>NC_138221.1:19061475-19421475 GCF_964197995.2 Scardinius erythrophthalmus | reverse complement strand
TGTTTTTCCAGTAGAATTTTGTAATAATTGAATCTAATGATTTGAACCAGATACGAGTGGGCTGTGTTGGAATCATTGAAAATAAGTAGTTTATTTTTGGGAGTATAGACATTTTTGTTACTGATATTCTGCCCATGATTGATAATGGTAGGTTCATCCAACGTTGAAGATCGTCATCTATTTTTTTAAGTAATGGGGTATAGTTGAGTGTAAACAACTCTGGCAGCTTGGCGGAAACATTGATTCCCAAATAAGTGATGTAATTGGTGCACAAAGGGATTTGTGATGTTTGGGATGTCACATCCACACTGGTGGAATTTAATGGAAGTATAGCCGATTTATTCCAGTTAATTGAGTATTCAGAAATGTTTGAAAAGGTATCAATGAGTTTTATTGTTTCTTGTAATGATTTTTGGGGGTTTTGTAAGTATAATAATATATCATCAGCGTAAAGACTTATTTTATGGTGTATGTTTAATGTTTGAATTCCTTTGATGTAGTTGTTCTGACGGACAGCTGCTGCAAGCGGTTCGATGAATATGGTGAATAGAGATGGAGAGAGTGGGCATCCTTGTCTAGTTCCCCGGTGTAGAGTGAAGCTGCGTGATGTTAGTCCGTTAGTAATGACAGTGGCTGAGGGTGATGTGTAGAGAATTTTAACCCAGTTGATGAATGACTCCCCAAAACCAAACCTCTCTAATGTGGAAAACAGGAATTTCCAGTTTACTTTATCAAATGCTTTTTCTGCATCAAGAGTGACTATGACAGATTTGTTTTTGTTTATTGATGAGTGGTGAATTAGGTTTATGAGTCTGCGGGTATTGTTTGATGCTTGTCTACCTTTAATGAAACCGGTTTGGTCGGGATGGATTATAGTTGGCATGATTTTTTCTATTCTATGGGAAAGAGCTTTAGCAATTATTTTAGTGTCTACGTTAATTAGTGAGATTGGGCGATAACTTGATGGTAATGTTGGATCTTTATTGGGTTTGAGGAGAAGTGCGATTGTGGCTGTGTTCATGGTGTCTGGAAGTTTTGATTTTTGTTTCGATTCGCATATCAACCGGATGAAAAGTGGTGATAAGATAGACCAAAATTGTTTGTAGAACTCAGCAGGGAAGCCATCAGGACCTGGTGATTTATTGTTTGGCATGTGTTTAAGAGCATTAGAAAGTTCTTGTTCTGATAAAGGTAATTCTAGAGTATCTATTTGCTGTTTGTTAAGTTGAGGTACGTTGATATTGCTAAGAAACAGATTTACGTCATCCTGGGATGGATTCTTTTCAGGGGAATATAGTTTACTGTAAAATTTTTGAAAGATTTGATTTATTTCTTCTGGTGAGTTGGTGGGTGTCCCTGCTGAGTCCTTAATGACTGATATAGTTGTTTTTTCTTTATTGTGTTTGATTTGATTAGCCAGGTATTTACCAGATTTATTACTATGATGGAAGTGTTCTTGTCGTAGTCTGTGAATAAGGAATTGAGTATGCATATTGATTAGTTTATTTAATTGCGATTTATATTTTCCTAGCATATACTGTGTTTCTTCTGTTGGGTTATTTATGTTGATGTCTTCTAGTTCTTTAATTTTCTGTTCTAGTGCATCTTGTTGTTCTTTTTCTTTCTTTTTTTGCAATTGCAATTGCAAAAACATAACTCAGTTATATGAAGGAGCTGAGTAAAGAGATAATGTAGAGTGATGTGTTCAAAAAAGCCAGGGGGTAATGTCCTTGTCACGATATAATTGTCCATCTATGTATAATTTGTCCACTGTTATGATTGCACGTTTTCCTTCATTCATTTTCTGTTTTCGGATTGGGAAGAGTTGTTTTCGACGTTCGAGTATGACCTTTGGATATTGTTCGTTGAGACCGTAAGCTGTACCTTTAAGTTGTCTGCCTTGTTTTTGAACCAGTTCTTTGTGTTTGTAGTGTTCAAATTTTGCGATGATAGGTCGCGGTCGGTTGTTGTTTTGTTGAGAATGGATGCGATGGACACGGTGAAAGGTGATGCTTTGTACAGTTTCAGCTGGTAGTTTGAGTTGTTTTGTCATGAAGTCCTTGATTAATTTTTCGGGGTCGTCTGGCGTTTGATCCGGGATGCCTGTGAACACTAGATTGTCTCTCATACTGCGTGCTTGTAAGTCCAGAATGTTTTCTTTCATCGATTTGTTTTCTGTGACAACGGAGGTGAGCTGAGCGGAAAGTGTGTGAACTGAGTCCTTTAAAAAGTTATTTTCTTTAGTGAGAGTGTCTATCTGTTCTTGGCTGAACTCTAAACTTTGACGTAGTTCTTGGAATTCCTTGTGAATGACTTCTATTAATGCGATTCTTGTGTTGAGTCCGGAAAGTTTGTTTTCAATTGAGCGTAATATATCGCTTACCTCGGCACAGCAAGATGGTGAAGATGGTGTTGAATTTAAACTTGAAGGTGAATCAGTACGGGGTCTCTTGGAGATTGAAGTGGGATTACCTTTGTTATTTGGCGTGTTCATGTTGCAGCCGAGTGTGTTGTAGTGAGCGTCGATGTATTCTTCGAGTTGATCCAGGTTGAACAGTGGAGGGAAAATAGTCCAGTTGTGTTGATTTAGTCCAATTTTCAATGTGTGGAAGAAAAGAAAACGGTAGAAAAAGAAAACACTGAGGTTGTTTGTTTCTAGCAGACGGACGCCGCCATTGTACGTCTTGCACTCGGTCTCGCGGGTTCTCGCGTTACTCGGCCATGAACTTCCGCCAGACAAATTATATATATTTGTCAATATATTGTCTTTCTAATACAAACAGTCGCTGAGAAACTGAAGGAAATGTAAAAAGTGTTGCAACCGCCCCAACTCTCCCAGATTAATAAGGGAATTAGGATCAGTAACTCAAAGGGGATTGAATTACAGTACAGTGAATATACCGAATTAATATGCAAATTATTCAGAATTAATATTTAACACTTTATCAACTATTCGTCCACCGATAAGTTGAGATTAGGGTATTTTATCAATTCTGGACAGGATATTATCCCGTGGCCTACGGTAGTATCATAAAATTATGATAACTGATTATGAGCAAGGTAACAGAATCTACAGTTTAAGGCAGTAACTTGTAAGCACACAGCACAAGACGCTTGTATGTAAAATCAACCAAGACTTTATTGAACTACTCTAATACACACAAACTAAACTAACGAAAACACTGTCTCCTGCACGCGAAACAGGAGGAGAGAACGAGAAGCAAGTTGGTAAATGTCAGTTCAATTGTAAGTTCATTCTTTGTGCGTAGTGGTGTGCGATGTGTATTGTCTATTATGATATTGTTTTTTTTTTATTATTGTTTGTTTATTTTTACAGGGACAATGCACAATTAAAAGTAATTGCACCACAATTAGCTAATAGCTAGTTTACATCTGCTGTCCCTGGGCAGGTAAACAAATAAAATAACATACATTACATATACACCACATAAAACATCACAATACATAGGCTACAGGTCCAGGAATATAAAATTTAAAACAATTTGTATTGTATGTATTGTAATCATTGTTTTAATGATGTACGAGGCACTGCGAGCTGACATCGCTTTTGTCTCTCGTGCTTTCACTGCGTGATGTTTCACAGTTATAGGTATGTCCCCAAATGAGTTTTTGTCTTAGTCTATATTTATATCATATTATGTTGTTATCATAGGCCTACAATATCACATCATCAAGAGTGCTGTTTTCCATGCACAATTGCAAAGGTGATATTTATTTTAACAGTTAAATTAACAATAAATGAGCATTACTCATTTGTTCCTGTGTAGTTATTCATTAATGATGCAACAGTATTCTAAAGTGTTAGCTTTAACGTTTCTGTTCATGCGTTCTCCTGTAACATTATCGTTCCAAAAATGGTTTGATTAGAAAAGAATAACTGAATGTTATGTCTGCATCAATATACAACACTGATTTTATATATATGTATATGTATGTATTGTTAAGTAAACATGCAATTTATTATATTAGAACGCCTCATATATATGGGCTGATATGATATTAATCACCATAGTAGTTTTAGAAGTGAAATATATATTCTGTATTAATCTGTAACCTTCATATATAAAGTATGTATGTTACTAACTAACTTTATAACCAAGTAGAATAGAGTGTTGTATAAGAAAAGACACTGTAAATTGTTTTGTAAAAGTCTTTTATTTGTGAATCTGGTTTATTAAGAACAGACAATGCAACTTGTTTGGTAAAAGCCTTTATTGTGAAATTGTTTTATTAAGAAAGACAATGGAGATGGTTTTGTAAAGGTCTTTATTATTGAACTGTTGTGTTCAGAGAGACACTGCAACTTGTTTTTGTAATAAACTTTTTATTGTAATAATGCATGCAAGAAACAACAATAATGTACTCATGTTAAAGCATTTAATCAATAGATAGAAGTAACATTAAGTAGTGAAAAGCATGTAACTTAGCAAAGTAGAAATGGCAAGCATTACCCGTTTGATGAGGAGCATGAGACGCAGGAGAAAGGCAGAGGGTCCAGAGCAGCAAACAAAGGAGAACAAAGGAAAGAGCTTTATATATGGAGTTTAGAAGGGGGTTTCCAGAACGGAGGACAGTTCAACACTTCGGATTGGACAGATTGTCTGTAAAGGACTGAATCTGTGCGGAGGATGTGTGGACTATAAAAAGTATTGTAAAGAATGTCAAAGTTAGACGCTGTTTCACCAAGGATGGCCTCTCCGGTGTTAGATGCCTTGCCATTGCGCCTCATGAAGATGAAAGCTTGTAAATTATTTAGTTTTGATTTACTTTTATTTTTATTTTATATATTAGTACCTTTTATGTAAACTAGTTAACCTGTATTTAATAAAAATTACATTTAATTGAAATTAAGAAGCTCGCCTGCCTTAAGTCTCTGTTTTACCAAATATTGAGCTGAACTAAACCACGGAGCAGTCTTTCGACTGAATTGTAAGTATGGAAATTTATATACTTATTGTTTAGAACGAATTCGACTGACTTTACCTAACCTGAGAATAAACAAAATAAGGTAGAAGGTGTCTATATTTAAGACCCTAACAAGGGGTTAAATTAAGCACCACAAAACAGTATATATAGCCTACATATATATTCTTTCCAGGAACAGACGCAACACCGCGAAAATGGGGAAAACAACTTGTTCTTTTTTATTAATTGTCAGCATCTGCCCTTCATAGGGCCCTATAAGTGTGGGGGCATCACCACTTTTGAATAAGAAACAATATCAAGACTATAAAACTCGTCAAAACTCCATGAATCACAACAAGTGTATCAGTGAGAACACTCAAACCTGACTGCACATCACATTTTTGACTTTATTGATTCTGCTTTTATTCGTAATGCAATGGACCGGTCAACGGGACATAAATTAATCCTTTATTATAGAAAAGGGTTATTGGGCTGTTTACAGTGTCATATACAATAAAAGAGCCTGCACAGCGACAGGAAATAGAAATGAACACAAAAAACCTGCCTAGTGCTAACCTTACACAACACTGACAGTGGACTTTTTTTTGAGCAGCTGCGGACAAATTTTTTCGACGCACACACAATATTACGTAACACTCTGCACGTATGTCTTAAAAACATAATTTAACATAAATAACACTTTTTTAAATAGCCCACTTAAAGTGTTTATTACAAATAAATGACTAAATGCTAAAAATGAATAAATGTTAATGAACATACATATGTGTTGCATTTACAATTCTGTTAAAACAGGGGGTCCTGCAGCACCCCCAGCACCCCCACTTCCTGCGCCCCTTTATGGTTATGTAATAACCCATGTGATAATGACCAGGTGTTGAATCAGGTGTGTTTGATTAGGGAGACAAACAAAACGTGCAGTGTTGGGGGTACTCCAGGACAGGTTTGGGAACCACTGGTGTAGGTGGATGTGTTTGGGGAATTTAAAGCCCCTTAAAGGTACAATATGTAAGAATTTTGCATTAAAATATCCCATAATCTCAAGGCCAGTGTTATATATTTTGTTAAGTTGATTACTTACAATATCCCAAATGTTTCCAACAATTTTTAAATCGTGAGAAAATTGCGATTTTAACCAAGGAAACGGGGCGTTAGAGCAGGGGGGAGCTGGGAGTCGCCAGTCAATTGCGTCATATCCGCGTTACCCTCGGTTTCCGCTCGTACTGCGTGGAGTCCTGGACAAATGCGGAAGTTGTAGTTGTAGCGTCTATCAAGCAACAAACGTTAGCTTGTATCTTGCAGTCGTTATGGAACACAATTATTCTTTACCGATTGCAGCTGGTTCTGTCGACAAAGCATGCTTAATTTTATATTTTCCAAATGTAGCATTCAGTTTATGTAAGGGAAGTATTATTGCTTTAGATTTGTATTTAGTTTATTGACATTGTTTATCACGTCTGGTGTTTATGGCCATGTAAATAAATATAGCATGTGATATACATAAAGATTAATCAGTATTTTGGCAAATGATGTGGGTATGTTCGAATGTACTTTTACAACAATTGTTTAGAAGACGTAAAACTGTGCAGCGTTATCACAACAATGACTTCGACATACAGTACATCTGTGATAACCAATTTAGTATTAAAACTTACTTTTCTTGCGGTTAATTCATTTTAATGAAATAAAAGTATGATGAGGTTCAAGAGTCAGGAAGGAAGAAGACAGGGGTCGGCGTGACTGGGACTCGTACTTTATTAAAATAAAGCAAATAACTAAAGTCGCGCACAACGCGCATTCACCGTGGCAACAACGACGGCACAAAACAGTTAAAAATGAGAGCTCGGATCCACCGGTTTTCTTTCTCTGCGTCCAATTTTCTCTTCAGTCTCTCTCTCGTTCCAGCGCGGCTTATAAGCGGTCTCTCCACGCGGATCACAGCAATAACACACAGGTGTTCCTCATTTGCACTTGACCTACTTGCGTCCCGCTCGTCTCTTCTCTCTCCCATTACAGACCGCGCTGAACCACACCCCCCTCGCCACAAAAAGCATGTCATTATAAAAATAGAACTTCGCCTCATCCATGAACATGATTTTTCAATTCCCGTCTGACTGATTTACATCATAGACTGTAAAAAATAGATTTACATCCACGATGGAGTTTAAAACGACAGTTCCCATCATTCCACGCTCCTTCACATCGTCATCAAGCTACGCCGTTGTTGTTGTTTGGAATGTAGCGCCCTCTAGCTGCAAAAAAATTCTTGCATATTGTACCTTTAAATGAACAAAATGACTTGAAAAAAGATTAGATTATTTTGATAAACGAGATCGAACAAGAGAGTCAGTAAAATGATCCGAACTTCCCATCATTGATGTGGAAAGAGGTTTTCATGGCTGCAATTTTTGCGTATACATGTGAGAGAAGACTTGTACACAGCAAAAACTCCAGTGTTAAATTAACACTCCTGGGAGTGTATATGAGTCCACACTCAAGAGTGTAAAGTGTTAAAAATATGAGTGTTAAATTAACACTCAAGAGTGTTAAAGTTAATGAGCTAATTAAGTGATTAGTTTAGTAATGATTGATCATTATTGAACACACCTGATGTTAACAAGCCGAATCACTGAAGGAGAAAATCACAAATTGTAAGCCACCGCTATGGTGATGGGTGTTTGCTTTAGTCGGGCTCTTGACCCTTATACATTTACTTTAGATTTTGTTTGGCTGTTGTATCTTATAACTGCCAGATGAACAAAGAGAAAAAGGGATCTGATGGTGTTGGTTATATTATGACAATCATCATTTGAAATTGATCACTGAACTCATTAAGATCCTTATTTCTGACTTAGATTTATGTTGTTGATTACAGCATAACTGTGAATCTGCATAAATATCCAGAATTTTAGATATAATACAAAGGATTTCTTAAAAGTCGTTTTGAAAAAAAAAAAAATCTTTCTTTTAGGCACACATAGTCTAACTCATGCATTTTAAACTTCATTAGATGATACAACTGATTATGAATATTAATAAAGAATAATAATACAGATACATAATATTAAATAATGAAATTATAAAGGGGTCTTAAAGGGGGGGGGGTGAAACACTCAGTTTCAGTCAATCTCATGTTAATCTTGAGTACCTATAGAGTAGTACTGCATCCTTCATATCTCCAAAAAGTCTTTAGTTTTATTATATTTATAAAAGAAAGATAGGCTGTACCGAGTCTTTCCGGAAAAAAACGAGCGGCTGGAGGCGTGCCGTGCGGGCGGTGCTAAAGCTGTGCTTATGCGCGGATAGCTAACAACACACAGAGACATTTGAAGCAGTTTTACTCACCGACTGCGGTTCCAACGCACGACCGTGAACCTTTATCGTTGGGGTAATCCTTAAGCATTAGACGATCTGCAAATCCAGCGTCGATCTGGGCTTTGTTTATAAAACAATCATCGTCGAAATGCAGGGAACAAACAGTCTTGCACAACTCCGTTGGTGCTCAGGAAAAACAAACTCCATCCACTGGTCCCTTAATTCGGGTTCTTTGGGAATCTGTGCAGGGTTGTCTTGCCCTGGCAACCAAAAACCCACTTCTTTGGTGACACTGACTTCCCTAAAGCTGAGTACAGCGCTTTGATGGGCGTACTGCTTTCGCTCTCTTGCTCTGGTCTACGGTTGCGCCCGTGCCCTTTCGGGAGAAGTGCCCTTAGGACCCATATAAGGAAATTCCGCCCCATCTGACGTCACACAGGCCCATACTCGAAAAAAAAATTCCGAAACTTGTGACAAACCGGAAGGAAAATTTTTGGCACAGAAATACTCCTACAAACGTACAATTAAATTTTTGAAACTTTGTCCATGTTTAGCATGGGAATCCAACTAGGGATGGGACGATTACCGGTTTCACTAAACCACGATAAAATGTACTGACGGTTAGTATTATCGTTTAAAATTGAATTATCATTAAAACCGTGTTTGATTATCGTGATTTTAATAACTCACTGTAAATCATGTTCAGCCAGCAACAGGCTGACGCAGGCGCAGCGCGCAATGTTGTTGTTTTTTTATTCGAGAAGGAATGGCGGAAGGCAGATTAATGTTTTAAATCTTACCCGTTTATAAATTAATTTTGTACAGCGTACAAACCAATCGTCCAGACAAGATGATAACAAAAAACAATAAATCAACTCTGATTTCATTTTCAATACAATCGAAAATGGAGACGCAAGACGGCAAGTTGTATTTGAATGAAACGAGAGAGCGCGTGCGCGTGCGCGTTTGTTGTGATACATGTGCGCTGTGTTATAATGCGTTGTTATTGACGACTGTCATTTTAAGGAAGGAAATGCCACAGAATATAATCTTGCTTAAAAAAAGTGCATAGAGCTGCTTGTTTTATTTGTTGTTTGTTGATTTTCAAATATAAAACTTGTTGAAATGTTTTCAGTGTGAGCATCAGTTATTTTTGAACACTTTCATCTCGTTTTAACAAAACCATGATAATATTGATAATCACAATAATTTTGGTCACTATTATCGTGATATGAAATTTCCATACCGTCCCATCCCTAAATCCAACTCTTTAACAGTGTAGAAACTCGAGAGTGAAGGGATGCTGAAAACTGTCAAGGAATGTTAGGTGAGTTGACAGTGTGAATACATATATGCTTCCTCTCATGCTGATAGGGTAGACATGGTAATTGTTTGATGACAAGTTGATTGGATTGATTAGAACATACGTCACTTACTCAGTTGTTCTGATTGGTTGTAGGTCTATCCAATTGAGTGCAGAGGCATTTTCCTTCCTGATTCGGTTGAAACACGCCCCAAAATCACAGCTCAATGGAGCAGTATCAGACTCACATTCTGACTAGAATCTGAGTATGACGATGTCAGGCTAATTAAATGTACTTTTACTCAAATAAATTCAGAAAAGAGCTCTTTATATTTTTATTGAAGTAATGTTTTATTGGGTATCTAATCAAGTACATGATTTGTGAGCTTCGCCACCGCTGAACACTTCAGACCAATGACTTGATAACTAACGAAATACATGATAACAAACAGAATGAGAAGGTATTAACATGAACACATCAGAAGTGTGTGCTATCAATATCCAGAATATAAGAACATACAGTAAATTATAAAATGAAACGGACATCGTGAAAGCAGTTTATATATGATTAAATGAGCTTACAGGATTTTAAAAGGCAGGAATCTTAATGACTTTGCAATTTCGTGCCATAAAATAATAAAAGAAAATGCATGACAAGATAAGACGAACCCTTTTATTCACAAAGAACTTTGCTCTGCGCTGAGCATGGGATATCATTCCAGTTTAACAGGTCGAGTTGTGGATTCATCTCAACACAGTCCTCATTTCCACCATTGTTACTCGGCTCACCTTTCCTCCAAAACCTGAATAACATGTATTAGATTTTCAGTTATTCACAACCCCAAATTCATGAGTCAACAATACTCAAGAATAAACTAAAGCAGTACAGAAAGAAGAGTAAAAGAACAGAGATGAAGAGATTTGTTCTCATATTGGAAGTATTGTGTCTTCAGCTGTTTTCTGAAGGTTGTGATAGTCTCTTTTTTAAAATGAGACTGAAAAAATACTGCTTTTTTGTGAATGTTTCAGCACTTACTTACCCTTTATTCAGTTTTGAACCATCCACCCATTTCATGTTGCCCTCACTCTCTGTGTCAGACAAACCAATCCACACAGTCAAACCTATCCTCTCCACGACAAATGAAGATACAACCATCTGTGTGTGAATAAAAACATGACCAGTCAACACTTTGCTCTCACACTGATCTCACCATGTGTCCACCATGAGTTCACAGTGAGCTAAAAGTGTAACTCACAGCGCATTCACTGTGTGCTCATAATATGATCTCAATATGAGCTCATCCCAGCTAGAAATGTTATTGTTCTATCAATGTTTTGAGAGCATTATCTTATTTTCTTGTAATGTTTTCTGTAGATAATTTTAGTTTTGGTTCCAGAATGTTCTCCTAATGGAAGGATAACACTCTCTAAAAACATTTTAAACATGTTTAGTGATAACATTGATAGAACATTATCCCCTAACATTCTTATAAAGTTTTAGCAGGAAGTTTCCCAGCAGACACAGGACTGAACCTCTTAAAAGAGGTTTAGATGTTGAAGTTTGTTTGAAAGTAATAGTTTGGTTTGGTCACAGTTATGGTGATCAGTGTTTGCTTTAGTTGGGCTCTTTGGCCTTGACTATTTGAGTTAGTTTTTCTCTGGTATCAATTTTAAATGAGCATAAAGGTCCTGGATTTATAAAGCATGAGATCTTACAGTATTTTAATTAAAAAAATTATTTGAATATTTAATATAATAAAAACAAAATATGTGTACAATACATTTTTGACCCCTTCAGTGAGACAAACACAAACCTCAAGAATCAGCGTGTGAATCTCAATAACAGTGATATGCTTCATGCTGCATTTTTTTTTGTGTCTACGTGAAACAGAGTCTAGTTCACAGTGTTTAGTTTGTTTTTTATTATTATACAGTTTTTCTTATTTAAATGCTGTTGGATGCCATGCTGTAGAAACATTACTATAATCAATTATATGAAATTAATAACATATATGATGGTCTAGAATAGATCAATTGATCAGAGCACTACATGATGATTATATTTTTATCATTGTAACAGAGTGAAATATTTGTCATCAGAGCACTACATGATGATTATATTTTTATCATTGTAACAGAGTGAAATATTTGTCACAGTTTTCCATATCCAAAAAGGGATATCAATTCCATGTCTAGTAATGCTACGATCCACTAGAGGGCGCTCGTTAGATCACAGGGTTTGTATATAAGCTGAGTGCTTGCCTGAAGAAGTAGTTATGTTGGGTAGAGGGAACATGTTTTTTTATGGCTACCTTGAACTGGTTATTAAAAAAGTCCTAGTTGGTAAACTTTGGGTTTTAAGCTCGACATGTGAGTATATATAAATATTGTCTTCCTTATTATTTTAGAATGTGGGAGGAATGCTTATGTTTGTTTTTTTTTTTTAGAAGGACTTTTCCTTTTTCATCACTTTGTTGCCTTTGGTGAGTTTGGATACATGCCTGAGTTTGGATACATGCAGAGCCATAAAGAGAAAGAGTTGCGACACTCCCATAGACCTCCGTTGTAAATAATGGCGGCGCTTTTAACCGCCCACTTCCGGGATTTGAAGAGCGGGATAGTTCTAAACACTGTCATTTTGGCGTTGGACCCCATTCACTTACATTGCTGCGCGTCGAGTTGTTCCAGAGTTAAGTTGTTGAAATATCGACCTCTTTTGAATTGTCAACTGTCTATTTTGTATCAGAGGCCCTTTGCGATGCTTATACTGGTCTTCATTTGTACATGCACAGCGTAATTATTTATATTTTATGTTAGTTGTTTCAACCAATTTTCAAGCACTGCCTGCTAACTTAGCTAGTTAGCTAGCGCGACTTCGTCAGTTAAGAGTTCGGTAATGAATCGCTGCGACCTTTATAGCAACTTTTATTTTATTTAATTTTTTGGGATATACTAACTTTTCATTATGTTTTATTGTCTTGAGTGAAGCGGCTTGTGAGAACAATGCTGGACCTCTAGGATTGTTATGGCCATCATCAGTCCTGTCTGTTTCATGGATCACCTGCCCCTGATTTTTGCTTTTCTTGTTCACACAAGCACACATTTTTGTTGTCTGTCATTGTTTAATAAAAATTGTTTATTTGAAAACCTTCATTTGTATTAGCAATGCTTAAATTCGTTTTTAATCTGTTATAGTTTTGATAATGTGTATGGCTTAATATTAAAATAATATTCTTAGTCTTAACATGATAATGTTTCACGTTGTGGTCCTGGGGTGGCCACTTTCATCAGAAGAAGTGAGCTAGCTTGAGCGAACTCTGAACGGACCGCCACGGCAGACCTCTTTGCGTGATCACGAAGGTAGGCTAATGGCTGAATCAAAATTTATAAGCAAAATCACGGGAATCAATAGCCTAATACAGCCCAGTTGTGCTAAAATAAATATCATGAGACGTCCATCATCAGATGAATGATATGGAAAAGTTAAGTTAGAGCCGCTAAAGCCAGTGCTACTACCCATGCGAACATGAACACTAAGCTTTTCCCTCCAAAAATATAGCCTAAAACTTGTCTCCAAATGCAAAACTGACATTAACAAAATGCAATAACAGCTGAAAAAGTACTTGAGGTGTGTTTTATTTTATATTTACCGTTCAATAATGCAATCGCTGCTGTCTGTCCCATAGAAGAACATGACAGCCAGCGTATGTTTTAGAACTATTGGGGCTTACATGAACCACGTGACAGCCATAGCGGCGACATCAAAGAGTGTCGCAACTCTTTCTCTCTATGGCTCTGGATACATGCCTAAGGTTGGCTGTGTTCAATCGAACTCTGTTCAGTGTAAATTTGCCCTCTCATTGCATTCCTCTAAGGAGTTTTGTTCATCTGTCAGTCTGAATGGTCTACGCTAAAGCAGAGCAACCTACACCGTAAAATCCCCAGTGTTCAATTAACACTGCTCAGTGTTTCTATGAGTCCACACTCAGAGTGTTATAAGTAACACTGAAGCAAGTTAAGGAGTTTTTTTTTTTTTTTAAAAAAGGAAAGAAAGTTTGCTGAAGTTCATAAATCACTTTATTTGGTTTTAGTGGTAAACCCTCATCTGTGGCTAATCTAAACAGAAAAAAAAATAAAGAAAGGTTACATCATCATTATCAAGTAGCTGACATCATCTGATCACATTTTCTCTTACTGTTCTTGCCATAACAAACAGTTCCAGCAGCCAGAGAAAAACTAACATTAAAATATCGAGTCAAACTTGACCAACTAAAGCAAACACTGATCACCATAATGATGATGGCATCAACCCAAACTATTATTTTCAATTAAGCATCAATATATAAACCACTGTTAATCTCAATAAGGACTTTTGTACACATATGACAGAAGTAAATCTGGTTTGTAATAAGTGAAGCTGGTAATGCGGTTTGTGGAGTTGTTTAATGATGTTGGAGTCTGACGTTAAACAAATGTTTAGACGTCAACCCAATTTTCATTTACAACCAAAATTTGACGTCTGAGTGATGTTGGAGTCCACATCCAATAACATTTCTAGCTAGGATGAGCTCACATGGTGGCCATAATATGTGCACACAGTGAGTGCGCTGTGAGGTTACACTTTTAGCTCACTGTGACTCATATTGTGATCATATGGAGAGATCACTGCGAGATCAACGTGTTGACTGGGGAATAAGTGTGATTCCTCTCATTCATTAACAGACACTCACCCGTACAAACTCACCTGCTTCTCTTCACTCTTGATAATGACCAGATCTCCACCATTATCTCTGCAAAATTGTCTGCTGTCAGACCAGTTCTTACCTCCCATGGTGGTGAAAAACCCACCTAAAGCAATCACAGTTCCTAAAAGAAACACACACACTTTTTAAAACAGCAAAGATAAAGAAAACTAGGAAAATACACTACTGACACTGAAATGGATTTGTATTAACCATGTTTGAAAGCTGTCTTCTCTAGTTGATCACTCAAAGATACAACATTGCTATTTACATCCAGTGTAATTACCACTTATGCAGTATCTAACTTGACCAGCTGCGTTCTTGTAATTCTTCATCTCTTCTCTCTCTGCTGTGATCATGAAGTACTGCAGCATGATGATGATCATTAGAACAAAACAAATCAGCCAGAGACTCACGGTTATCAGCACCAAACATCTGCTTCCTCCTGCCAAACACACACATATCTGTTAATAACAATTCACTTCTTAATCATTGCTTAATGAGCTCATTGTAACAAAAGTGCAGATATAAGGTTATTAGTAAAAACTGTTGAAAAGTGTCCCAGTCACCAGCTGGTGTGCTTAAAGGAGAACTCCAGTCAATTTTAACATTGAGCTCATTTTTTTGTCAATTTGGAGTGCTGTCAATACAGAGAACAATGACAAAAATCGGTGTTGCCTACACCGTGTTATCCTCTTTTTAAAATTTGCACCCTGTTGACTTCAATGGGGCAATATTTAAACCTGCTTTTAGCCTCTTAACATCCTTGATGTTTCATTACAAGTGCACAGGTCATGTGAGTGATTCCTTCAGAGTGAACACGAGTGAATCTGACTGCAGTAGATGTGAAAGATATGGATAAAAATGATGTTATTTAAGCCAGCGCAAATACCTGTATTTACATCCTGTTTTCGGTTGAAATCCAAAGTAATCGATTGTCGAGTTCACGCGCATTGGTTTAGTACCTATGATCATGCGCGTGAACTCGGCAATCGACTACTGTAATTTTCTGCCAGTGCAGTATGATCTTGAACGGAACATTTCTGAAACAGAGAAATTTCTTGGACAGTGTCTCCTCTGATGTGACCCAAGCGGTCACAAGGACAATCACACCAAGATGTAAATACGGAAGCGATACAGGCGTCCAAAAAGGTGTTTATTTTAGCGAATGTGCAAATCAATATGTTTAAGTGCAGATATAAGGTTATTAGTAAAAACTGTTGAAAAGTGTCTCAGTCACCAGCTGGTGTGCTCAAGTTGCCCACTAGAGGGCACTCCTTCTCTGACCTTTGCCACTCAGCCATGAACATCAGTCCCCATAATTCTTTAGTCAGACTCATCATGAATTATTGCATTCACCTGTTTATCATTACATTGTTTGTCTCAGCCTACTTATACCATGTTCTCTCTGTCATTTCTCATCGAGGTTTTGTAGTTGTCACACTGCATGTCTGAGCACTCTCCCTTGTCTCTTGTTTTTGTGGATTGTTTACAAGTGCTTGACCGATTAAGTCTCAAAGCAATCCGTGACAAAAAGATCTGCTAGGTACCAAAACAGCACCAACTCCCCTCTTCAACAATTGAGGCTGGAGTTTCACTGCACTCAAACACTGCTACAATAACCTTGTTCAACATCTTCACTCCAAGATCCGTCCTCCAGTGGTCTCTTCCACTAGTGGCGGCTGCCTGAAATACACACATTTTCCAGCTTACTAATTGGAGCATACCATTTTTAAGATTAACTCTTGCCTCATGTGACCAATAACTATATACACAAGATGATGTGCTCTCTTTAGGGCCACACCCACTCAGCTAAAACAGGAAATATGAAACAGCAAACCCCACATAAATATGGTAAAATTCATAAGAACAGTAAGAACACAGTTAAAATAGCGATGAAAGACAACTTCAAGGTCACTCCATCCCACAAACATTTTCTGTAAAGCTGCTTTAAAACTATATATAACAAATTTAATTTAATTCTTATTAAATAAAAAAAAGTCAACCCTTTGTATGTAAATGAGAGGGCTTTTGAGAGGGCTTTTTTTTAAAGTCTATGTTTTTTTTTTTTTATATGGCAAACATCTGAAATTGCTATTTGTTAAAAATATGCTAACAAGAACATATGCTAAAGGAGCCTGGCTTCTCTCAAGGTTTTTTTTCCTCCATTCTGTCCCTGATGGAGTTTTGGTCGCCTTTTCTGCCTTGTCTTTTGGCTTAGAGTTCTCAACGGGTCGGGTTGGCCCGACAAACCCGATGGGACCCGCGGGTTCGGGTCGAAAATATAAGCAAATGACTCGGGTCGGGTCGGACCTGGGGCTTAATCTTTTCCGCTCAGTGAAAAACAAAACAAACAAAAAATACATTTATTAATCATCGCTGCTGTTCACCGTAAAGAAAGTCTGGCTGCTGCGTGCAACGTGCATCATGGAGAGGGGCGGGGGCAGACCTGATGCTGCGTGCACGCCTTTAGCCTGGAGAGAAGAAGATGGAGTTGGTGAAAAGTAAACTTGCCGCAGGTGAATTCACCATCGCTACTACAGGAGTGGGAAAATCAGAGGTCTGGAAAGTTGTTTGTATTGTTTGTATTGTTAAAAGGCGTGAACATTAAAAGTTGATTTGAATTCCCATCTGCTGGTCATGATAATACGTGTATGAGAGAAAAAAATATATATCGTCGGGCCGCGGGCCGGGTTCGGGCAGATAATTCATGTTGCAGTGTCGGGTTACATCGGGTCCGGGCTTTAAAAGCCACGGGCCGGATCGGATCGTGTTGTAATTTTCAGGCCCGTTGAGAACTCTATTTTGGCTTGCTTAGTCGGTGACATTTAATATAATATTCAACAATATTATTGATCTGCATGCATTGACACCATTATATGAGAACTGAACTGGACGATGACATCACGATATTCTCCAGAGCATATATATATATATATATATATATATATATATATATATATATGAACTAAATATTTTTTACAACTAAGATGAATCATCACTGAATTTACTTAAGCTGGACTGTGAACGCTGTTTTCTTCTGGAAACCACCTTTGTTGTATTATATTTCATGTCATCACTGTAAAGCTGCTTTGAAACAATATGTGTTGTAAAAAGTGCTGTATAAATAAAGCTGACTTGACAACAGGAAAATTATTCTGATAATACATTTCATGTAAATGCAAAACTGTAGACACATTTATCACATAATTAATGAAATTGTCAAATTCCTCATCTCTTCAAACACCATTAGAACTTTCTGCTTACTTTGCTTTTGAGCTTTTCCTTCATCCTCGCTGTGACTCTGTGTTTGAGGTCCAGATGTGTTATTAATATTTCTGAAGGCCTCTGATTCCATGTTGTGCTCTAACTGAACGTCTTGCAGGATGTCTTCACAGAGGAGTTGTGTTTAAATGAAAAGTACATGGTTTTTACACTGTACGTAACACAGGAAAGGGTTTTTAGCTCAGACACAGAAACAACTCATGTACCTCAAAGCAATATCTATATTTTCCCACGTTCATGTTGGCAGCTACAAAAGCAACAAGAGCAATCTTTCACCATCCAAACAGGGTTGTACAGCATAAAACAGGCCTAAATTTACAAAAAGCCCATCCCCACATCAATTGTTTAAAAAGTTTTACGAATCACCACAATATGATTTTGTTTTATTTAAAAAGATTCAGAATAATACAAAGGCAAAAAGGAATCCAAAGGCAAAAATAACATAAATGTATATAAGACTTCACCCAAAATGCGGCCTGAGAAACCACACTCAAACACGCCTTTTATACCCCTCTTGTTCTAGGCCGTCTTTAAGACTATGGGCTGTCATTATAGTTCAGCCATTCCCTCATACTCATACTGGTCCTGAGTTAACATAAGCTTGCATAAGTACATATTAAACTATCTATTTTTCTTCCTCACACTTATTTTATGCAGCACATATATAATAGCTTATCTGGTAAGTTTTCCATTATAGTTGTTGAGACTCTACCCAGTGCTTCACACATTTTTCTCTGCCAGAAGCAGATGTTCACAGTTTCTTTCAAAAATGCATAGGGCATCAATAACTGAAGCACTGTGAAACCACACACACCCACACCCACACATTTTGAAAATGGCAGTTATAACTCATTTACAGCAGCCAAACTAAATCTAAAGTTAAAAATGTAAGGGTCAAGAGCCCAACTAACCCATAAACAATGATCACCATAACGGTAACTTAACATTTGTGATCAGGTGTCTTCAATAATGCTCAATCATCACTCAATCACTTAATTATCTCATTAACTTTATCACTGCTTCAGTGTTACTTATACCACTCTGAGAATGGACTCATATAAACACTGAGCAGTGTTAATTTAACACTGGGGATTTTGCTGTGTAAACAGCTTCTTGTCAAGAAATGCTATATGCAGCAAATACATGACCAAAGGAGGTAAGTGTGTGCTGCAAAAATACAGTACACTACAAAGTTTCTAAATATAAGTTAAAGGTACACACAAAATACATTACATAATTTTGCCTGATCCTGTATCCATGCAATTTATACAACTACATTTGGATTATTAGACAATGTTGAAATAAAGTGAATCTGCAGAGTGTTGCATTCAAAGGCATTTGACACTCAGAAGAAAGAGTTAAAACTCTTCACATGTGCTCGCGCTCATGACTGCTACTGAACATCTGAACACAAAGAAACAAAACAAATAAAAGTACATCGATGGATCTTCTTCTGACTGTTCTCCAAAATATAATCAAATGTATATTTCTGCAAGCATGTTTAAACTGGTTAACTGTCTACGGCAGGCAAAGGCATTCATTTTCAAGTCGAGTTCGCACGCCACTGCGCAACAATAACTTACACACAATACCGCGGGATGGCGGGTGTTCATAAACTGTGAACAATGGTAGCTTTATTTAATGTAAATTAATGTATATGTCCAAAAAACGGGTAATGTCATACTTTCTAGTATCGTGGCGTAATAATCTGTTTGGTTGTAAAATGTATTACCTGAGTGAAATTAAATCGAATATATCGTCCTGACTCCTGTGGAATCATTCATTCACAGACAGCTTACGAAGATGTTCAACTAATAAAGATTTTCATCGCTGGCAAAAATATGATGCATTTGAAGATTTGCTCTGACTTGACTATAGCCTACTGTAGGTCCGCTGCCACTTCATCTAACGCTCTTGATGTGCTTAAATCTTCCTGTTACGACTCCGAGTCCAGTGTGAATTGAAATCACTTCAGATGTTTCAGTGCGTGCAGGGAACTGAACAGAATCAGGAACTGAATCATTCAAACTGATTCGCGAACTGACTTAGACAGATCTGCCAACTTGTTTGATGAAGTCTTTGAACAGAATCGACTCAAAAGAGTGATTCATTTGTGAATTGAGCATCACTCAAGCCCAGAAAAAAAGATACAGCGCGCTTGGAATAAACTACGCATTTAACAACACATATTGCATTAAAATAAAGTAATGAGAGGAACATCGCCCAATGTAACGAAGTAAAAGTACAGTTTTTTCATTAGAAATGTACTCGAGTTAAAGTAAAAAGCACATTCAAATTAGGACTGGGCGATATATATCATGAGATTGTTATGCGCCTCTCATCAGTAAAGCCGGTTCCTTGATTAGTAGTAAATGGCCATCACCTGCTTTCAGATGGAGCAGCATTTACTACACAGCAAAAATTCCAGTGTTAAATTAACACTCAAGAGTGTTAAAGTTAACGAGATAATTAAGTGATTAATTTAGTGATGATTGAGCATTATTGAAGACACCTGATGTTAACAAACAGAATCACTGAAGGAGAAAATCACAAATTGCAAGCCACCGTTATGGTGATCATTGTTTGCTTTAGTTGGGCTCTTGACCCTTATATTATTAACTTTAAATTTTGTTTGTCTGCTGTTATTGATTTATAACAGTCAAATGAACAAAGAAAATTGTGATCTGATAGTGATGTTTATGTTTTGACATAATCATGCTGTGATCTGAAAAATGAAACTTATTGAGATAGTTTGGTTTAACTTGTTAATTACAGCAGCTCTGTGATTCTACAGCATGTGATTATCAGTATTTTTCTTATAATCCAATATATTTAATAAACATTGTTCTGATCAAAACACTTTCAAATGAATTTATTTGGAAAAACAGATATCAACAATCAGCCTGTGAATCTCAACAATGGTGACAATAATAAAGCATGTTGCAGTGGCTGCCACCAATCACAACTCATTAATGGCTCCCATCATGCATTGCGGTATGAATAAATTATGATCTGAATTGTCTATGTAATTTACTTTTCCTAATTGAATATTCTGCTCATCACCATTGTTGAGATGCATTGACTGAATCTTGACGTCTGTGTGTGCCTAAAAGAAAGTTTTTTTTTTAAAACAACTTTTAAGAAATCCTTTATATTATATTTAAAATTCTGGATATTTATGCACAATCACAGTTATGCTGTAAACAACAACAAAAATCAAAAACAAAGTTCAAATGATGATTGTCATAATATAACCAACACCATCAGATCACTTTTTTTTCTTTGTTTATCTGGCAGTTATAACTCAGATACAGCAAACAAACAAAATCTAAAGTAAACATATAAGGGTCAATAGCCCAACTAATGCAAACACCCATCACCATAACGGTGGCTTACAATTTGAGATTTTCTCCTTCAGTGATTCTGCTTGTTAACATCAGGTGTCTTCAATAACGATCAATCATCACTAAATTAATCACTTAATTATCTCATTAACTTCAACACTCTTGAGTGTGGACTCATATACACTCTCAGGAGTGTTAATTTAACACAGGAGTTTTTGCTGTGTACAAAGAGCCGTAGTTAACTGACAAGCTGAGCCATATCGCATTAATTATCGCTGGCGATACATCCGCGATATTGATGCGATATGGCTCAGCTTGTCAGTTAACTACGGCTCTTTGTAGTAAATGCCGCTCCATCTGAAAGCAGGTGATGGCGATTTACTACTAATCAAGGAACCGGCTTTACTGACGAGAGGCGCATAACAATGTCACGACATATATCGCCCAGCCCTAATTCAAATCTACTCTTAAAAGTACAATTTTTCTAAAAAAGTACTCAAATAAATGTAACAAAGTAAATGTACTTCGTTACTACCCACCTCTGTAAATCACACAAAACAATATATGAAACTTTAATGAAACTTTATTACTGTGACATGAATTGTTATTTAATTATTTACATGAATTACATGAATTGTTATATATTTGATATATGATGTCTATAAATCATGGTAAGATGATCATTGTGTGTGTAGAGAAACAAGAGCAGTTCATGAAGGATGCATGATTTGTACAAAATACAGATTTTTACCATGTAACACAGGAAGGAGCGTTACCTCTGACCTACTAGAACAGAAAGTTAACAACCTTATATAGCAGCCCGAGGTGAGAGTGCATTTCTTGCAACAACATTTTATGCAAATGCATTGATCTATTGGTATTATAAGTAATGATAAACAACATATATTGAGTTCTTTATTGAGTATTTTAATGTATTTGTGATCTGCCACAGAGACATTGAAAATGGCAGTAGATCCTGATCCATTTCCTGGTAAGAACAACATCATGATTGCAAAATTACAGAGCTGAAACACACTCAAACTTTGCAGTGTAAATTTGCAGTAATTAACTGGCAGAAGTTTCACCTACAAAGTACTGTTGTTTTTTACAGTTTTTTTTTTTTTACTGCACAGCAAAATCCCCAGAGTTAAATTAACTCTGCTCAGAGAACATTTGGTCCCTCTCTACAGAGAGTTAAAATAACTCTGAAGCAGTGTTGAAGTTAATGAGATACTTAAGTGATTAATTAAGTAATGATTGGGCATTAATGATGAACACCTGCTGTCAACAAGCAGAATCAATGAATGAAAGAGAAACAATAAGAACAGAGAAAAAGAGAAACACAAGAACTACAACTGACTTCAGACACAGTCTTAGATGAAATCAACTGAAGAGAAAAGAAGACATTAAATCTGTGAAGATCTCAGCAGAGGAGGATTAAACAACTCCACAAACAGCATTACCAGCTTCACTTATTACTAACCAGACTGACTTTATTTCTGTCAGACGTCTACAGAAGTTTTATTGAGAATTAACAGAGGTTTAGATGTTGACGATTTCGTGAAAATGTTAGGTCACCACACTGTAAAAATAAAAGGTGCCTGGAGGAACCTTTTGGGGTTCTTCACTTTGCCACACCGGCGGAACCGTCTGTAGATCCTCTAGGCACCCTTTAAAAAGGGCCGGTTCTCTGAGGAACCACACAGGTTTCCTGAGGAACTCTTATATTAGGCACTGTGTGGAACCACTTTGGGTGCCTCCAGGAACCAAATTTCATTTTTTTTTAAATATTTAATTTCATGTTGTTACTATGGTTACCTTTGACTTCTATTATAATAAACAAATTGAACCAAATACAAAATAAGAATTGTTTATTACATATTTGATATTCATTTTTATACAGACACTTCCATGCACATGGGGAAAAAAGCTAACTACAGATTAATATCAATGACTACACAAAAAAATAGTATAATACATAAGCAACATGAATAATCAACCATGTATATACAATAGATAAACAAGAAAAGACATCTCAACAAAATGCATGGAAACACATAATGTTCCACGAAATAAATCAATGTAAAAAAACTACATTTGAACTAATTAAAAATGTCCATCATACTTAACTTTAAAACATTTGTGTTTCAGTCCGATGGTTAGTCTGACATCACTGTTTCCAAGTCCAAAAGCTCTATCAGATGCCAAAAACAAACAACAGTGCTAATATACACTCATTGTGTTGTAACCTTTATCTCTAGAAATCTCTGATGGTTAGTTATTCAGCTATTTTGAATCATAAAATGTTTAAGTCTGGGATGCCGTTAGACTGGAGACTGTAATGTTCACTATGGCTTTTGAAAAGCTTAAATGTGTGACTTGAATCAACAGTGTTCATAAATGGTTGTTGAGTATTCTCATGAAACAAGATAGAGGAAATAGAGGCTTCGACCCGAAACAGAGTTAAGGTGCAGTAAAATGATCTGTTGTTCTGTGAATGTTCACTGGTGAATTCAGTCATTTCACTAAGAATCCACACGATCAGCAATTTCGTTTGTGGTCAAAAATGTCACTATGGGACCAAGTTGGTGTGAGGTACTTAACGAGTTAGAAAAGTGAAAAGGTACAGCATCGTTTTCCATTTGTTTTTCTTCTTTTCTGGTGGATGGTCCAGGCACTTCAATGATTTTCAGGTCTACAGGAGGATTTTTATTCTTGATCAAACTTGTATTTCAGCTTACCGAGATCCCTGCAAAGTACAAAATTTACTGTTAGTAATGTTATTAAAGTGATAGTTGTGAAATTTAAATAATTTCCTCAGCCTTGTGACGTTCCAAACCTGTTTGAATTTCTGTCTGTGGAACCCAAAAGCAGATCTCAGGCATAATGCAACCCCAGTCACCGTTCGATTTCACTGCATGAAACACAAGCAGAAAACAAATGTGTAAATCATTCATGAAACCATTCTTATGTACACTTGTCTAGTTCAATTCAATGCAACACTTTATGTAAAAATGGTTAAGCTCCAAAAATGTCCCAGAAAAGATCCTAAAAATAATCAATGAGTTCACAACTCATGTGTTATGGGTTGTGTTGCAAGTCTTCTGAAGCCTAATTGCTTTTTCCTATTTATTTTTTTTTTTTTTTTGTCGAAAAAGACTAAACTTGAAGTTATAATTCAGAGTTAAAATGTCTATAGCATTTTTTGTGAATCAAACCGGTGATATTATTTTTCTGAGAAACATGAATGAGATTTGAGATCATGAGAAAAGATTTTCAGAGAGTAACTGATTAAAAAACACAAGTACACAGTCAAACAATACAATTTCACACAGAGAAAGTTCATAGTAATAAAGTACTTGCATGTGGTGCAGGTAACTTACTGTAATTCAATGTTGCCACTGAAATGTTCAGATTATTTTAGAAATGTAATGGTTGTTCTGGGGAAAAAAAAAGAACAAAGCTGATTATTCACAACATAATATTTATTGACCAGTAAATGGCTTTAAAATGGTATTTGAGAAAATGAGGGCACCTTAAGTAAAGTTAGGCTAAACAAAAACAGAGCAAACTATAGCTGTTTTTGTTATTCATAACAAACGCCAAAAATCAGAGAATTTTCTAAATTAGTTAGGCTATATCAGCAATTTGAAGACACAGTTGTACAAAATATGTTGAATTGAATGACTAAATCAATCTAAGACAATAAGTCAATCATTTCCATTTGTTCATTAGATCAACGTAGTTAGCATCGCGGCTAAAACCTTCATACCAGATACTGTGCTGTGCAATAAACGAGTGGTAAACACTGTAAAAACGTAGTAATGTATAATAAATTTAGTTAATATATATGTGTGTTTAAATATATAGTGAGTAGACTCTGTATTTATATTTATTTGGCGAGTTTACAAACCTTGTAATGGAGAGCCGAATAAACGGCGGAAGCTTTGATGAGAGGAGCCGTTACTTACTTAATTTCCTGATGACGATCAGCTGAGCTTTGTTGCGCGCGAGCAGCGCGAGCATCACTGAAGCGACGACAGCAGACTGGGAACAGCAGCAGTTTCGTGACAGAATAATACTTTTCTCCTCCTGCTTCTTCTTCTTCATATAATATTATTATTATTTAGTGTTGTTGTTTAAGGTTTAATGACTTAATAAAATAGGCCTATACTAAATATATGTAAGCTACCCAAGTGAAAAAGACTAGGTTACTGTTAAATGTATTAAAAATGCATTAAAGTATATTTGTATTGTAGGTCTACTAAAAACACACTCAAGTACATTTTTAATACATTTAATAGTACATCTTTTTCACCTGGGTATGTACTGAATCAAACTTGCCTATAATAATAATAATAAAAATGCTTTAAAGTATATTTGTATTGTAGGTCTACTAAAAACACACTCAAGTACATTTTTAATACATTTAATAGTACGTCCTTTTCACCTGGGTATGTATACTGAATCAAACTTAAGTAGCCTATAATAATAATAATAGGATAATAATAATAATAATAATAATAATAATAATAATAATAGAATAATAATCTAATTCGGGCCTCACTGAACCATTGGGTTCCTCCAGATGCTGGCTTTAACATAAGAGATCTTCCAGGAACCACTTAAATGTTAAAAGATCTTCCAATAACCCTTTTATCGCATTTAAGTTCCTCTATTTTCCCCCAAAGCACTTCGAGGTCTCATGGTAATGAAAAGGTGACTCCAGAACCTCTGAAGTAAATACAAAGTGCTTAAAGGATCCCATAAGTTCCAGCAAGAACCTCAAAGATTGTCAATGCTCCTCCAGTAACCCTACTATAGGAAAAAGAGCTTTGAGGCACCAAAATTACATTCTGAAGTTCCTTGAGTATCCAACAGGATACTTGAGGCTCCTTTAGTTTTTACAGTGCATGGTGGTGATCAGTGTTTGACACTTAGTAGTTTCAAACCAGCAGTTTGACACTTTTTTTTTTTGTGAGTTTGTGGTTTTTGTAACAGTTTTTACCATAACACGTAATTTGTTGCAAAGAAAGCCAGAAGCAAAGATTATCAGGTGATTCAGTTTTCAACATTAGAATTAGGAAAAAAATAATTTTATGTTATGTCTGCATCAATATATAACACTGATATATATATATATATATATATATATATATATATATATATATATATATATATATATATATATATATATATATATATATATATATATATATTCTCTTTCCAGGAACAGACGCAACACTACGGAAATGGGGAAAACAACTTATTCTTCTTTTATTACTTGCCAGCATCTGCCCTTCAGTGGCATCAGGTAAATTAACCCAAAAACATAAATTTCTCCCCTCTTAATCAAATTTCCACATATCCAAACTTATAGAATCACAGGGAATTTAACTTAAAGTATAGCAATATCCAAACTTAAAAAATACTTTGTTAGGTTTACTTTAGCTTATTTATTGAAACTGTTAAGTGAATAGCCTTTCACTTTGTTTACTGAAGAGCTGTTTGAGTATACATGTGTAGTTCTGTAACTAATTGAACAAGAGAAATAAACATATTAATATATACATACAGATGTTCCATAAACATAAACATCCATTAAATAATTAAACAGTATTCAATCTGTATACAACAAAAACACTAATAAAGTATTATTGGGCAATGTTGAGTAATTATTCTGAACATCGCCACAAGAAGGCGCTACTAGCACGTAAATGCCCTGATCACTGTGATAATCATCTCCAAAATAGGCATGGATCCAGTAATAACACAGTGTGCAATACATAAACATCTCAAATTAAAATAGAACATAGAAAAACTATACTAAAACTAAAACTGAATACATCACATTGTAACATTGATCCAAAGCCATTATCATTGATTTTTGGATAAAATTTCAGCACTTTTTCAACATTAGGCCTAATTGCGGGGTGCAAAAGTTATGTTGATTCAATGCACTTAACATTGACACATTAGGCTTGTTCGACTTTAACCGGTGCTGCACAGACCGATCGGTTTATGACATCAAAATACAGCGAGAGCGATTCAAAAGCATAGGCTACGAGCCGTCTCTCTAATCCCTCTTGCGAAACTTTGATGTCATTCACGGATTGGTCTGTGCAGCGCCGGTTCAAGTCAAACAAGCCTATTAACATTGATTTAACATTGTTTCGATGGCTGCTTGCTATCTGGGACCCTCATCAAACACCCCTGAAGCAGCTAATCAATGTATTCAGGATTACTAGAAAGATACAGACAGGAGAGTTTATCAGGACAGTGGCCCTCCAGGACTAGGGTTGCCAACTTCAGAAAAGTAAAATGCGAGACAATCGTGGTTCTTTACAGGAAAATAAGGGACACTCAAAATATTTGTACTGTATCACACAGTATATGTCATTTCAGGTTCGTATGTGTTTAAAAGGTTCTCAGACAAACACATTTGTTTTGCTTAACCTATTTATGTACAATTTAATTCTAAAATGAATTTTAAGGTCACACAAAAAAGTCACATCACACGCAAACCATAGTTCAAAATAATAGCATTTACCTGAAATAGAACACTTTTGTAACATTATACACTACATTTTAAAGAAATTAAAGAAAGTAAAAGCAAACTTTTCCCTCAGGAAGATTTCATGTTTTCTCGCGTGGCTGGATGTTGGACTCATGAACAATAATCATGTTGTTTGAATTCACCAAAACTGATTTGCCGAACTCAAAACCCGGCCGGACAGTGAAAGGGATTTGCCGTTAGCGCGAGTCTGGAATATCCGGACCAGACAGCAGAGGATTCTGTTCGCAAATCAAACAATAATTTGTCCCAAAAGAATAATGAATTCTCAATTTAGAGTTTGTTATTCTTCGTATGGTCTGATGCGCGTGAGTGTGGGCTGTGATTGGAAGATGCAGCGTCGTGATCATTCTCAAGTGTCGTGTTGCTGTTGTATCAGTCAGTGGTTAGATCAGCGTATAGCAGTCTATTTAATCGGGACAAGGGAGGTCCCATACGGAAAAAATATATTAGACCCAAAATATGGGACGTCCCGGCTAATTCGGGACAGTTGGCAACCCTATCCACGACCCAGTTTAGCCATCCCTGGCTAAAACCTTTGCTTGCGAGATGAAAAGTTTTGAATGCATGTGACGGTGATATGCGATAGTTCGGCCACACTCACTACACGCTCCTGCCAGTCGGACTGATAACAGCTCCAAACCCTAAAAGCTCAACATTTCCCAACTGTACATATCCATGCACAAGAGACACAAGCATAACAGATTGTGCAAAAATTTTTTTTGGCCTTAAGTCTGGAACACACCAAGCCTACGGTCGGCCGTCGGGCAGTTTTTGTGCATTGACTAAGTTTTCTCAGTGTGTTCCGCACCGTCGGCAGAAATGAGTTCTTGTCTGCTTTTTTTTTCCGGCCGATTCGACATGTTGAATCAGCGTCGGGCCGTCGGTGAGAGAGAGAACTCTGATTGGCTGTTCAGGGACAGTTGGCAACCCTATCCACGACCCAGTTTAGCCATCCCTGGCTAAAACCTTTGCTTGCGAGATGAAAAGTTTTGAATGCATGTGACGGTGATATGCGATAGTTCGGCCACACTCACTATATATATCTGCAGAAATAGACAGTTGTCTCATTGGCAGTAGTTCTCTCGGTGTGTTCAAGCACAGCTTTTTACCCCGACGCGAGGTGACAACACAGTCGGCTTTGATCAGCGCTAGTTCGTCAGCGTCAGCGTCGGCTTGGTGTGTTCCAGGCTTTATGGGCAGTTACAGACATTCTGTATAGAGGATTGTGTATGTCTATATGTGCACTGCATTAAAGCTAATTTGTTTTGTTTTTTGGATGAAGGAAAAGGATACAAAGAGGAAACTACACAGCAAAATCCCCAGTGTTAAATTAACACTCCTCAGTGTTTATATGTGTCCACACTACAGAGTGTTAAAATTAACACTGAAGCAGTGTTGAAGTTAATGAGTTAATTAAGTTAACACTGAAGCATTGTTGAAGTTAATGAGATAATTAAGTGATTAATTAAGTGATGATTGGCCATTAGTGGTGACACCTGATGTTAATAAGCAGAATCATTGATGGAAAGAGAAAAAACAATAACAGAAAAAAGAGAAACACAAGAACGTCTCGGGTTACGTATGTAACCCTCGTTCCCTGAGTAGGGAACGAGACGCTGCATCGATACTCGATACTTTGGGGAATGCCTTCGGCATGAAGCGTCTGAAGTCAACTATGGAACTATTCCAATCTTGATTGGTGCAACGTCACCCGTGACGTCGCATGTGGCGGTGATCCGGAAGCTACAAAAGGGTCACAGGAACCAGGAAATGTTAGCTTCTAATTGGTCAAAGCAAGTCGTTCTCAGGGGCGCGAAAAGTGTGGCCGAGGGATGCAGCGTCTCGTTCCCTACTCAGGGAACGAGGGTTACATACGTAACCCGAGACGTTCCCTTTCGTAAAGGGAACTCCCGCTGCATCGATACTCGATACTTTGGGGAACGAATACCCACGCCGCCACACTGAGAGAAAAAACGCCCTGGTATAAAGCATCTGGTACACTCACGGACGATAGAATGAGTAGAGGGCAGATCCAAACTAGCTTGTCATAAGATTTGGTGCAAGAAGGGGAGGTCTGGAGCCGGAGGCTCGACTGACCTCATGGCTGGGAGCCCCAGACAGTAGAAAATATTAGATGAGAGGTGAAGGCAGAAGCGCACCTTGTACTTCAAATATGAGTGGTTTTAGATAACCAACTGTACTCTTAATAAAGGGAATAGCTCCTAACCCTTGATGCATAACTAGATGGACTGACTCCTCTCAGCCTGAGTCCTAATGTAGGAACCTCAAAGGCTACGACCTTGACCATCCGACACATGCGATGGAGGATGGAATACCTGAAGAATCTTAACATTGCCTACAAGTACCTCAGTACCGGGCAAAAATAACGTTGAGTGGCTCCCACGCTAGCAAGTAAGAGGGGGCAGCACCACCACTCTTCCAGGGAGTAAGACGAGCAGGAAGCAGACTCAATAGATTCTCCTATATATACTTATATATTCTCAAATATATAATCGTATACTTCATCCACAGGACATGATGGGTGCCAGGGATACCCCATCAGCCTGAAGCCAATAGGCTGGATGAAAAGGATCCATTCTCCAATCTACAGGAACATGGAGTTTCAGTGGGAACGTCCCTTCAAGAACACCCTTAAAGGCTTGCGGAGGGCACTGAAGGCCGCCACAGAGGCCCTAAGCATGAACAGGAGATCCCGTTAGAGAGCGGGATGGAACACAAGAACTGAAGCCAGTGGGCAGTAATACACTGGGTTCGATGCCTTCCCTAACTTAATTGTTTAGTTCCTAGTAGAGTGGGGTTCTAGTATGGATGTCCTGACCACCTCGGTGGAAAGGGCAACCTAATTATGGGTGGGACCCCCTCAGGGGCCAGACCCATAGTCTCCATAACTCTGGTCGGGGATGAAATAATATACCATCAGCCTGAGACAGAAGATCTCTCCTAATAGGAATTTTCCATGGAGGACTCTCCAAGAGACTAATAAGGTCCGAAAACCAAATTTGGGCCGGCCAGTACGGAGCTACAAGGAGTAGTCTCACTCCGTACCTCCTGACCCTTTCTAGAACCCCAAGGAGCAGAGCGATCGGGGGAAAAGCATACAGATGTGACCTCAGCCACATCTGTACCGTGGCATCCAAGCCCAAAGGAGCTGGATGTGAGAGAGAGTACCAGAGCGGGCAATGAGAGTTCTCATGAGAAGCGAACAGGTCAACCTCCGCCCGGCCAAACTCTCTCCATATAAGCTCAACCACTTCAGGGTGGAGCCACCATTCCCCGGGCCTCGGCCCCTGCCTCGACAGGATGTCTGCTCCCATATTTTCAATCCCAGGAATATAAATAGATCTGACAGAGAGAAATTTGTCCTGGGACCAAAGAAGAATTTGATGCGCCAGTCTACAAAGAGGGCGAGATCTCAAACCTCCTTGGCGGTTGATATAAGAGACCACCGACATATTGTCTGTCCTAACAAGAACATGATGGCCTCTGAGGTCTACAAGGAAGTGCCTCAGGGCAAAAAATACAGCCAACATCTCCAAGCGATTAATATACAATGTGAGATGATGGTCTTTCCAAGTACCTCGGGTGTAACGGCCCTCCATAACCGCACCCCAGCCCGTGAGGGACGCATCCGTGGTCAGAGTTTTTCTCTCACATGGTGCTCCCAAAACCGGGCCCTGAGACAGGAACCATGGTTTATTCCATACGACAAGAGAACGAAGGCATCTGCACGTAACTCTGATCGTACGAAAAGGGTTTCACAGAGGAGAAAATCCCTTGTTCCTGAGCCACCACTGCAAGGCCCTCATATGGAGCAGACCAAAGGGTACTACCGTGGAAGCTGCAGCCATAAGACCCAAAACTCTTTGAAAGTGTTTGTCAGTGATAGCCTGGCCTAACCTAATACTCTTCATTGTGTTTAAGATAGTATTTATACAAGCAGGAGACAATTGTGCCCGCATTGTGACTAAGTTCCACTCTACTCCCAGGGACGTAGTCCTCTGAAGAGGAGTTAAGGAACCTTTCTTGACATTGAGACTCAACCCCACGCACCTCAGATGGCGCAAAACAACATCTCGATGTTGAATTGCTAGTTCTTTTTGGCTGAGCCAAAATGAGCCAGTCATCTATAAGATACGGACCCCCTGAAGTCTCAATGGAGCAAGGGCCGTGTCCATACATTTAGTGAAGGTGCGAGGGGATAAGGCTAGGCCGACTGGAAGAGTCCAGAACTGATTCGCTTTTCCCCCCAAAAGCGGATCTCGGAAACTTCCTGTGATGGGGTTAGAAGGGAAAGAGGAGTTAAGGAGCTTGTGGATCTATCAAGACAGACCAGTCCTCGGAGCTGGTCTGACTGACAGTCGGTAACTTGAATCTGAACCCCCTCGGAGGTTGATCCAGTACCCTGAGATCCAAAATAAGGCCTAACTCCCCCCCTCATAGGAACTATGAAGTGCCAGCTGTAGAACCCGGGCTCCCGTAACCAAGGAAGAGCCCACTTTGAGGTTTCCTGTGTTAAGAGGGACTAGACTTCCTGTTCCAAAAACCGACCCTGCTCGGGGCTGGCCGACATGTGAACCACCCTTAGTAGATAATATTTGTATATTAGCTCCACCATAAGCAGGACCCCCAGGCTATATTTTGAAGACCCCTCGGGGTGTCTAAATATGCCATTATGGGGACCAGTCCCTCGAGACTGGCCTCGGCTATAAATTTCCAAATGGCTTTGGTGACCTGAAGCAGCTAACTGGCAGGAACTAACCGAAATATGCTCTCTACAGACCTCCTGAGAGGCGGCGAACTCGACAGTGCCGCAACGTCTTCGGGCAGATACTGCGATTTGTGTTCGCTGGAAGCCGATGTGTCCCGAAGCGCCATCGGCGGCGGGAAGCAAACATCGATTTCCTAAGGGCTGCATAAGGGGGCGAGACTCCTGTACTCGCTCTCCTGGGGGAACGCCCATAAGGGTCTGCGTGTTACGACAAGACCTCTTAGTTGAAGCCTTCTTAGCCCGAGAGACAATCCTCAGACCTGTCTTCGGTATGGAGAGCTTCGTGCGAGAATGTTTCTTCTGGCCCCAAGCCTTATACGGGGGGGCACGAGAGGAAACCTTCTCAAAATATGAGGAGCTGGCGGCTGTCCCATGAGGCTGCCCCCTGGCAGCAACCCCATGAGACCTGGACTGACAACTGGGGATAGCTGATTGTCGCTCTGCCTCCTGAAGCCTCTCGACAACGGTTCTTGCCGCGTCGCCAAAGAGGCCAGAAGGTGAAAGGGGAGCATCGAGAAGGAAAGCCCTGTCTTTCTTCCCGATCCACAAGCGAATAAGCCATAAATGTCTCTCTGAGACGACTAGTGCTGCCATAGAACGGCCAATAGCACGGGCCGTCTCCTTAATAATACGGAGAGATAAGTCAGATACTCTACGATATTCAGTAATATAGAGTGAGACCTCCCAGTTATCATCCAACTGCTTGAGGAGGTCAGCCAGGTATGCCTGTAATAACCCCATCGTGTGTGGGCATGCACCAGCTCGACCACCGCCATATATGCTTTCCCTAACAAATTCGATGTACGAAATTTGGAGGGAAGTGTCTGAGCTATCAGGGGTGACGCAATGTCGGGGAGAAAATATTTTGCAAAATATTCCTCAACCCGAGCCATCACCTAATAACCATTTTCATTAGATTCCCTAATGGATGAGTAAATATATACATGGGGGAAAATAATTGAGATGAAAATGGATTTTTCCACGATCTTGATACCTCAGTATGGAGATCAGTGAAAAAGGGAAGGCTCTGACACGAAGATTGTGACTGGGTCTGCAGGAAGCGCTCATTCATTTTATTTTTCTTAGTCGCTTCCTGCTTATTATATGGCCATTTAACATTTAATTTAACCACTGCCCTGATTACAACCTCCAGCAACTCCTCACTAACGGGAATATGGGGTGGCGAATCCCCTTATCCACGTGATTCAGTGTTAATAGATAATATCTAACTCCTCGGAGCCAGATAAATCAAACGCTGTGTCTTTAACACGGTCGGAAGAAGCCGCAGCGCGGGCTTCCGAACCGTGCGCGAGACCAGTGGAGCTGGTTAATAAACACTGAGAAAGGGTCGCAACCGTCTCAGTATCATATGCCAGCCCCACGTGTGAATCACATGCATACAAGCGGCGCGCTGCCTCAACAGATGCGGGACCTGATGCACTGGAAACGCGAGCCTGATCTAATTGATCGAACAAGCTCAAACGGGAGCGGAGCTTTTTCATTGAAAACAGTTTGCACAGACAGCGCCCTCGAGCACCGCCCGTGCATGCTCCACTCCCAGACAAACTACACAAAGCGTGTGTGTGTCATCCTCGCTTAAATAACGTGGGCAAGGGGACGCACACTGCCTGAATAGCTTCTCTTTTTTCGCCATAAATAATACTCTTTTCACGGGACAAACAACACCAAATAGAACAGACAAGATGACATAGAGCGCTTGCTGAAGACCAGAAGCTAACATTTCCTGGTTCCTGTGACCCTTTTGTAGCTTCCGGATCACCGTCACATGCGACGTCACGGGTGACGTTGCACCAATCAAGATTGGAATAGTTCCATAGTTGACTTCAGACGCTTCATGCCGAAGGCATTCCCCAAAGTATCGAGTATCGATGCAGCGGGAGTTCCCTTTACGAAAGGGAACTACGACTGACTTCGAGTCATTACACATTGTTGCACTTATTATTACCAGTTTGACTTTATTTCTGTCATACATCGACAAAAGTTCTTGAGATTCAACAGAAGTTTAGACGGTAATATTTTATGGAATTTTTCTTTTCAAGTTACCATTTTGGTGGTCAGTGTTTGCTTTAGTTGGCCTCTTGACTCTTTTCATTTTATAATATTAGTTTTTCTCTGGTTGCTACAACTCTGTGTTTATAAAGCACATTTGTTACTGCAAGAGGAAATATGACCTGCTCACAATATGTTTTGCTGATAAAAACATTATCATGTAGTGTCCTGATTCACTGATGTCATTCAGAGTCTAAATCTTTGACTATGCTTGATGTCTTGTTTTAGTATTGGTGATTGTAGCTCTGAGATTCTACAGTTCGAAATCCAACAGCAATATGAAAAATGTTGAAAATACTTTGAGCAAAGAAGTTATTGTGTTTAAACGCACAGACATCAAGAATCAGCATATGAGTCTCAACAATGGTGACAATAAACAAACTAGTGACAAACAGATCAACTCTGAACATCACAAAACAAGCTATTAAAGTCAGAACAAAACAATAGCAAAATAAAAGCCAACAGAAAAAACAATGAAAATTACAGGACAATTCAGCTGCATAATTTATTCATGCTGCAATGCATGATGTCAGCCAGGGATGCGTTCTGATTGGTGGCTCCCATCATGCACTGCAACATTAAGCATTTTTTGATTGTCACCATTGTTGAGATTCATATGTAGATTCTTGATGTCTGTGTGTGATTTCAAATCCATCAGATCTTTAAAACATTGCTGGAAGTAACTACTGTAGTGAAAAATTAATAAAACAATTAGATAATCAGTTTATAATGCTGGCTGACATCATTGAATCAGGCCACTAGTAATTTCATCATCGAAAAATAACCAGGGCTGAATTTCCAAAAGCATCTTAAGCCTAACTTAATCACAGACCAACTGCAATAACTGGTCTATACGATCAAATTAGGCTTGCGATATTTTCAGGAAACACAGCCAAAGTCATAGCTTCTCTTGCCACAACACATATGCTCTATAAGCACAGAGTTGGAACAGCCAGAGAAAAACTAATGTTGAATAATAAAGTGTCAAGAGTCCAACTAAAGCAACCACTGACCACCATAATGGTGACATGAAACGAAACATTCCATAAAACATTACCATCTAAACTTCTGTTAAATCTAAATAAGACCGTGTGTAGATGTATGACAGAAATAAAGTCAAACTGGTAAAATAATAAGTGCAATAATGGTTCAAAGTCAGTAGTTCTTGTGTTTCTCTTTTTTCTGTTCTTGTTTCTCTTTCCTTCAGTGAGTCTGCTTGTTATCATCAGGTGTCACCACTAATGGCCAATCATCACTTAATTAATCACTTAATTATCTCATTAACTTCAACACTGCTTCAGTGTTAACTTAATTATCTCATTAACTTCAACACTGCTTCAGTGTTAATTTTAACACTCTGTAGTGTGGACACATATAAACACTGAGGAGTGTTAATTTAACACTGGGGATTTTGCTGTGTATAAAGTCATATTGGCACTATGTACTCGGCACCATATACATAGTTAACACATATGACCGACCAGCCGATGCCAGTGCAGAAGGCATCTATGCTGAAACTGGAACATATATGACTGGAGCCTTTGCAGAAGCAGGAGTTGGACGAGCTTGTGTTGAATTCAGTGTATTTGAGGCAGAAGTCAAAGGCCCCAGTGTTTCAGTTAGGGCTGAAGCCAGTTTGGATGGAGTCAGAGCAATGGCTCAGGCCGAAGTCGCCAGTGCATCAGCTAAAGCCGGTCCAGTTGGTGTGGAAGTGAGATATGGATTTGACATGGGTGCATCTATTGGTCAGAGTGGGATAGAGTTCAAATTCCTGGGAAATGGATTCTCAGTTGGTTTAAAAAGCAGTATAACTTTTGTAGGTTCAGAAGTGTACCTGTCATGGTACTGAAATATATAAACTCATGACCACAAATTTAAGCAACAAGCTGAGATAGTCAAAAATTCACATTTGCTTTTGCCCACATTTATTCATTTATCCATTCATTCAATTATTTATCCATGTAATCATTTATTCATATATTAATTTTATTATAATTCATCATGTCATTTGTTTTATATTTTGATCTTTCTTGTACCGTGTGTCAAGGAATCTTCAAGGCTCCTGTTTTTCTGTCATGCAATCACAGTGTCTGTAAAGAGTGTCTTCAACAGTTCAGATCTCCTGAGATATGGACACCACAAACAGAGTAAAGTTGCGGGAAAGCTTCTTTCCCTCCTGTCCTTCCTTAACATTTGTTCCTTCTCCCCCACTTCCTTCCCTTTACATATCCTTCTCTTCACTTAGAAAGATTATATATATACAATATTATAATATTCTATGTCAATATAAGTGAATTAACAGTCATGTTTGGTATCATTTGAAATGTCTCAGTCAACCAAATGGTAATAAGGGTTTAGAGATATGCTTTGCTTATTGGATGTGCACTTTTTCCCAGGGTCCTTCATCCAAACTACCTCCTGTTCCTCAACAAGGTGTGACCTCCCCGTGTCTATAACTCTAGTCAATGCAAATTCCTATTGTAAGTTCATTCCCCACTTTGGGGGATGTTTTGTCTTGGTCTGAGTATATAAAGAAATGTCTCCAGAGGCTCGGGGTGATTTGTAATGAGATCGACCCATAATGCCGAGTGTCTGGAGGACACTCAGAATTATGTATTTCCTGAGTCAGCTACATTTTTTACTCTTTATCGCTGAGCATTTTATGTTATTGTACTGATTTTCTTTGAATTGATTTTGTAATTGGCATGATACATTTACCTGACTAATAATAAATGGTTACATTTGGATTCATTCCGACTTATTCTGAAATGATTGATTCTAGTAGATTACATTAAGTCCATAACACCATGAGCCCTATCTTGCACAGACACAGACTATAAGAGGCAATGAAATTAAGATGATCAGATGCTGCTGAAGATCAGACACACACTTACAGTTTTTCATCTACAGCAGAAATCTCAATAGATCTCAGTGATTTATTGATATTTAACTTTCCCAAAGTATCAGTTTCTCTTGATGGAACACAAATGTCTGAATCACACATTTAATGATTATAGTTAATGCCGTTAAACACTGATGATCAAAATGAGTGTGAAACTAATAACAGTACTGACAGTCACATGGACCACAATAATCCGATATTAACTTGTTTAAGACAATACTCTGAAACAGCGATTACTGATTACCTTAATCCAGTCACACTCAGAGATAGACTCTAAATGAGTTCAGTGATTCAGGTCAAAAGTGATTGTTAAAACACAACCACGTCAGATCACTTTTTCTATTTGTTCATCTAGCTGTTATAACTCAATTACAGAAGCTAAACTAAATCTAAAGTTAAAAACATAAGGGTCATGAGCCCAACTAAAGTAAACACTGGTCACCAAATAAAATTTGTGCTTTTCTCCTTCAGTGATTCTGCTTGTTAACATCAGATGTCTTCAATAATGCTCAATCATCACTCAATTAATCACTTAATTATGTCATTAACTTCAACACTGCTTCAGTGTTACTTATAACACTCTGAGTGTGGATTATATAAACACTGAGCAGTGTTAATTTAACACTGGGGATTTTGCTGTGTACGGTAAGTGTACTTTGCTGTGTACTTTATATAGACAAGACCCTATAGAATGTGAATGTGACGTGCAAAGTTTCACGTTTAGGGCATTTTCCCCCCTTAGAGCCTAGAAAACACTTAACGTGAAATTTCGCAGTAGATTAATTGTTGATTAACAGTTGAGGAATTGTCCGAGACTCTGACCAGTTATGGCCCATGTGTGGCCCTTGTCTTTAATCCAGATCTGGGCCACTACAGGGCCATCATTCTTTGGGGCATGTGGGCTGAGGAAAAAGGGGCTGTGAGGACCGGATCTGCATGGGCCACAAGACCATTGCTATGTGGGTATAGTTGATCTGTGATCTGTATAAACCAGGTCCCACGGTTCGGTAATCTGACACACAATCGAGCTTTGATTCACGACTCCTTCAGCTTGAATGGACACACACACAAAATTATCTCAAAATACCCGTCTCAACAAGTATTCTTGTATACAGTCGGTTATAAAGTCTTAAGTGAACCTAAACAGTGGAGAGAACTTGAGAAAGAAATCAGATGTGTTTCATCATATTAGTTCTGTGCATTCGGACGTGCATTCGGACAATGGTTCTGTGCATTTAGTGACAGCAGCCTTAAAATAACTGCTATGTCATTAATTTTATCAAACAACAAAACAACTTTAACAATGATTAATCGATATTTAATTTATACAGTGAACACTATGCAGTGTAATTACAATTATTTTTATATTAATTATTACATTTCTGTACCTGAATACTACTGGTAGACCTAACTATTAATTATTATATAGTATTTATCTGTTTTAATTTGAGTATTCTTATTTTTACTGGCTGTTCATTTGTCTTTAATAATGTTTGAACTTTATTAGTTAGGAGTTTTTGCTGTGGTATCAAAGTACTTAACCCTTGTGCATCAATTTAAAAAAGTTACTCATAGGTCCAAAGAGGACAAAAATGTCCATGTCAAAAAACGGTCATAAAAAGTTGAAGCTTGGGAGCACAGACTTAACTTTGGTATCATTTTAAAGAATACCCTTGGCAGATTATTGCTGAAGTTAAATTTTTTTTATAAGTAAATCCAAAAAAAAGTTATATAGGTTTAAGTTTATGAAAATTATTTATGAATATTATTTTATATAAAATATATATTTTATGAAACAAGTTGAACTCTAAAACGGCTAGAAAATCAAAGCCATAAATCTAAATAAGTTGTGTTCCAAATTTGAGGTTGATATCTCAAAAAATGAGCTTTCAGTAAGATTTTGTTTGGGCGCAGTACCAAACTTTCCCCATTGGATCCCAGCAAAACTCCTCTGGTCACACAGTGATTGGCATTGTCATTTGCAGTTGAGTTTTTCTCTATCAATACTACAAACACACAAACACATTTTTTTTATATAACACACATACCAACCACACTCTGACATCCATACCAACACACCCACACAATTATCATTGCATAATTTATCCAGTTGGCTCTATAATAGCTCAAAATTCATGCAGTTAACAGTAACAAAAAACAAAAACTTACTCATAGGTCCAAAAGGGACAAAAATGTCCAAGTCAAAAAACTCTCATAAAAATGTTATGCTTGGGAGCAAAAACTTAAGTTTGGTCTCATTTTAAAGAAGACCCTTTGCAGATTGTTGTTGAAGTGAAAAAAGTGAAAAACGTGCAACCAAATGTTTTTTATAGAAGTTTAAGTTTATTAAATATATTTATGAACATTAAAATTAATATTTTATATAAAATATATACAAGTATTTTGTATAACTAGTGCAACATTTTTTTTTTAAATGAAATGGGGGTGAAATAGTAAAATTACAATAAAAATAGACACCTGTGCCAAAATTTTATGCAGTAAACATTAAAAAAAAATAAAAACTTACACATAGGTCCAAAAGGGACAAAAATGTCCAAGTCAAAAAACTCTCATAAAAATGTTATGCTTGGGAGCAAATACTTAAGTTTGGTCTCATTTTAAAGATGACCCTTGGCAGATTGTTGTTGAAGTGAAAATTTTTTAAAAAGTTCAACCAAAAAAATGTTATAGAAGTTTAAGTTTATGAAAAATATTTATGAACATTATAATCAATATTTTATATAAAAAATATATTTTATAACACATTTGGAACTCTAAAACTGATATAAATTCAAAGCCATAAATCTAAACAGGTTGTGTTCCGAATTTGAGGATGATATCTCAAAAAATGAGCTTTCAGTAAGATTTTGTTTGGGCGCAGTACCAGACTTTCCCCATTGGATGCCAGCAAAACTCCACTGGTGAACACAGTGATTGGATTTTCGATTTGCAGTCGAGTTTTTCTCTCTCAAATATTACAAGCACACAAACACACTTTTTATTTTATTACACACATACAAACCACACTTAGACATCCATACCAACAGACCCACACAATTATCGTTGCATAATTTATCCAGTTGGCTCTATAATATGCCGAAGCAGAAAACAGGAATAAAGCGAGTATTTGCTTTATAGGCCTAACCTGAAAAAATGGCACCATCTGATAAAAAATGGTAAAAATGTCAATTTTGAAGCCTTGCCAACAGAATGAAAGCCTATTAAAAAAGATTGCATCATTTTATAGTTAAACGGCACAGGGATTAAAAAATGCAGTTTTAATGGGTTTCAATGGGGACATTTTTGTCCAAAAGGCGCTGAGAGGAAGTATTTTGTGTAACTAGTGCAAAATAGATTTTTTAAAGGAAATGGTGATGAAATAGTAAAATTCCAATAAAAATACACACCTGTGCCAAATTTTATGCAGTTAGCATTAACACAGGCAAAGTGATCCAAAAAACAAAACTGAAAAGGACAAAAATGTCCTCAAGGATGCACAAGGGTTAAAGTGTTCTTTATTAAAGTTACATTTGTCTCAAAACTCCCCATTTTTATTTGTATTTATTGTATTTTTTTATTTATTTTTTTAGCTGATCCGAAAAATGATCTGATCCGTGACTTGAAAACCGTAATATGATCTGAACCGTGAGTTTTGAGATATGTTGCACCACTAATTTAGACTGATTAAATCAGAGTTAAGTTATTTTTAGAAAAAGGTTATACATACATATGTCTTTAGTAGAAAAATGTTTAATAATAATGTCTGCATTGTATTTTTAGAGGCTTAAAAGAGCAGATGAAAGTTCTCAGCTGGCATATAAGTAAAAATATATCTGTTACTTTAAGTAAGAATAAATTTAAGTCACATGACAAGTAAGGAAGTGAAAGTGTTTTTTTTTTTTTTACAATGGCCATTCTGCTCTTGGAGTAATGTTTGCAGGACAGCAGCAACAGCCCCCAGATTTTCTCTTTCTGCACACTTTCTCTTTCTGGTTTGTCATGTGCTTACAAAGAAATCCTGTGTCATGTGACTTCATAGTATCCATATAAATACCAGCAGAGAGCTTTCGCTTCCTCTTTGGACCTCTGGGGTGGACAGAAGACACACACGGAAATCAGTACTCAGGTTTGTTTTTATTCCCTTAATATGATTAATTTCATCACTTTAATATATAACTGTTATACATTACAATTTTACTAACTGTAATTAATTTCATATTTAATTATTTGATTATATTATTAATATATAACATAATTTTATGTTTGACTAAGTCACAACGCACTCTTGGTGCAGTACACATTGACAGGCTTCGAACAGACTTGACATTCATAGCAGAAGCATCCAGTGGGACTGATGTTAGTCAGTGTGAGGAGTGAACATAAGCCTCCATGAGCGTGCATATCCATGCATGAACAATTTTCGTGTTTGCGTATGAAGGAGAGTCACTTGTAGTAATCCCATCTGCAGATATTGCCTCGTTTGGCTAAATGGGCCCTATTTTAAGGATCTAAGCGCATGATCTAAAGTGCGCGGTGCAAGTGCACTTAGGGCGTGTCCGAATCCACTTTGAAAAATGGTCGGCGCACCCAACGCATGGTGTAAAAGGGTTGTTCCTATTCTCTTAATGAGTAAAGTGTGTGTTTTGGGCTTTACATGCAATAAATGTATGTATTGCGGATTGCTATTTACATGACCGAATTTAATAAGTGGAAAGACTGAATGCTTCTCCAGAGAGCAAACGGATCTGCTCGAGCCCGAGGTTAAAGAGCAAGCAGACCATCTACAGGACAAAGTGTATGCGCGTTGAGGACATTACTAGGCGCACATTACTAACGCGCTCTTTAAATAACAAAAAAATACTGTGCCATTGACTTTAGAGCAGGTTTCAGTTGGTCAATGGCTTAGTCTATTTCAGTTTTCTCAAAATGGCAACACTCCAGCAATACCCCTGAACACACCTCGTTCTCAGACCAGCAGCCCATGGGCAAACTGATGGGCACTGATGCATTTGCTATTTAAACAACGTGGCGCAGGATGTGAAAATGAAAACCGCGTCGGGCTGAAACTAGCAAAACACACTTGTGTCGCACCTGCCGCTGCATTGCACTTGCACATTACACTTAGGCTACGTTTACACTGCAGGGCTTAATGCTCAATTCCGATTTTTTGAAAAAATTCGATTTTTTTGCAAGGCCGTTCACATTTCCAATTAAATGCGACCTTTTGTGATCTCCTGTGTGAACGTGAAATGAACCAGAAGTGACCCGCATGCGCAGAAGAGTACTCAACGGTCAACGACGTCACTTGTTGTTTGCGGAAGTAGCTAAACTTGAACTAACTGTGATTCTCTCTCTCTCTCACACACACACACACACACGAGCGCGCGCAGCGACCGTTACACAAGAGCCAGACAGCAGCCGCTGACCTATCTAATATCAGATTCAGCACAAATAAGTTAACATAACGTATATATAATGGCCGTGGGCTTTTTTTTTTTTTTTTTTAATTAACGGGCTCGTCGAGGTCGACCTGTTCGGCAGATTTACCTCAGCTCGACGAATATGCAGTCTGTTTTCAAACCGACGAATACAGAATTATGACGTTTTTCGCGTGTCAATGACGTGCGGGTCGGATACATGCGACCTGGCCGTTCAGACTGAAGTCGCATTTCAAAAGATCGGATATGTATCGGATTTGGGACCACATACCCAAGTGGCCTGGGTCGCATTTGAAAAGATCGGATCTGTGTCGTTCAGACTGTCATGAAAAGATCAGATACAGGTCGCATAGGGGCAAAAAAATCGGAATTGGGTCGTTTCAGCCTGCAGTGTGAACGTAGCCTTATTATAAGTGAGAGGGCAGATTGGCAGATGAGTTGACTGACCGTGTATCCGCTAACTCGTCAGGAGAGTTGGAAGAAAAACGTGCTTGTCCAGAGAGTAGTTAAGAACTTAAATCTTCACATATATAATATACTAAAGCAAACTGTTCATTTGAGTTGCGCATTCTGGCGGGTGTAATGTTCCTGAATTTTTTTTTCCAAATTTGCATTAACATGATTCACAGTTACAAATACACAAACAAAGCATGCTTGCACATTTTCTGAATGTTTCTACAGATCTGCACTTGCAGATCACCATATATATGTGAATGGCTTGGGTTGGTGAGCGTGTATTTTGAGACTGTCCTGTCGAACTCTTTAATCAAATCACATTTGAGCTTAGCAGTCGACCAACATATTGAGCGTATGAGGAGCACGGGTGTGTCTCTGCAGTGGCATTACGTCGTCAGCTTGCGAACAAAGTTTAAGGGGATAGACCAATGTAAGCCTAAAGGATACAGATAGTTTTGTCAATTTTCACAAGCACATAATGTTTAAGGGTGACATTGTGTTTGTACTCGGCATTTGTGCAACAGGATTCAGTGTTAAATTAATATATACTAATTGTTTTTCCTGCATTTTCAGTAATAAACACCTTTGGCCTGACAACTGGATGGCAGTCACAAATATCTTTATTCATGTTGTTTCTTTCTTTTTATATACATTATCTTTCCTTATGTACTAATTTCTTAAAATATTCAATGTTATTTTACTCATTACTTTTCATTTTATTGTTACTTTTTGTTGACTTATTTATGTAGGCTTATGCATAATGAGTGCTGTATTGTAATCTCAACTTCACAGTTGTGACTCATTCATTTTCCTTTTTGTTGTTGTAGAATTTATGCTGGTCAGATAAAAACAGAAATTCAAGATAATTTAATAAAATCTATTCAATTATATATTTATTTTCCATTATTTAATCTGCTTTCTGTTCTTTGTCTGTCTGCATGTCCTTTGTAGAAAAGTTAACATGACAAGGTGTCGACTGATTTGATCAGACCAAAATCTGATATGTCAGGTCTAGTGAAGACTGGATCTAACACATTTCATTTCTTAATTTTTCACCTGTTGTATAACACTGATAAAACATTTAGCATTTGACATTAAACTTTATATTGTTTAAAAGAAAGCACAAGACTCTGACTGGGACAGCTAGTGATGTAGTCAAGACCACCTTAAAGGCATCAAGTCAAGACCAAGACCAGTGTTTCCAGACCAATATTTGAGGGGTTGAGGCCAAGGCCAGACCAGCACTCCTCAAGTTCATCTGAGAGATCCACATTTACAAATCCAAAACTACAAATTAAAGAATTTGTGAAGTAAATAAATGTTAATGTAATTTAAATATTAAATTTTTCTATACAGAAATATGATGGTAAAATAAATAAAATTATACATTTTAATATGATACTAAAACTGCCAAGAGGTAGCAGCAAATCATTCAATGAATGAGTCAAAAATAATTTATTCAACCGATTATTTTCAAGCGGTTTATTCATTCAGCACACTGTTAAACCTTACCAGGCTTCTTTTTTTTTTTTTTTTTACAGTAAAATCCTTCTTCTCCGGGACTGAAACACAGGCTCTACTCTTCAGAACAAAAAACTCAACAGAAACCTTTTAAATCCCAACAGAACATTAAACACTAACAGATATATTCTATGTGCAAAGTCTGCAAAACACTAAATAATATTTCATATCAATATTTACTCAGTTCACATACATTATTTTTTCTACTAAGTGTAAGTACATGTAATATCTGAGTGAAATTAACTAAATTTAGACTTAGGTTTTCACAGTACATAACTATTTTTGTATTGTTTTTGACGGTAAACCACTGCAGTGTTGCCAATATATTACTGTTTTTCTAATGTAGTTTATTTCTGTTCAAATACATTCCATGGGTGTGTCGTTTTATATTGCACCTTAAAAGAGAACTCCGGTCAATTTTAACATTGAGCTCATTTTTTTGTACATTTGGAGTGCTGTCAATACAGAGAACAACGACAAAAATCGGTGTTGCCTACACTCTATTTTTAAAATTTGCACCCTGTTGACTTCAATTGAGCAATATTAAACCTGCTTTTAGCCTCTTAACATCCTTGATGTGTCATTACAAGTGCACAGAAAGTTGTGCAAGATGTGTATAAAAATGATGTTATTTAAGCCAGCGCAAATACCTGTGTTTACATCCTGTTTTCGGTTGAAGTCCAAAGTAATCGATTGTCGAGTTCATGCGCATAGGTTTAGTTACCTATGATCACGCGCCTGAACTCGGCAATCGACTACTTTGGACTTCAACCGAAAACATGATGTAAACAAAGGTATTTGCGCTGGCTTAAATAACATCATTTTTATACATATCTTGCACAACTACTGCAGTCAGATTCACTCGTGTTCACTCTGAAGGAATCACTCACATTTTCTGTGCACTTGTAATGACACATCAAGGATGTTAAGAGGCTAAAAGCAGGTTTAAATATTGCCCCACTGAAGTCAACAGGGTGCAAATTTTAAAAATAGAATAACTCGGTGTAGGCAACACCGATTTTTGTCGTTGTTCTCTGTATTGACAGCACTCCAAATGTACAAAAAAATGAGCTCAATGTTAAAATTGACCAGAGTTCTCCTTTAAACCCTTTCAACTTCACATGAGTATCATGTAGTGTCCACATTATAAAGAGTAAAAGTAACATTGAGCATTGAGATAATCAAGTGAATATGTAAGTCGGGGGTCCTCAACTCTGGACCACGAGATACACTCCTGCAGAGTTTAGCTCCAACCCTAATCATACACACCTCAACAAGCTAATCAAGGTATTCGTGATTACTACAAAGTTACAGGTGTTGAGGCAAAAACAATAATTAACAAAACAGCATCACAGCATAAGAGACATCAGGATTCAAACTGTCCTTAAAATATATTTATTCTTGCAAGAATAGTTCCCAGTCCATCCATAGTCCAGCTGCAGGCGGAGTGAGACATTTCAGAGGTGTTTGGCTGGCAGTTTTCTCCTCAAAGCTATCTCTTACAGCCCCCCCAAACAAAAGAAACAGAGGAACCCCTGTGGCTCCCCTAACCCCTCCCAGCCCGGGAATCTTCCCACCTCTGAAGTCTCACACACACCCTTCCAGCTGTATCAACATCATAAAAAGAAACTCAAAAAACAGCCAAATGAATGCATGGCATTCATTTGTTAAATCATTGAAAATAAAATACAAAGAAAAGATACATTTTTCCATAACACAGGTACACAGCAAAATCCGTGTTAAATCAACACTGCTCGGAAAACATATAGTCCCAATCTACAGAGTGTTAAAAGTGTTAATGAGATAATTAAGTGATTAATTAAGAGATGATTCAGCATTAGTGATGAACACCTGCTGTTAACAAGCAGAATCACTGAAGGAAAGAGAAACACAAGAACTACAACTGCCTTCAACCACAGCATTAGATGAAATCAACTGAAGATAAAGGAAGACATTAAAACTCTCAAGGTCTCAGCAGAGGAATCAAATTTGATTATGGTTGGAGATGAACTGTGTAGGACAGTCGATCGACAGGAGCAGGATTGGGCACCCCTGAGTTAAACTCTTCAGGAAAGTGCATCTCACGGCCCAGAGTTGAGGACTGCTGAAGTGATTGTTGAGCATTAGTGATGAACACCTGCTGTTAACAAGCAGAATCACTGAAGGATAGAGGAACAATAAGAACAGAATAAAAGAGACAACAACTTCAACTGACCTCTATCCAGTACACATGATTACACTTATCACTAACCAGATTTACTTTATTTCTGTTATACGTCCACTGAAGTTCTTGTTGAGAATTAACAGAGGTTTGGATCTTGATGTTTTATTGAAAATATTTGGTTTGAATGTCAGTGTTTCTTTTAGTTTGTCTGTTGACATTAAAACCTAAAAATAATTTTGTTTTCAAGCTGCTTTCACATTCATGGCAAACAAAAAAAATATGATGATGATCAATGAGTGCTGATTGTTATTCAATAATGATGACTGATCTTATCCTTGTTTTCAATCCTTTATCTAAAGTGTTATATAATTAAAATGCAATTCTCCATTACCACCACTTAGAAACAACAGCAAGATTCCAGCAACAATCATTATGACGGATGTTTTAAACACAAGAAAAAATACTGTTACAACATCAGTTAGACGCAGACATCGAAACTCGGCACATGAATCTAAAAAATGGCGACAATAAAAAGACCATCCAGCTGCATCATTTATTCAGTTTTGTACTATGCTGCCATCCAGCATGCATTACACAAAACTTTTGATTGTCACCATTGTTAAGATTCACATGCTGATAGTTGATCTCTGTGTGTGTCTGATTGATGATGGGACTCAAAATGTCTTATACTCTCTATGATTTTAATATTATCTAAAATAACTGATTACTGAAAGATTGCTGGATGAATGAATCTTATCTGAGCTACATGATGTATGAACCCACTACTGTTGCAGTTGAATATTCAGGAGTACTGCAGAAATCAGCTTTCAACTAACATGGACAGATAAACAATGGTGACACACACAGACATCAACAATCGTGAATAAATAGTGATGTTATTGCCCTGTTATTTAGTTTAATTATAAACACAAAAATATATAATAAGAGTTGAGAGCCCAACTAATGGCTGTTGGATGTTTTTTTGTCAAACACATTTGCAGCAGCAAAGAAACGCTATAGTGAAATGAGATCATGTGATGCCTGCTTTTGGTCCACCCACTGCATTCCACGCTGCAAGTGGACCAGATAATAAACTTGTGTGGGTCGGTGAAGTCAATTTCTGTGAACTTAGTCTAACAACACAATGAATTAGGACAACTTTAACTTGAACAGAAATGAAAAGGCTGAAATAACATTTAACCATTCACAAAACATATTAACTTTTTATTTTATGCGCATGCGCCAAAAAATACTACGTCATGAGTTTGAAAAATGCGCTGTCCTTCGTGTTTCTGATAAATACAGGCTTCATAGAAAGTGTCACCGAATTTACTTTTTTCTCCAGTGAAATATTTACAGATCCAAATAAAGATGTTGTCCTGGCTAACCTCCTGCCTGAAGACACAGGTGACTAACCTGAATCAACCCAGTCTAAATGGTTCAGGACAACCAACTGAAAATCCCAGTCCAAATGGTTCAGGACAACCAACTGAAAATCATCAACCCAGTCCAAATGGTTCAGGACAACCAACTGAAAATCATGCAGATGATGAACCCAAGGTAAATATGTGTCGTCTACAGCAGTGGTTCCCAAACCTGTCCTGGAGGACCACCAACACTGCACGTTTTCTTTATCTCCCTGATCAAATACACCTGATTCAACTCATCAGCTCATTAACCCATGTGATAATGAGCTGATGAGTTGAATCAGGTGTGCTTGATTAGGGAGACAAAGAAAACGTGTAGTGTTGGTGGTCCTCCAGGACAGGTTTGGGAACCACTGGTCTACAGCATTACACTGCAAATAAAAAGCAGAGAGAATCAGGGCTGGACTGGTAATCTGGCATACCGGGCAAATGCCCGGTGGGCCGACGTGCTTTTGGGCCGATACATCTCATACTTTTTTTTTTTTTAACGGCCCATAAAACTCGTACATCGGCGGCCCATTCGTTTTGTTTTGTTTAATTGACGGCGCTGGGTTAGTGCCGGTGTAATGCATTGGTCAAAAAAAACGGTAAGCGTTAGGTTTTTTTTTTTCACTGACAGACCGGCCCTGAAACGCGTAGATCAGCGGCCCATTGGTTGTTTTCTTGATTGACACTGGGCTGGCCCAATCACATCTTTAAACACCTCCCCCTCTGGGCTTTGAGTGAGTGTCAAGTGTGTCAAAATAGTCTGAGAGATGGAGAAGAAACGCAAGGAATGTGCAGAGAAATAGCGTGAAAAATAGATACAGGCCCTTCAAGCAGACGCTGTAAAATGTGTCAAGATATATATATATGTTTTCTGCAGCAGCTCCTGTGGCTGATGAGGAGGATCAGGAGAGAGATGAGTGTAACGTAGAGTCCGCGGTAAGCAGAACTACTTTCAAAAAACTTTGGCTATAAGTGTATGAACCCATAACCCGGTTACAGATTATTTCCACATCTGCATAGTTGACGATTACAGCAATTTACTAGAAGTTTAATGAGACGCGTTTGTATCCATGTTTTCCGTAAAAATAAAAGCTTGATGCAGTTTCCGTCAAAATAAAAGATCATGTGCTTATCTCTTTCAAGTTTAGAAATTAGTACAAAACTAATTATGAAAGTTTTCTTTATTTTTATTTCGGTGCATTATTTTTTACAATATATGGCTATTAGGCTACTATCATGAGATTAATATTATAACTATTATTGTGTAGCCTAGTAGTCTAATATAGACAGACACGGTTACTAAAAGAGGTTTGATTTTTTTTCTTTGTTATACTTGCACACTGAATATGGGTTGGAGCTTTTAATTTTGAACCCTCAAACTGCACTAGATTGATGAATTTAACATTAAAATGCACAAAATTTTCTTAGGGGGACCATGCCCCCAAACCCCCCTTGAAGGACTGAGGTCCACTCACCACAATTTTACCAAAATTCCGGTGAGAAACACTGGTATTGCTATGCCAATGCAGCTTATAGTTTGTTTTTTGGATTCACCACTGTGTGGAGTATAGTTCGACTGTATTAATAAATTACAATTTTGTACTTATTTTATCTGTTAACTCGTTTATACTCACTCATTACATGGTATTAGTGGTTTTAATGAATAGGAGTTTAACAAAAACATATTCAAAGGCGTGCAAAGATGGGTGGTGTTTATGATCATATGTGGTGGGCCAGTCTGGGCCAAAATGCCAGGGCCGATTATCTGTCCCAGTCCAGCCCTGGAGAGAATTGATAACAGCGGCAACAAGCAACCGTTTTGCAACTTCTGAAAATTCCTGGAGGGATTCTGGCCTTCACAGGGAAGAGCCTAGTTGACACTTCAGGACTGTGTTGTTGTCGCGTCCAGACGCAGGTCCTTCATTAGATCTGCATATGGCTTGTATCTTTTTGAACGTTTAATAAATATTATTACACAAAAAAATTATTGCACATTTTATACGGATTACATAAGAGAGTAGTCTGTTTCTATTCGTTTTGACATTTCAAGCTTTCTAGGCATCCAGGCGCATGTCCACCGTCTGATCTGGATACGGCCTGGATCCGGCGGACTCTGGTAAACCTTGGGATAAACAGAGAGACTAATATTAGCATAGATGCCATTCTTCTTATGATGTAACGAGTACATCAGGATTTATGGGAAATGTTCCTGTTTCCAGCTGACCAAATCTATGCAGCCTAACATTGAATTACAGAAGTTGATAATGTGTTGTGTATGCTATGTCAAAGAGATGTGTTTTTAGTCTAGCATGGAACTGACAAAGTGTGTCTGCTTCCCGGACAATGCTAGGAAAGTTCCAAAGTTTAGGTATAGGAGAAGGATCTACCGCCAGCAGTCGATTTTGAAATTCTAGGTATTATCAACTGGCTGGAATTTTGAGATTGCAATAGACGTTAATGACTATAATGCGTTAAGAGCTCGCTCAAGTACTGGGGAGCTAAACTGTGAAACTGCTATATTAGGGCTAAGAGAAATACACATACTTTATTTTACAAATGTGAAGGAGGATAAAATACTGTAAAAAGTTATAGTTATGATTCAATTGATTGCAGCCCCTAGTTGAAGTTCTCTATCTTTTGTATGTGGGACTTTTATGTTTGGTGCCGAAACATCCTCTGTTTGGCAAAATTGACTTTTATTTTGACAGGAGAGTACTTTGGAAGAGAAAGGCCTTCTGTAGTAGAAAAGGCAAGCCAGGTTAGAGCACAGGAACATGCATGTGAGGTGATCCTGTTTAAACCAAAGAGATCTGTGTTTTTTTAGCCTTCTAAAGGGCAATACTTCTCACGCATTGACTATTTGATCAAGGACCCTCGGATAAGTGTCCATTTTTTCTGATTTCACTATTGAGTTATCAATGTACTTAGTTGGTTAACCTGCTTATGCCTATCTTTGTCTGCTTTCAAGCATTAATACATTCATGCCTTGAGAGTTCCCTGAACTTTTAAGTGACTACTGGTTTACTAAAGTTGCAAGCCAAGTTTGTTACAAAACCATTTAGTGTTCTGTAAGTAATCAGGAAAATTTTAAAATGTACACAGTGTTTAAGAGCACAGCAAAAACTCCAGTGTTAAATTAACACTCCTGAGAGTGTATAGGAGTCCACACTCAAGAGTGTAAAGTGTTAAAATATGAGTGTTAAATTAACACTCAAGAGTGTTAAAGTTAATGAGATAATTAAGTGATTAATCTAGTGATGATTGAGCATTATTGAAGACACCCGATGTTAACAAGCAGAATCACTGAAGGAGATAATCTCAAATTGTAAGTTACCATTAAGGTGATCATGTTTGCTTTAGTTGGGCTCTTGACCCTTTTACGTTTTGCTTGTCTGCTGTTATTGATTTATAACAGTCAGATGAACAAAGAGACAATGTGATCTGATGGTGTTGGTTATGTTTTGACATAATCATGTTGTGATCCGAAAAACGAAACTTATTGAGATGGCTTAGCTTGTTAATTACAGCAACTCTGTTGTTCTACAGTATATGATGTTCAGTATTTATCATACAATCCAAAAATTTTTCATAAACATTGTTCTGATCAAAAGACATTCAAATTAATTTATTTAGAAACACAGACATCAATAATCAGCCTGTGAATCTCAACAATGGTGACAATAATAAAGAATGTTGCAGTGGCTGCCACCAATCACAACTCATTAATGGCTCCAATCATGCATTGCGGTATGAATAAATTATGATCTGAATTGTCTATGTAATTTACTTTTCCTAATTGAATATTCTGCTTGTCACCATTGTTGAGATGCATAGACTGAATCTAGACGTCTGTGTGTGCCTAAAAAAAGATTAAAAAAAAAAAAAACAATTTTTAAGAAATCCTTTGTATTATATCTAAAATTCTGGAAATTTTGCAGAATCACAGTTACGCTGTAACCAACAACATAAATCTAAGTCAGAAATAAGGATCTTAATGAGTTCAGTGATCAATTTCAAATGATGATTGTCACAATATAACCAACACCATCAGATCACTTTTTTTTTCTTTGTTCATCTGACTGTTATAAATCAATAACAGCAGACAAGCAAAATTTAAAGCAAACATATAAGGGTCAAAAGCCCAACTAAAGCAAACACAGATCACCATACTGTTACCTTACAATTTGAGATTTTCTCCTTCAGTGATTCTGCTTGTTATCATCAGGTGTCTTCAATAATGATCAATCATCACTAAATTAATCACTTAATTATCTCATTAACTTTAACACTCTTGAGTGTTAATTTAACACTCATATTTTAACACTTTATACTTTTGAGTGTGGACTCATATACACTCCCAGGAGTGTTAATTTAACACTGGAGTTTTTGCTGTGTGTGTCTAAAGTGCTGGAAAAGAGAGAGTTAAAAGTTTCTGTTCCAATATCAAGTTCCTCTAAGCTATCTGGGATGCTGAGATGATGAAACTGATCAGGAAGATCATTAATAAAGCAATCTTTAGTGACAGAAGTGATATGTCTAACATATTTGTAACACTGAGTTGGCTTTGCAGCCTTGGCTAAATTAAGAATACACAAGACTAGATAATGATCTGAGATGTCATCGCTCTGCTGCAGAATTTCAACAACGAGTAGGTCCTGACACTTGTTGTCTAACTCCAATCGAGTTTAGAATGTCTTTAAATGATAATCCCAATGCATCTTTTTCATTATCAACATGTATATTAAAATCACCAACAATTATGACTTTATCTGCAGCCAGTGTTCTAAATGAACTTTTTTGATCACCAGCCAATCAGAATATCCACTAGCCAATTTTTTTCGGGTGAAAATAAGAGAAATTATGAGTGCCACTGAATGCATTTGATTATTTTATTAGAATTGCTGGCATGAAAAACACAAAGTACAATACAACAAAATATACACAGAAAGTGCAAACATTTAATTTCAAGTTTGGGATCTATCTATCTATCATTTGAATCACATGTCTTCAAAGCTCTTCTTCTTCTTCTTCAGAGGTACCATCAGAATCTGAGCCACCCTCTGTTCCTTTAGTTCCATGTTTGCGCACAAAGTCAGGCCTGTGTGAGCGCAAACTGTCAGCATGCCAGATGTCAATGGCTTTGGTTGGGTCAAAGTCTTTGATGTCAGGTGAGCACAACTGGGTTTTAAGGAGGTCAGAGAGGGTCTCACCTTTTAGGCGTGAGCGCCAGTCACTCTTTACCTGCACTGTCAGAAATAGGGGTACAGCAGGAGTCCATTTCTGTCCCCCAAGATACATATATGTACCTTTTTGAGGGTCAAAAAGGTACATATATGTCCCCAAGCATTAAAAGGTACAAATATATACCGTTTATTTTAAAGGTTACGGTACAATATCAAAAGACAGCCTCTGCTAATTAATTTTTTTTTTAAGGTTTTAATGATACCTTAATCATTTAAGGTATATTTTAACTTATCACTATATTTGAGTAGCCTTGAAATAAAGGAAATAAAAATTTTGTAAGTCAATTTACTGATATTAAATACTGATAAATATTAAACACAGCCTAAACTCTAGTGTTAAATGAACTCTCCTGGGAGTTTATTTGGCTCCAGACACAAGAGTGTTAAAGTGTTAAAATATGAATGTTAAATTAACAATCAAGATTGTTAAAGTTAATGATCTAATTAAGTGATTAATTGAGTGATGATTGACCATTATTGAAGACACCTGATGATAACAAGCAGAATCACTGAAGGAGAAAATATCATTTTTTAAGACACAGTTATGGTGATCAGTGTTTGCTTTAGTTGGGCTCTTGACCCTTAAACTGTTAACATTAGATTTTGCTTGGTTGTTGTATCTGAGTTATAACTCTCAAATGAACAAAGAGAAAAGTTGATCAGGTGGTGTTGGTTATGTTTTGACATAATCAGAAATTGCCTGAATCACTGAACTCATTTAAAGTCTAATCTCAGACTTAAATGTTTATTGTTGATCACAGCATCACTGTGATACTATAGCAAAAGATCCAGAAGTTTTGACATAATCTAAAGGATTTCTTAAAAGTTGTTCTGATAAAACAAATCTTTCTTTTAGGCACACACAGACATCAAGATTCAGTCTATGAATCTCAACAATGGTGACAAAAAGAATATTCAATTAGGGAAAGGAAATAATATAGACAATTCAGATCATAATTTATTCATACCGCAATGCATGATGGGAGCCATGAATGAGTTTTGATTGGTGGTAGCCACTGCAACATGCTTTATTATTGTCACCATTGGTGAGATTCATAGGCTGATTATTGATGTCAGTGTGTCTACATAAAGGACTTTTCAAAGTCTTTTGATTAGAACAACTTTTACGAATATTTTGATTATATTGAAAATGCTGAAAATATTTTGCCGTAGACTCAGTGATTCCATAATAAACAATATACATTTAAGTCTAAGATTAGACTTTAAATGAGTTCAGTGATTCAGGTCAAATTATGATTGTCAAAACATAACCAGCACCACCTGATCAACTTTTCTCTTTATTCATCTGGCAGTTATAACTCAGATACAACAGCCGAACAAAATCTAAAGTTAATAATTTAAGGGTCAAGAGCCCAACTAAAGCAAACACTGATCTACATAACGGTGTCTTAAAAAATATATTTTCTCCTTCAGTGATTCTGCTTGTTAACATCAGGTGTCTTCAATAATGGTCAATCATCACTCAATGAATCACTTAATTATATCATTAACTTTAACACTCTTGAGTCTGGAGTCATATAGGAGAGTTCAATTAATACTGGAGTGTTTGCTGTTGGACCTCAAGGTATATATATGTAACTTTTTGAGGATCAAAAAGCATTAAAGGTTACATATATGTACCGTTTCTTTTAAAGGTTAAGGTACAATATTGTACCCTTGAGGGTACAGCCCCAGTGACAAGCCATTGTACCCCTTAAGGTACAATTATGTACTTTATTTTCTGAGAGTGTGCTTCATAGCACTGAACCCTCTTTCACAGTCAGCTGTAGTTGCAGGGATGGTAAGGAGAGCATCAAAAAGATCAAGGACATCAGGACACCGATGGCGCAGCATTCTGTTCACAGTAGGCCAGGTCTTCTCAAAGGTTCCTGTAGCAGGGTGAGACAGACAATATGCATTATGCATTTGCAAACAATTATACATTTTCAAATGCAACTTTAGTTATTAAAAGATGGCATTCAAATTTGGATTGTGCCTTTAACAAAATGTTAATTACTCTGATTCCTGATAAACAAAATAAAACTGTCTTACAATAGACATTTCTATAGAGCTTGGGAACTTTTCAAGCACTTGTTTAAAAATGCTACTGATAAGGTACATCAGTATGAATTCTTTTCCTCAAACATCATTCTCCAAGTACCTTGGCTGAATCCTGCTGTGTACAGTTCAGACTTGAGAATTGTACATTGATCAGGGATCAATTCCACATCCACTCCAGCAGACAGTAAAAGAGGTCGGAAGTGACTGATGAGTTTGTTTACCTCTTCATCACCAAAATCTGAGAACAATGGGGAAAACATTAATATAAAGTTAAGCAGTTGTCTTAAAACATAAAATGTGTAAAGATTTGTTCATTACATTTGAATTGCTAACCTGAACTCGTGTCTGCCTCTGGCCAGCACTGGAAACTGGTCAGCTGCATAGCCTGCAGGACACCACTGTTCACATCACTAAATCTAGCAGTGATGCACCGGCACAGAGAATCGATGAGCTCATTCTTTGCCTTGTCATGCTGGTCGGCATCAGTAGGCTTCAGGAGGACTCCCTCATAGGTGTCTGTGTCCAGCACTGCTCTCAGCTTAGGCCCAGGTCTACAGTTGTGCAGAGATAGATGGATGAGCATCTTTTTAATTATTTTTTATTTATACTGAGATGAAAACACACCAACACAACCTAAAATCAAATCATAAATTGTAGGATATATAATACATACCTTGACTTGTACTTTTCTATGACAGCCTGAGTGGAGGAAAGGCAGCTCTGAGCTTCAGCCAGGGTTGACACTGACCTCTGCAGTGACTTGGAGAGGTTGCTCAGTTGATATATGGTGTCATGGAGAAGGCAGCAAAACCTGAGCACTCCACCATCTTTGCCTATGTTGAGGAACCCTTTGGCTTTGGCCCTCAGAACAGCATTGATGTTCGTGGCCTCCTGGGACTACAAACAAAACAACTGCATTATATCAGACATCATTTAATACTGATGAAGAGAAAAAGAAAGCAAACATTAAATAATCCATCTACACTGCTGGTATGAGTAGGCTATACATTAACATACCTTCTCCTCTTAGTGGTGTACAATGCCAGCATATCCCCTGAGAAAATAGTCTAGTGCTTTGAAGAGATGTGGTAGCCACCGGGTTCCACCTACTCTGGTTGGCATCCTAGCCTTCATGTTGAGCTCCCTGAATGTTGCTTTAGGCTGGCCCAATCTTATGATATAAGGTGTAGAGTCCACTCAACAGGTCCTCAACTTTCCTGGCCATCACATTTTTCCTTATTCCGTCTGAAAAGGCAAGCTCTAGCTTATGGGCCATGCAGTGGATCCCCAGCACATTTGGTCTGCCTGCACGCAGTTTTGTTACTACACCATTTTTTACCCCTGTCATTACAGATGCTCCATCTGTGGTGATTGCAACTAGCTTGTCCTTCCAATCAGTGCTGACTCCATTTTCCATTATACTGCACACTGCTTCAGCTATATTTGTAGCATCTGGCTTTGAGACAGCTTTTACCCCGACAAAATCAACTTTGACCTTCCCCTCACTGGCACGGTGACGTAGACCATTTCTTCTTCCATCACTGCACTGTCCAGGGATCCATCTGACATGACCGAGATGAACTTGCCATCTGATAATCTTTCCCTCATCTTTCTTCTCTCATCCTCTGCTATGTAGTGTATGAACTCTTTTGCCTGGTAGTCATTTGTGTATGTCTCTCCTATCTTCAAGCTTTTCTTCCTGTCCACTAGGGTTGGGCGGTATTACGGTAATATCGGATACCGCGGGATCTTAAAATAGCACCGGTATCAGTTTCAATACCGTCATTACCGGCACTTATATAGCCTAAAGCCTATAATATATATAATTTATTTATTGCCTAAAAAATGCTTATGTGTGGTTGCAGTTTGGCAATATTTCTGGTTCCAACCGAATGAGAAGGGAGAGGCGGTAAATACTGATGAGGCAATTTGTAAATTGTTCCATAAAAAGGTGACCGCGAGATATGTAAACACCTCTAACCTAATGTCGCATCTCCGAAACTACCACCCACTCACTGCTGCCAGGATGCATTTTGTTCTCGCGTTCATTAAATAAGCGCATTGTTTCGTATTGGTTAAAATATTATAATGTTATTTTTTCCATCTTTCTTGATTATGAAAAGTGAACAGCACAAATAAGATGGGATGCATCGGGAGTCAGACGATTTGACCACTTCAATAAATTTCGTTTTGTAAAAGGCCTCTTTAAAACGAATTTCGTTTTGTATAAATTCTATCTTAATTTTAATAAATTTTTCATCAACCAATTGCCTATATATTTAATATAATCATGACATGATGGGCGATGGCATGCCGCGGTCACTTTAACCGAAACTTGGAGATGGCGATCGTCAATTTCTTTAAACAAAACAATTCAAAACGAAAAGAAATATAGGGTAGCCTACTCTCTGATTAATCCATGATGTGCATTTCTCTCTATGGCGTTCACAGAGATGGCGATCGTCAATTTCTCAAAACGAAAAGACAAAGGCCACTCTGATTATTTAATCCATGATGTGCATTTCTCTCTAGGCGCGTTCATACGGAGATGTGATCATCAATTTCAGCAAACGAAACCATACAAACCGAAAAGAAATAGACTAGCCTACTCTCTGTAATCCATGATGTGCATTTCTCTCTATCGTTCACTATGGAGATGGTGATCGTCAATTTCTTTAAACGAAACAATTCAAAACGAAAAGAAATATAGTCTGATTAATCAATGATGTGCATTTCTCTCTATATGCGCGCTCACTACAGAGATGGCGATCGTCAACTTCCACCTTTACAGAAAAGTTTTATTAAAAATCAAATGGACACGCGTCACCGGATTACAAAGGCACTTCTTGCTTGTTGCACGCACACAGTATTATGTTGAATAATGGTGGGCTCGGGCTCATAATAACAGTTAATGCCGTCGACCGGACTCAGACACAACGTGCACGGCTTGATTTTTTTTTTTTTTTTTTTGCCCGATCTGGCATTCAGTTTCTGAACTGTGTAGGCACAAACCAACAGTTTGGTGACGCCGTCTGAGCCCATTATGTCATCATTTTTAATTAGTCACGGTAATACCGTATACCCCGGTAAAATTGGGAGGGGGTTTGACGGTATCAAAATTCGAATACCGCCCAAGCCTACTGTCCACCCTGAAATTAATTTTCGTGTAAAACCACTGTTAGCGCCTACAATATAGTTAATTTCAGTGATATTGTTTTTTATTTTTGAAACCCCCAAACGTAAAGTTTCATCTGTGTCTATGGAAGCACTTTGAATCGTATTAAATGCACTGTTTCTGACACATGTAAATAGTAACGTTAATTCACTTACTCACACATCCATGTGAAGTCGGTGAAAGGCCTGCCCTTCTTTCCGATGGCGTGAACATTTCGAAAAAGTAGCTGTATCTTATCTAACTCAGACGTCTTCAATATAGCGAGGCTTCTCCCAGCATAGTCTCAGCCTCGGACGTAACGCCCACGGACCCTTGGCTGAACGTCTGATGCATATGGCACACTTTTCTGGAAACACTTCAGGAGTTTCAAAGTCGCGACCTGATTGGTTGAATTCTACAGGATGTCCGCAAGACGTGTGTGTCGCGTTCTTTAACAGTCCGTCTGGAAACAAATGCTGTGATGCCAAAACCCCTCGTGGAAGAAGAAAGCCGTTGTGTTTACAACTGAGACAAATGAGCGCTTACCGGGATCAACTAAACACTGGATTTTCAAAAGTATGTGAAGTTTGCGGCTCCATTGTTGCAGTGAACTGGCACAACGTTAGGGACATCGACATTATATTGGCACGCCCCTCAACATGACGCGGAACAAAACGAACAGTGATTGGTTGTGTTATATGTCAGTCAAATGTCCTCTTGGCCAAGAAAAGCTGCGATAGAGTCCAGACCTTCTGCCGTCAGTCTAAAGGTCTGGCTACGCGAGACTACTCCCAGCAAGGCTCTCTTCAATACGACCTGTCTTGGCAGTTTTAATCCTTAGGCTCTCCTGATGACTTCGGGAACTCTCATAGTCCTTTACTGCCTCTACTTTAAAATTATTAGATCCTACTTCGAAATTGTTTGTTTTGTTTTTTTCTTTTGCGTACATGCGGCAATCCTGACAATACATGACGACATTGTTGTGATCAAACACTAGCCAATCACGACCCGTCAGCCATTTGGCATTAAATTTTCTTTTCTTAGTTTCTCTGTCGATACCCTTCTCATCCCCTGCCTCGTTCCTCTTTAGTCCCCAGAAGTCTGTCCCCACCACCGCCGCATTTCGTTTAATAATTAACCTACTTTACTAGCCAACTCCATTTGTCTTATTTCTTGTGTTTTCTGTGTCCGTTCGTTTCCATGGTTTCTCGCGCTGGTTTCACTGCAAACTGCGTGCAGCCAATGGGCGTATGAAACGTCATCACGTAGCATTACGGCACAGTGTTCATGGGAAATGTAGGAAGTACGGCCAGAGGGATAAAAGACCGAGAACAGAGCGGAACAGAGGCTTATGTATCATGCATGTAATGCCTCATGCATCACCGGCCAAACGGGCTAGTAAGTTTTTATTTAGAACCCTGTCTGCAGCCAGTACTCTGTTAGAAAATCAGCAAATTCTTTGATAAAGTCTGTATGGTGCCCTGGTGGCCTGTATACAGTAGCCAGCACAAATCTCAAACGTGATTTATCATTTACACTAGATAGTGTTACACTAAGCACTAACACTTTAAAAGAATTATATTTTAAACTAGACTTATCAGTAATTCTGAAGATATTACTATAAATTACAGCAATACCTCCCCCTTTTCCTTTCAGACGAGTTTTGTGTTTAAGTTGCAGAAATCTGTCAGCCTGACCACCGCGGGTCACTCCAGCCCAAATGTCAGGGATACAAAGGTCCTGGTCATAAACACTGGAGGAACCATTGGTATGATGGAACATGAAAACGGTAAACACTATCAGCAAAACTCACACGCCTGCCTGCATGAGGCTTCACATATGATATACAAATTAATATGTTATGACACGGCTATGCTATGACATGTTTATGGGATTATTTGTTTGCTGATCTCGTATAAAAAAAAAAAAACTGTGATTAAGAGCGGGTAGCTCAAATGGGACTATTTTTTTTATAACAAGGTTTTACAGTGTATCAATTTGGTGCATTTGTTCATAACTTTTTACAGGCTTTTCTTCTATATTTACAGTTTTGTCTCCAGAACCTAATGTTTTTGTTAAAACTCTACGCAAACTCTCGATTCTGCACGATGAGCAGTACGCACAACAAAAGAGACTGGAAAAGGACATGCTGGTGCTGCCGTAAGTTCTTACGCAGTTTTTTTACAGTTTTTTTTTTAGATGACAAACAAAGAAGAATCATTAAATTTTTAAGTCTATTCTCAAATAAGGAAATACATCATTCTCCATCCTCCCCCAACAAGACAGATTCAATAATTTCTTTATTTTATTTTTAATTAATAATTAATTAATAATTATTAATTCTGAATTTTGCAGCTATTGTCTTGATCAATAAATAGGAGAACACCTCCAAAATTAATGGCATATTTGTGTGTATGATCTCCACAATCATATAGGCTACTATATGATATCCACAATATGAGCTCATCCCAGCTAGAAATGTTATTGTTCTATGAATGTTTTGAGAGCATTATGTTATGTTCTTGTAATGTTTTCTGTAGCTAATTTTATTTTTGTTACCAGAATTCTTCTAAAAGGTAGGATAACACTCTCTAAAAACATTTTAAACAAGTTTAGTGATAACATTGATAGAACATTATCCCCAACATTCTTATAAAGTTTTAGCGGGAAGCTTCCCAGCAGACACAGGACTGAATTGGTTAAACTGGTTTAGATGTTGAAGTTTGTTTGAAAGTGATAGTTTGGTTTGGTCGCCGTTATGGTGATCAGTGTTTGCTGTAGTTGGGCTCTTTGGCCTTGACTATTTGATGTTAGTTTTTCTAGAATGTTAATAGTTTTCTAGTTAGGTTTGCGACAACGTGTCTAAATGAAACAGTAGTTCAAAATGTTTAGTGTTCTTTTTTATTTATATATATATATTTTTTTTTTTACAGATGTTCTTCTTAAAACTCTGTTGGACATAATGCTGTAGACACATTACTGTAATCAATAATATTAAATTAATAACACACATAATAGTCTAAACGAGATCAGATGATCAGAGCACTACATGATGATTATATCGTCATCATCAAGAAGCTGACATCATCTGATCACATTTTCTCTTACAGTTCTTGCCGTAACAAACAGTTCCAGCGACCAGAGAAAAATTAACATTAAAACATCAAGAGTCAAACTGGCCAGCTAAAGCAAACACTGATCACCATAATGGCGATGACATCAACCCAAACTATTATTTTCAATTAAGCATCAATATATAAACCTCTGTTAATCTCAATAAGGACGTTTGTACACATATGACAGAAGTAAATCTGGTTTGTAATAAGTGAAGCTGGTAATGCTGTTTGTGGAGTTCAAACAAATGTTCAAACAAGTCAAACAAATGTTTAGATGTCAACCCGATTTTCATTTTCAACCAAAATTTGACGTCTGAGCGACGTTGGAGTCCACGTCCAATAACATTTCTAGCTGGGATGAGCTCATATTGTGATCATAATACGAGCACACAGTGAGTGTGCTGTGAGGTTACACTTTTAGATCACAGTGACTCACATTGTGATCATTTGGAGAGATCACTGTGAGATCAATGTGTTGACTGGGGTGTATGATTTTTATTGTACTTACCCTGTAACTACATGGAACAAGAGTATATTTCCCCAGTATTTATGGTTTTAGTTTTCAGTGCACCTTTATTTAAAAGATATCAGTGTATGTTTTTTTGCTAAATTGCTCACAAATGTAAGATTGTTGTGTCATAATAGTATAATCAGTACCCCTTAGTTCTAAAATACTTACAGTACAAATTATTTGTTAATTCATCTGGTTGTTACCCCTTTATTCCCAAAACTTTACATATTGTTCCCTTATACTTACTTTATAGGTATAATTACAGAAAGTTACTCTGTAAATTTGTTTTTAATTATGCAGTACTGTAATCTGAAGCGTTACTGTCTTTACGATTACTTTTTATCAATTTAGGACATCCTTGCTGAATAAAAGCATTATTATTATTATTATTTTTTTTTTTAAAGAAAGTAAAATTACTGAACCCAAACTTTTGAGTGGTAGTTTATATTGGTACAAAAGATTTCTACTTTAAATATATGCTGTTGTTTTTAAACTTTTTATTCATCAAAAAATCCTCAAAAAAGTATAAGGTTATAATAAAATAGAAACCCATTATTTTAAATTGTAGTAATATTTCACAAAATTATTATTTCTTCTGTATTTTGATCAAGTAATTGCAGACTTGATGATCATAAGATACTTCTTTCATAAACATAAAAAAATAGTAATTTGTCCAAACCTTTGACCGGTTTGTGCTTTTATGTCCTTTTGGGCTTTGTCCCCCCCCCCCCCCCCCCCCCCTCCCCCTCACCCCCCTTACCCCCCTTACCCCCACCAGACAGTCCAAACAGAAGAAGAGGATTGAATATACAGTTTTAGAGTACTCTCCCCTCCTCGACTCCTGTAATATGAATAAAGATGACTGGGCCCGTATTGGAAAAGACATTGAGGTGCTTCCTTTTCAACCATCTTTATGTTTGTTTTTTTGCATTCTTTGTTTTTCTCTGGGTTGCGAATAAGACTGAAATGGTCACGTTGTTGAGTACAAGTTAGACATGACTGAAACTGATTGTGGACAGAACTGATCTGATAAAGTCTTTGATTTTGATATTTTGTTTTATTTAAACCTTTTTTTTTTTGTAATTGAAGGTAATCTTCATATTTTTTGATGGTAGATCAGTCAGTTCAACACTTTTTAAAATTTGTATATCAAAAATCATTTTTGAGATTTTGAAAGGTTTTTCCCTCGTGTTCACAGGAACACTATGACCAATACGATGGTTTTGTAGTTCTGCACGGCACAGACACCATGGCTTACACCACTTCTGCCTTATCCTTCATGTGTGAAAATCTGGGAAAGCCTGTCATCTTCACTGGCTCACAGGTAACACATTTTAAATTGATTTATTAATGCATTAATTAAATGTATTAATGCATTAATTCTCACCTTTGTGTTGCACAAATAGAGCATTTTAAAGTTAAGTCAAGTCAAGTCACCTTTATTTATATAGCGCTTTTTACAATACAGATTGTAGCTTTACAGAGATAACAGGAAAATAATGCAAAAAAAAAAAAAATGGTTTCCAGAAGAAAATAGCGTCACAGTCCAGCTTCAGTAAGTTCAGTGATGATTCATTTTGTTGTAAAATAAAAAAATAAAAAATTAATTATTTTATATTTATATTATATATATATATATATATATATATATATATATATATATATATATATATATATATATATATATATATATATATACATATATACATATATATAGCTCTCTCTCTCTCTCTCTCTCTCTCTCTCTCTCTCTCTATATATATATATATATATATATGGGTGATTCTTAGACTATGGGCACTTTTATGTACTTTGGTCATATTTTTAAAAATACATACAATTTTGGACAAAATCCTCTTTCTTTTTCAAACTAACAATAAAACCTCCTTAAAAACTTTTTACTACCTTTCTATTATGATTTCTTCATACTTTTCAACCTCCTTATAGGTGTCAAAATCACTGTTTTCTCCTTGTCGCACACCCAGACTTTTTAACTTCAACAATGAAAATACAGTTTAAAAGTATGACTTATCTGGTAACTATTAATATACTTAAATTAAGCACTAGTAAAATAATTAAAATACATTATAGTATTTAATGTGAGACCACCATCAATATTACTTTTTATACAAAATATAGCTGTCGCACAGTATTGGTGTCATTTCCACCACAACACTGTAATGTCCCTTTAAAACGTTTGTGTGAAAGATTGTTTAGGTGGTTTCTATGGAAATGTTCAGAGACATCAGAGCACATGTTGGACATGGAGGCAATTTTAAATTTTCATCAAGAACAAATAAGAAAAATCAAGATAAATATTGCTTGATCAGTTAATATATTTATTCTACGTCATTTCCAAACATGCTGCATCTTCAAGGGTGTTTTTAAAAAGTTTAATATTTTAAGTTAAATAAGAGTATTTTGCATACATGAAATGCTAAGTATAAATTCAAAGCTGATCAGTGAAACTATCTTCCATTTTTTCACAAAAAACTACAGAAATGTCATTTCCACCACAGTCATTTCCACCACACTGCCCTCTGTGGTGGAAATGACAGCATGTGGTGGAAACATGCTGTACCTTCAAGGGTGTTTTTAAAAAGTAAAAAATTTTAAGTTAAATAAGAGTATTTTGCATGCATGAAATGCTGAGTATTAATTCAAAGCTATCAGTGAAGCTATCTTCCCTTTTTTCACAAAAAAATACAGAAATGTCATTTCCACCACACTGCCCTCTGTGGTGGAAATGACAGCATGTAGTGGAAATGACATTTATGATTACAAAGTACAATTGATATGGATTGCAAGAGTAGATTGACGTTGTGAATTGAGTTTACTGAGTGTGATGAGTTTAAGAGTTTTCAAAATATATTTTTCAAATAAATATTCTAAATATTACTGTTTCTCTACATTCACGTTAATCCATTGTCATTTCCACCACCACCCTGTCATTTCCATCACCACACACATTTTTTAAAAACATTTAAAAAGTTCTCATCACACATTAAAAATGTATCCACAATTTACGAGATCATGCTCTACTTAATATAAAAATTCAAGTTATTTATTTTCTAATAAGCTCTTGCCCTAACCAAAATTAAATTTCAGAGTGTGACAGGTGTACAGTTCACCATTTGGTCCTTAGGGCAGTTAATTTATTGCATTGACAAATGTATAATTTTTGTACATTGTGGAAAAACTGATAAAACTAGTTACAAAAATGATCTTAGACAATTCTTGAGTGGCATAAGTTATTCTATTTTTAAATAACAGCTGTATATAGAGATGTGGTGGAAATGACATTTGTTCATTGCAGGTCGGACAAAATGTAAAATATTAACAATTTCTCTTGTAATCTAAGTTTGTCCTCTTACAGACCTTAAAACTAGACAAATTATTTAAACTTATGAGACTGAGTTACGTGACTTTTGAACAAGTTTTTTTTATTCAACTTCACAAGCCTAAAAGTGCCCCGAGAGAAATGGCTTTTTGTGTACAAAAGTCTTAGATCTTTGAGTTCAGCTCATGAAAAATAGGGACAAAAACAAAAGTATTGCATTTATAATTTGGTTCAGAACAGTCATGGTCAGAATCAAAATCAACACAAAAATTTGTTGCGGAGCACAAAATGAAGCTTCTGCCATGACATCACAGTTCCCTGACCTGATGAGTGGGCTGAACTGAAGAGAAGAAGCACAAACATGGATCTGGGAATCTGAAGGATCTGGAGATATTCTGTAAGGAGGAATGGTCTCTGATCTCTTGTCAGGTGTTCTCCAAACTCATCAGGCATTATAGGAGAAGACTCAGAGCTGGTATCTTGTCAAAAGGATGTTGCAAAAAGTATTTAATAAAAGGGTGCCAATAATTGTGGCCAACGTGTTTTGGAGAAAAACATTTATTTCATAATGTGACCCCCCTTCATGATGTTCACATAATGTGAAATAATGTGATTTATTTCATAATGTGTCACATTCATAATGTGATATATATATATATAAAGTGTATATCCTCCAATATTAACAAGTGTTCATCAAAAAAGTATCATGTTAACTTCACTATTAGCTTCACAACCATCATGTATATTGCAGGTGCCCATCTTTGAGAGGAGGAATGATGGGAGGGAGAACCTCTTGGGGGCGCTGTTGATAGCAGGAGAGTATGTCATCCCTGAGGTGAGTTTGAAATAGTCAGTAGCAAATTCTTAAAAAAATTAAAACATACTTGCAGGCCGTGTGTGTCAGAAACGCCAGAATATACATGCAAATATGAAATTGCTTTCTAGAATCAGCCTTTGTGCACAGCCGGACTTGTACTCTCCCAGGTTCAGGAAACATGAAAAATATGCAGCACACAGTCGAATATTTTGGTTTTACTGTTCTGGAACAGTGTTGTAAATAAATCTTAAGCACGGTTTTCTAATTGTGTCCTCTTTTGGAAGGCCAAACAAAGTAGTTTGGCTTTTGCAACGCAAAACACAGCATCTCCACGACATGGCATGACATACAGCTAGAATAAAGGTTACACCTTCTTTCTTTGCGTTAACATTTGGGTGGTGTTATGAAACACTGCCCTCACAGACTGAAAATATGGAAGATAGTTTAATAAAATACAGAAAATAATATTTGATTAAATGTGGTTTTAAGTGTCCTTTGAGATGATTAAAAGTTTTGAAGTACATTTTGTTTCTGCTAATGAAGCTTAGTAAATATACTTTATTGTACAATAATTGTAATAACAATAAATTTATTGTAATAATTGTATAATAATTATTATTGTTATATAAAAAAAAAAGAAATGCGTCTTTCTTCACAGGTTTGCCTGTATTTTCATCATAAGCTGTACAGGGGCAATCGTGTCACCAAAGTGGACTCTGGAAGCTTTGACGCATTTAACTCACCAAACATGCTGCCGTTAGCCACCGCTGAAGTCGACATCAAAAGTGATTCCTGTTCTGATAGCATTTATACACAGTCTTAGTCCCATGTGGGTCTATTTATAGAATAGTTGCTCTTTTCAATGCAATTACGTACAATTATTTAGGACTGGGGCTTTTAAAGGGATAGTTTACCCAAAAATGAATTCCTCATTTACTCACCCTCAAATTGTTCCAAACCTGTATGAAGTACTTTTTTCTACTGAACACAAAATAGAGATATTTTGAAGAATATGGGTGACAAAGCAGTTAATAGGCCCCATTAACTTCAGACATTCTTTAACATTCGTTTGTTTTCAGCGGAAGAAAGAAAATGATGACAGAATTTTCATTTTTGGGTGAACTATCCCTTAAAGCTCCAAAAAGGATGCGATAACATTATTGAAATATCCATAGTGGATTTATATACTGTATATATATTCCAGTTACATTTTCTTTTATATTTTAGTTACATTTTCAGTACTTCTGTTGTGTTTTTGTCATTTGTATTATTTTTTCCCCCCTTTTCCCCTCAAATATCTTTGTAGTTTTTAATAATCGTAAAAGTGGTCCATAGTGAATTTATATACACTAACATGTATACGTAGTATACATGTACTAACAATGCACAAATTATTAAAGGAACGCTTCGACTTTTGGGGGACTTTAGCTTATTCACCGTATCCCCCAGAGTTAGATAAGTCCATACATACCTTTTTCATCTCCGTGCGTGCTGTAACTCTGTCTGACGCACCCACCGCTAGCCTAGCTTAGCACAAAGACTGGAGGTAAACGGCTACAGCTAGCATACTGCTCCCAATAAGTGACAAAATAATGCCAACATTTTCCTATTTACATGTTGTGATTTGTATAGTCACAGCGTGTACGAATAACAAGGTCACATGAGACACAACCATCTTTTAACCGTATACATACTGGGAACTATATTCTCAGAAGACGAAGCACTGTTACTTCTGCGGAGTGATTTACTCCAATTCTGAGTGAACTCTGCTCCTCACCACGGGGCTTCTCAGGTGCTGCGAGCAAATCACTCCGCCCAAGTTAGCAGTGCTTCGCTTTCTGAGAATATGTGACCATGTTATTTGTACACGCTGTGACTATACAAATCACAACATGTAAATAGGAAAATGTTGGAGTTATTTTGTCACTTTTTGGGAGCAGTCGGGTCAATTTTTTTTTTTTTTTTTTTTTTTTTACAGATTGGGCTTTGGTCGGACTCAGGCTCATTTATTTCATCGAATTTGGTCTCGGGCTCGGGCTTTTCTCCTTTCATCGTGCCCACTGCCCATAATATACGTGCAGAGCTACTGTATGAAATATTGTTATATTGATAATATTATAAATATGCAACGCAATATGCGATCACGCGAGTAACGCATTAGGTGACAGTTGACCATGCAGAGCATCAGGGAGAAGTTGGAGCGGAGTTACTAAAAGTTCCCAATACTTCAGGAAAAGCTGCATTTTGAAAGAGTTTTGATTTGATTACCGAGCCTGAAGCCGTCAACAGTGGATGCTATTCTTTTTCTTCACAACGATCACGAATAAACAGTGAATGAACCTACTCAGTTCAACGGATTTTTTTTTTCTTTATTATATTTTTATTTTTATTTAACGTTAGCCAGTTGGCGAAGAGTTCTTTGAAACGTTGTTCTTCAGTAAAGTTACTTGACATAAAAAAAGGTAGGCCATAAATCTTTATTTACTGCTGGATCACATTTGGCTATATAATATTCTCTACTGCATGCCATTGCTTATGTTTCTCTGTAATGGACAGTCTGTATTAATATTTGTGGGCATAATTGTCGGTGGTGGTAGTTATGTTTGAGGCCTATAATAATATTTTACCTAGTAGCGTGTGTGTGTATGTGTGTGCGTCTAGCAGAGACATCAGTGAGTGCGCGTCAGAGAGAGCTCAAAGTGATATTGATGTTGGTCTCGGGTCGGGTTCGGGCTGAAAAATTGCAGACGTTTTCGGGCTGGGGCCGGATTAGGGCTTGAACACCACGGGCCAGGTCTCGGTTAGGGCTGGATGTTTTGCCCCGTGCAGGGCTCTAGGCAGTATGCTAGCTGTAGCTGTTTACCTCCAGTCTTTGTGCTAAGCTAGGCTAGCGGTGGGTGCGTCAGACAGAGTTACGGCACGCACGGAGATAAAAAAGGTATGTATATGGACTTATCTAACTCTGGTGGATATGGTGAATAAGCCAAAGTCCCAAAAAGTCGAAGTGTTCCTTTAAGAAAAAAGTAAAAAACATATATATAATATATGAGGCCACATTGCAGGACACTGCATGAAATGAAATGTCAACTTCCTTGTTAGTGGTGATGCAGTGTTATTTATTTTATTCAGATGTGTTATTTTGAATATTATGTTTTATTTCTTACTCTAGTTAACTGGGATGCTGTGGAGCGAGCTAATCCAACCGCCAAATTCACGGTCAACACACAGTGGAACAGTAAAGTGGGTCTCCTGCGACTCTTCCCAGGAATCACCGCTGAAACAGTAAGGCTGGGGCATGTGGTAATATCTGCCTTTATCTGGACAAATATTTTTGGCAAATCTCTTCATTCAGTGCATGAACATGTTCATTTTTTTTTTTTTTTTTGTAAATAATGTCAGAAGTTTCATTTTTGGCTGAACTTTCTGGTATTTCAGATGTTTAAATGAGATCCATTTTCTGATCAGGTCAAGAAGTTCTTGCAGAAGATGGATGGGATCGTATTGGAGACCTACGGCAGCGGTAACGCCCCCGACAACTGTCCTGACCTGCTGGATGCGATTCGTAAAGCGACCAAGAGAGGACTCATCATGATCAACTGCACCCAGTGCCTGCGGGGCACGGTCACGGCCACATACGCCACTGGACAGGTATGGGAGTTTGCTTAAAGGCACAATAAGTAAGATTTTTCGATAAAAAGTATCCACAAAAACACTAGAACAGTTTTATATATATTTTATATACTTGAGTACTTAATTTAAGTGATGATTGACCATTATTGAAGATACCTGATGTTAACAAGCAGAATCACAGAAGGAGAAAATATATTATTTTATTTTTTTTGGAAAAATCAGTGTTTGCTTTAGTTGGACTCTTGACCCCTAAAGTTTTAACTTCACACACTTTACCTCACACAGTCAAACACTGAAAATTTCAAAAACGTTTAGCCTTTTATGTTCAAACCGGGGTCAGACAATGATGGAAGGACTCAAGAAGAAGTGACAACATGTAGACAAAATTTCTGAATGGTTAGTTGATGAATTTATGTAGCTTATGTGTAGTTATCTTCTAGTCATTGATTAGCATATTCTGTCATGATAATCTATAAATCGTGTTCAGGGGGCGGGGTTTATGTAAATTATAGGGTTAGCGATGTCACTAACCCGGGAGGAATGTCGTGTAGTCTCTACCAGCCGTTTGTTGTAGTCCTTAAAGCTGCAGTCCGCAGTTTTTCTCTTTGTCGCCATCTCTGTTCGAAATCTGCAATTGCAGATATTCGCAGAATTATCAACTTTACGTGGGTTGTGCCTCGACACGGCACAGCGCGGATGAATCCAATGTTTTGAGGAGAATGTGCGGCTGTCGATCACCATTTGGCATTCGCAATCACAGATTCTACTTTTTGGAAGTATGACCAACATAAGAATTTTCACTGGAAAATGTCGTCTGAACAAGTAAGTAACATCCACTTTTGTTCTGACCAACTAAGGGGAAAAAAGCTTTGCCGTAAATCGCGCCGATTAAATCTAACGATCGCTTATCATATCACATCAAACCGTGCAAATTATTGTTCTCAAATTGTTAATGATGACAACATCAGCATTGCGTGACTACATTTAATGCCCTTCTGACATTTATCCTTGTTTTCGCATGGGCCGGTTGCAGTCTCTTTATTTCTGAAGTCTGAAGTCTTTCGCGTTTTACAACGGGTGAATCTCCAGTTGTCACTGGTGATTGTCGTTTGAACCTCTCTGGATCCGCCATCAAATTGATAAGTTTAATTATATCAAGTGCTGTGAGAAAAGGCTATAAATCTCCACCTCCAACATCCTCACACTCATAGCCCACTAGCCGAGGCTCTTCTTTATGTGGACAGATGTGACGTAATGACGCAAAGACATGCTTGAATTTCCCGCAGAAATCCACCGGAATTAAATACATTATTACAAGCTTACCGTTTTGAATCGAGCTAAGGCAAGCAGATAGTGTTGAACACTGGCTGGTTATGTACTCGCTCAAAAAAATTATTTTGTATAATTTTTAACCCAAAAAAGCTATGGACTGCAGCTATAAAAAAGATTTCTTTAAAAGAAAATATCTCCCTTTGCTTTGAACTTTTAGCGTTATAACTTTGCAGATGTTGTTTATGCTCAAACAGCAACATTACACACTAACTAAAGTTAGAAAAGCCTTATGTGTGTGTATTCCAGGAGTGTGTGATTTAATATTCCCTCTCAGGCTCTGCATGAAGCCGGTGTGATCGCTGGATGTGATATGACCGCAGAAGCTGCTCTTTCAAAACTCTCCTATGTGCTGGCAAAACAAGACCTCAGTACAGAAGAGAAGAAGAAGGTATGGAAAACGTCTTCACATCACACATGTTAAAATATATCACAATTGAAAACTATTATTTTAAAATGTACTTATTAATATATAATAATATATCACAATGTTCCTTTTTTATTGTATTCAATTTAAATGCAGTAAGAGACTTCTTTGAAAAAATCATAACAACGGCAAACTTTTGAATGACAGTAAAAATATTTTTGAATATCAAATTTTAAAATGCAAATGCCAAGTTCTTAGCCATACTCCTTGTATTCATGTTTGGGTAGCACTTTATTTTACAGTCCCGTTCCCCATGTACATACATGTACTTATAATAGTTATTACAATAACTGAGTAATAACCATGTACCTATACCTAAGCCTAACCTTAACCCATGTAGTTACCCAATATTAACAAGTTATTTCTTAGGTAAGTACACATAAAAGTGCACATTTTATTTTTGACATATTACATTTTCACATATTGTATTTAAGAAATGTCATTTGGTGTAACCCTTAAAAGTATTTAAAACAAGTTTTCAATATATTTTTCAAGCTAATAAGTTGTTTTATTTTTTATTACATGTTTTAATTAATGGGGGCATCACACAACATTTTGCAACCTGAACTAACTTTAGTTTGTATAATGTATTTATTTGTGTTGTTGTTGATATTTTAAGAGATCTATTGAATTTAATACAGTATTTTCTTTCTTTCTTTCTTTCTTTCTTTCTTTCTTTCTTTCTTTCTTTCTTTCTTTCTTTCTTTCTTTCTTTCTTTCTTTCTTTCTTTCTTTCTTTCTTTCTTTCTTTCTTTTTGCATGTTAGTTGTAGGCTACCACATGAATTTGATTTATATTTGAGTTTTTCAAATAACAAAAAGCAGTGTAATAATTTAATTTGTAAATATTAATAATTAGATAATAAGTGTAACTTGTTTTAAATCACTAAATAATTAAACACGTTCTATGTTCATAAGATGCTGATGCGCAATCTGCGTGGTGAGATGACGGCTGATCCGGCTGACAGTCGCTTTGTACAGGTCATCGCCAAGAACCTCACTATTAGCCGTAAAAAGGTCATGTAACCTACACTTTCTCTGTTTCTAACTTTATTTAGCACTTTAAACAAAAAGGGGTGTGTGATTATTGATACAAAAAAAACGTATTCCAATTTTCTGGGGATTTTGCTGATAACAGTAATTAGATTAAATTTAGCTGAGAGAAAATCCAAGAGAAATATATAAGAGAAAAGCCAAGAGAAGTAAATAAAAGTCTATATATACTAATGATGACATTATTATGATAATATTTATGAAATAAACCTGACTCTCTGAACTCATGAAGTCAAATTCCATATAGAAAGTGTGTTATACTACTTATTACAGCAATCAGTTATGAATGATTTGAGCGATGAGTGATGCACATACAGTACATTTACTTTTATTACAGCATATCAACAATCAGCATATGAATCTCAACAATGCTGACAATAAGTAAAATATTCAGATAAACAGATCAACTCTAAACATCCAAAAACAGGCTAAAAATCACAACAAAAGCACAAATAAAAGCAAATACATTTTGCTGTGTGTGCATCTGTGTTTATATGTGTGTAACAGCTGTGTGTCTATATGTGTGTAACATCTGTGTTTATATGTGTGTAACAGCTGTGTGTTTACATGTGTGTAACAGTTGTCGTGTGTTTATATGTGTTTAACAGCTGTCGTGTGTTTATATGTGTGTAACAGCTGTTGTGTGTTTATATGTGTGTAACAGCTGTTGTGTGTTTATATGTGTGTAACAGTTGCTGTGTTTATATGTGTGTAATAGCTGTTCTGTGTGTTTATATATGTGTGTGTGTGTGTGTGTGTGTGTGTGTGTGTGTGTGTGTGTGTGTGTGTGTGTGTGTAACATCTGTCCTGTGTGTTTATGTGTGTGTAACAGCTGTTCTGTGTGTTTATATGAGTGTAACAGCTGTGATGTGTGTTCATGTGTGTGTAACATGTAAACACACAGGACAGATGTTACACACGCATAAACACACATCACAGCTTTTACACATATAAACACAGGACAGCTGTTACACACACACACACACACACACACACACACACACACACACACACACACACACACACACACACACACACACACACACACACACACACACACATCTGTTACACACACACACACACACACACACACACACACACACACACACACAGGACAACAGTGTGTAACAGCTGTGATGTGTGTTTGTATGTGTGTACATCTGTGTTTATATATGTGTGTAACATCTGTGTTTATATGTGTATAACATCTGTGTGTTTATATGTGTGTAACAGCTGTTCTGTGTGTTTATATGTGTGTAACATATGTGTGTTTATATGTGTGTTTAAATGTGTGTAACAGCTGTGTTTATATGTGTGTGTAACATCTGTGTGTTTATATGTGTGTAACAGCTGTGTTTATATATGTGTGTAACATCTGTGCGTTGATATGTGTAACAGCTGTGTGTTTATATGTGTGTAACAGCTGTGTGTTTATATGTGTGTAACATCTGTGTGTTTATGTGTGTAACAGCTGTGTTTATATGTGTAACAGCTGTGTGTTTATATATGTGTAACAGCTGTGTTTATATGTGTGTAACATCTGTGTGTTTATGTGTGTAACAGCTGTGTTTATATGTGTGTAACATCTGTGTTTATATGTGTGTAACAGCTGTGTGTTTATATGTGTGTAACATCTGTGTGTTTATATGTGTGTAACAGCTGTGTTTATATGTGTGTAACAGCTGCGTGTTTATATGTGTGTAACATCTGTGTGTTTATATGTGTGTAACATCTGTGTTGATGTGTAACAGCTGTGTGTTTATATGTGTGTAACATCTGTGTGTTTATATGTGTGTAACAGCTTTGTTTATATGTGTGTAACAGCTGTGTGTTTATGTGTGTAACATCTGTGTGTTTATATGTGTGTAACATCTGTGTGTTGATATGTGTAACAGCTGTGTGTTTATATGTGTGTAACATCTGTGTGTTTATATGTGTGTAACAGTTTTGATGTGTGTTTATATATGTGTGTAACATCGGTGTGTTGATCTGTATAGGGTGTTCTGACCAGCATGGTTCCCACAGACGGTCTGGCTGAGGCCGACAGGTTGACTCTGGGTCTGGTGAAGGTGTGGGGTGTAACAGCGCCCGTCGCTCGTGTTACCATGAGCGTGACTGGACAGCCTGACGTCAACCTGAAATTCACATATAACCCTGAGGTCAGACGCTTCATGCAAACACATACTTCAGTTTCACACTGTCAGAAACACCCATATAAGGACAACAAAATGGAATCTACACTGTAAAAATTGGCCTGTAAAAAAAGGGGCCAAATTTTGACAGTAGCATGCTGTTTTCCATTAAAACAGCAATATACAATAGAAAACAATGCATTCTGGGTGATATTTTTTATTTTCGAGAGAGTAGCCTACAGGAATATATTGTGAATTAACAGTGCTCAAAGTCGACACTCAGAGGCTGTGTTCCAAATCACACTAGTGTTGGGTCCGAGTCCACCATTGTCGAGTCCGAGTCGAGTCCAAGTCCTTAACAATCGAGTCCGAGTCCAAGTCCGAGTCCAAAGAGGGCCGAGTCGCACTTGAGTCCGAGTCCTTAACATCCGAGTCCGAGTCGAGTCCACAAAGATTTAAATGGTTTTAAATTGACCTTTCACAAAGACCCGCCCCTCTTACTGTCGCTATGTCCGACAAGCCATTCCGCTCTCACTCCACATGTTCTCACACTGTGAAATATATATTGCGGAGCAAAGAGGACACTGACAATGCGCGAACAGATAAGATAAGGCTTCTTCTGTTATGAAAAAGTCTCTGCTTTCAAATTTGGTCATTTTTATGAAATTAAAACAATACACACAGTTTTGTGGTGCTTTAATATAGGCCTCAACTCAAGCAACACATGAACTGATAATATATTCTAGTTATAGCACGAATTAAACATGAATGAACATCAGAACTGCAAAAAGAATTCAATTCACACCATTTTTCAAGTTCAAGTCTTTAATCTACTATCTGGTTTGGTTTGTTTGTCGGACAAAAATGGCAGGTATCTGCATTATGATTGGTCAGATCGCATGTCAATCAAATTCCAGTGAAAGGTCTCAACACTGAGCTCTTAAATTAATTTGTTAAACCTTACAAAATGATTCCAATGTATAGTTACAGTCACTATCGTACATCTTTCAGATTCTGCAAAGTAATGCTCAAGAATATAACACGATGCATTAAGAGCCAGGAGTAAACCTTTGAGCAAGATGACGATTTTTACATTTTTATTTATTTTGATTATCTTATTTTGTTTTACATGCTAATATCTTATTTAGCCTCTAAATGGCAGGACTGAATTAATTAATTATTTTTTAAATAAAATAATAGCAATTTACACCAATGATCCAGTTCAAAAATGTACACCCCCTGGCTCCTAATGGTTGCTTACTTCTTGATCATCACTAAATGTTTGCAGGGTTTGTAATAGTTGTGTATGAGTCCATCAGTTGTCTTCAGTGTGACAAGATGGATCTCACAATCATAGTCACTGCTAGTATGAGTCAAATATGCAGAAGATGCTGGAAAAGCAAAGAATGTGCAGGAGGATTTTTCCTCATGAACAACCATAAAAAAAACTAAAAAAAAAAAAAAATAATAAAAAAAAAAATTGTGGATCATTCAGGTAATGAAACACAATATTAAAATCAAGCTTATGTAATTTGTCTTGTATTTTGTGTTTGTATTTTTTCTTGTGGACTAGGCTATTAAACATCCATTATGTGAAAAAAGATTTTTCAGGGCAGTAATAAATAGAAACAATGTTTTTATGATCATCCTCATTAAAAAATAAACAAATATTAAATTTTGGAGATTCAGCAAGGTGTATGTAGCCTAAACTTATGACTAAAGTGTAGGCTAAATCAATGTAACAAAAATAATAACATTATTAGACGCCAAAATGTTGCTTTGGTTATCACGTTCTCATGTTGCTATGGTTACTGTGTCAATCATCCAATTTCATTTGTATTTGTATTTTGTATTTATTAGATTAATTTCAGACATGTTAAAAAGTTCATACACTTTGTTTCTATCATATATAGCCAGTCTTTAACTCACACAAGAAATTGAGCACATATACACATATGTGCATAGAAACCCACATCCATATCCATATGTACCTACATATATATATCCACACCTACCCCACATACGTGCATACATACATACCCATATACATACACCCATATACAGGTACATAAACATACCTACATATACAAACGCTTACATATATACACAAATGCATACATATAAACACAACCACATATACACTAACACTCTGTAACATGTCTGAAAAGGGGTTGGAAGAAGTAAAACCTTATTTAATCCTACCCCTTCTCCAGTATTCAAAACTTACATTTGCTATAATCATCCTGTTTCCAAAGTCTTCTAATCTACGGGAAAAAAATAATAATAAATAAAGAAAGAAAAAAAGAAAAGAAAAGAAAATGAATATAACCGTCTATCAATAGAGAAGTAATCTAATATTATTCTTGTAGTAAATTCTAGAGCCTTGACTTCAAATCCTTATTCACATCCCCCTACCATACCCACATACATCGTACGAGACATCAATTCACCTCTGGCTTTCATCTCGGTACTTCACAAAAATCATCAGTCTAAACCTCTTTTTAAACAAACTCATGCTTGGACATTGCTTCAGTTCTTGGCTGAGTTTATTCCAAACCCTAACACCACAGACTGAAGTGCACATCCTCTTCATGGTTGTTCGAACACTCTTTATCCTGAAGTTGCACCTACCCCTGTAATCATAACCCCCTTTCCTATCCGTAAAAAGTTTCTGTATATTATCTGGTAGTTGTTTGTTTCTGGCTTTAAACATTAACTGAGCTGTTTGAAATTCTACCAGATCTGAAAGTTTTAGTAGGCAGGAGTTTCTGAATAAATCATTAGTGTGATCCTGAAAACCTGCCTTATGTATTATCCGGATGGCTCTTTTCTGGAGTGTGCACAACGGTCGAAGTGAGGATTTGTAGGTGTTGCCCCAGACTTCCACGCAGTAATTTAAATAAGGCAGAATTAGTGAAAAGTATAATATATGTAATGCTTTTATATTCAAGAACTGTTTGGCTTTACCAAGGATGGAGATACTTCTGGATAATTTTGACTGAACATGATGAATGTGTGGCTTCCACACAGCAAAAACTCCAGTGTTAAATTAACACTCCTGGGAGTGTATATGAGTCCACTCTCAAAAGTGTAAAGTGTTCAAATATGAGTGTTAAATGAACACTCAAGAGTGTTAAAGTTAATGAGATAATTAAGTGATTAATTTAGTGATGATTGAGCATTATTGAAGACACTTGATGTTAACAAGCAGAATCACTAAAGGAGAAAATCACAAATTGTAAGCCACCGTTATGCTGATGGGTGTTTGCTTTAGTCGGGCTCCAGACCATTATACATTTACTTTAGATTTTGTTTGGCTGTTATATCTTATAACTGCCAGATGAACAAAGAAAAAAAAAGTGATCTGATGGTGTTGGTTATATTATGACAATCATCATTTGAACTTGATCACTGAACTCATTAAGATCCTTCTTTCTGACTTAGATTTATGTTGTTGATTACAGTATAACTGTGAATCTGCATAAATATCCAGAATTTTTGATATAATACAAAGGATTTATTAAAAGTTGTTTAAAAAAAAAAATCATTCTTTTCGGCACACACAGATGTCAAGATTCAGTCTATGCATCTCAACAATGGTGAGGAGCAGAATATTCAATTAGGAAAAGTAAATTACATAGACAATTCAGATCATAATTTATTCATACCGCAATGCATGATGGGAGCCATTAATGAGTTGTGATTGGTGGCAGCCACTGCAACATGCTTTATTATTGTCACCATTGTTGAGATTCACAGGCTGATTATTGATGTCTGTGTTTTAAATAAATTTATTTGAAAGTCTTTTGATCAGAACAATGGTTATGAAATATTTTTGGGTTATATGAAAAATACTGATGATCATGTGCTGTAGAATCACAGAGCTGCTGTAATTAACAAGTTAAGCCATCTCATTAAGTTTTGTTTTACGGATCACAACATGATTATGTCAAAACATAACCAATGCCATCCGATCACATTTTTCTTTGTTCATCTGACTGTTATAAATCAATAACAGCAGACAAACAAAATCTAAAGTATATATATATAATGGTCTAGAGCCCAACTAAAGCAAATACTGATCACCATAACGGCAACTTACAATTAGTGATTTTCTCCTTCAGGGATTCTGCTTGTTAACATCAGGTGTCTTCAATAATGCTCAATCATCACTAAATTAATGACTTAATTATCTCATTAACTTTAACACTCTTGAGTGTTCATTTAACACTCATATTTTAACACTTTACACTTTTGAGAGTGGACTCATATACACTCCCAGGAGTGTTAATTTAACACTGGAGTTTTTGCTGTGCAGCTGATCTTGTGGTCGATCATCACCCCCAGAAACTTAATTTCTTTAACTCTATCTATATTTATACCATCTATGACCATTTTTACATCGCTGTTCCCCTTACGCTTCCCAAACAACATAAATTTATTTTTATCCAAATTCAAAGACAGTTTATTTAAGTCACACCATTTCTTTACTTTGATCAGTTCTGAGGTGATGTCCTCCATAAGCTGTTGCAGGTTTTCCCCAGTACACAAAATATTTGTATCGTCAGCAAACAGAAAATATTGCAGTATTTTTGAGACCTTACATATATCATTTATGTATAAGATGAAGAGTTTAGGACCCAGCACTGACCCCTGGGGTACACCACAAACAATGTCCAAGCATGATGACTGAAAATCACTTATTTTCACAAATTGTTGCCTGTTACTTATATAACTTTTCATCCATTGTAAAACAACACCCCTGATCCCATAACGCTCCAGTTTCTTAAATAATATTTCATGATTTATTGTGTCAAATGCTTTTTTAAGATCAATGAAGACTCCAACTGCAAATTTCTTTTGGTCTATGGAACTGGTGATTTCTTCTATTAATTCCAGAACTGCCAATGAAGTGGATCTTTGTGATCTGAATCCATATTGACTTTTAGCAAGTAATTTGTGTTTGTCAATAAATTTGTCTAATCTGTTAACAAACAGTTTTTCTAAGATTTTGGAAAACTGTGGTAGTAGGGAAACAGGCCTATAATTGGTGAAATGGTGTCTGTCCCCAGTTTTGTATAATGGGATGACTTTTGCGGTTTTCATGCTATTTGGAAATTTACCAGTTTGGAAAGAAAGATTACAGATATGTGTCAATGGTCGAACAATTGCTTCAATAACCTTTTTAACTATTGTCATATCAGTACCATCACAGTCAGTTGACATCTTGTTTTTACATTTAAGTACAGTATCAATGATTTCTTTCTGCTCCACTGCAGTGAGAAACATTGAATTTGGATTTCTACATATTAGTTTCTCGTTCCAATCATCTGCTGATCCAGGATCAATGATTTTTCCTGCCAGTTTAGGTCCAACACTTACAAAATACCTGTTGAAGTTATTAACCACATCGTTCAAATCATTTATGATTTCATCATTATCAATAAAATACTGTGGATAATTATTTTTTCTAGAATGTTTCCTAATTACATTGTTTAAGATATTCCAAATACTTTTAATGTTACTTTTATTCCTATCTAATAATTCGCTATAGTATTCCTGTTTTGAGATCCGTAATATAGTTGTCAATTTATTTTAATATTTTTTATATTTATTCTCAGCTTGTTCAGTTCTATTTTTTAGGAATTCTCTGTAGAGCGTATTCTTTTTTTTACAGGCATTTTTCAATCCTTTTGTGATCCATGGTGTATCTAAGTATTTATTTCTTTTGGTGATTTTCTTTATTGGACAATTTCTATCATATAATAATTTAAAGGTGTACAAAAAAGTTTCATATGCTTTATCAATGTTATCTTCATTTAATACCAACTCCCAGTTCTGATTCAATAACTCTTCTTTAAGTGAATTTATTGTCTCCTCAGTTCTTATTCTTTTAAATAGCTGTCCAGCATCCTGTTTATTTCTTGTATAGCAGCTGTCATATACTAAAAAAACAGGTAGATGGTCAGTGATATCATTAATTAATAGTCCGCTTATCGTTTTGTTATCCAATAAGTTTGTAAAAATATTATCTATTAACGTGGCACTGTGAGATGTAATTCTACTGGGTTTGGTAATGGTAGGGTACAGAGTCAAACTGTACATTGTATCGATGAACTCTTTTGTTGGTCTGTGATTATTTGGGTTGAGTAAATCAACATTAAAGTCCCCACAGATAAATAAGGCCTTCTGAGTTGAAGCTGTGTATGTTTCCTCAAACCACTCCTTAAAGATTTCTAAGTTAGAACCTGGAGTTCTATAGATGCAGCTAACAATTACATTCTTTTTCTTTTCCATAAAAATTTCCACTGTTATACATTCAAATATATCATTTATCACCCTTGTCATGCTTTCCAACACTTTATACTGCAGGTATTTATTTACATACAAAGCTACACCTCCACCAGTCTTCCCCTCTCTGTTTATATAGCTGAATTCATAACCATCCAGTTCAAAGTCAGCTCCCTTCTCAGTGCTGATCCATGTCTCAGAGATGGCAATAATACTGAATGGTTGTTCGAACTGGTTTAAATAATGCTTGATTTTATTAAAGTTTGCATATAAACTTCTGCTATTGAAATGTATAATAGAAAGTTTATTTTCTGCTTTAATAATCCTGTTGTACTGATCCTCAGAGTGGTAGCAGCAATTATCAATGACGTCAGAGTAGAAGTTATTATCCGGGTCAACATCGATCTCCATATCCTGACATTTGTACTCAGTGTAATTAAATGTTTTCAGTTCTATTTTATCATAGTTCACAGTCATAGTTGGCTGATGATGAATACCGGTACCAAGTGTCATCATGATGAAGTAGCGTGTTGGCTCTGTTTTACCTTCAGTCACGTAGTGTTCAGTTAAATCTCTCCAGCTCCTCGATGTCTCGGATGATCATTACCTTCGCCTCCTCCGGTTTTCCGTTCAATTTAATGAAGATCTTACCGCTGGATGTCCATGTTGCCTGGAGCTTCCCCTGCTTTTTCAGAAACCGGGCCTTCCTAGCGATGTCCGCTTTCCGTTTGGTCAGATGGTCATTGATGTAGACGTTTGATCCTCTCAGCTTCCTCCCTTGCTTTAGTAGCTCCGTTTTATGTTTTCTATTTACAAACTTCATAATAATGGCTGGTTTATCATTGTTACTCCTCCTGGGCAGCGCATGGCAGGCTTCAATGGTGTTCTGGTCAACCTCTATTCCCTTGGACCGGAAAAAAGAAGTCACCTGCTGTTCAACGGAATCCGACAGTTTATCATCTGTGGTCCCGTCCACTTCTGCTGCAACCGCCCATGCATACGAGCGAGGTTTGACATGTAGACCAGTGATGATCACGTCGTTCACCCTGGTATACTGCTCCAAATCTGACACTCGTTTCTCGAGGAAGGTTATCTGCTTATCCTTTTCGGCATTCTGGAGTTTCAGTGTTTTTACTTCCTCGATTAAATCCATGATTGATTTCTGTTGGAGCCTGACAGCAGAAACCTCCTCTGACAGGAAGTCCAGTGACTTTTTAATGTCATCCAGATCCTCCATCGCCTGGGTCTTCTTTGGTCCCATCTTGCGCGTGTTGTAAGACTATCTTTGCTTAAAGATCAGTCTAACAGAACATATACGCCAAACAGTAAAACAAGCTACATCCAAGAAACTTGCCCACAGGTGCAACTTGCCCACAGGTACAAACAGGAAACAGGAAGTGATGTCTGAAACAGTTCATGACTCACAGGACTAAACTTCTGCGGATTCTCTCCCACATTTAAGGGACCGTTCGGTATTTATGGAAGGGGCCACCGGAGGAAAATAGGGGAGGGTCATGTCTTTTTATTCTTTGTTGAGGGGAGGGTCATCCAACTTTTTTTAGTCTAGGGGGAGGGTCACCCAACTTTTATATTCATGAAAACAGCAACATTTCAAAGTGGCTTCTTTGGTGCTATTTTTTTCCATTTAGCTACATGTTGATCTCGCGTTATCAGCCCCCCTTCGATATCAGATGGGTCTGACCCAACAAAAATCCAGTTTGGCGCTGTTTGAAGTGCGCGCGCACTTCAGTTCGCTCTTAGAAAAAGTGCATCATGTCAGAACAGAATGCCAAAGAAATATTTACCCGGCAAATTTTTAAAGCACGAGCAAATAATGAACTTTTGTTAAGTGCACAGTGTCCTGTGAGTGTAACTCTACCGCTGCATTAACATGTGAACGTACGTCGAGTTTTACAGTATTGGGACTGAGGCGCCAGAACTGCAGCTGATAGAATGTGCGCTGTAGGGCGAAACTGCATATTTTAGTTTCCATTCTTATTTTGTTTCCACGATGTGTAAGATGTAGGGCTACCACATCTTTAAATTACTATTAGTATTATTTAAGTTAACATAAAATACATAGACCTACACCACAACTAGTTGAGGATAAATTCGTTAAAATTGGGCGATTCCAGTGAATGGACGTGACATTTGCAGTCAAAACTTAAAATAAAAATTCTCAGAAAATGCATTTAATACCAATATTTTGAAACGTCTGAGTCAAGAAATTAGAAAAATATCAGTCTACACATGCGTTTTATATTTAATATGAGGGAAATACACATGTGACGTGACACAAAAAAATCTTTAACTTTTAGGTGGCAAAATATTTTTTAGTAATTCTATAAATTACACTGTGCAAACCAAAAGATATATACCCACCGCATGAATAAAGATCGGCCTCCACAGAACATAAAATATTATATTATTTTTATTTTATTTTTCGCGAAGAAAAAAAAAAAAATGTTACGGGCGTGACAGTTCTCCATTATGGACATGACTGCTCTGAAGCGACTTAAAAATTTCACAGAGACCTCAAACAGAAAGCACAAAGCCTTTCTTTAAAGTGAATTTCGTTTTTTATTAATTTTATCTTAATTTTAATCAATGTTTCATCTGGATTTAATAAATAAGAAGTAGGCTAGTCTAAATATAGTAGAAAAAAGATAATCATGACACGGAGGCGCGGGCGAGTGAACTGGACTCGTCTCATAAATGAACCGAAACTCAGCGTAAGGTAGGCTATGCTACTTGCCTCACAGACCTGAGAAATATAGAAAGCTTGAAATGTCTACTTTTAAACAGAACAATTCATAACGAAAGAAAACAGACATGCTTTCTCCTTATGAAATGTGCATTTCTCTCTGGCGCGTTCTGAGAAGATCGCGACGCATCGTCAACTTCATCTTCATCATAGAAAACACTTGTTTATTAATAAACCTAGCTATATTTGACATATTAATAATCCTTACTTTTGCCGGTTCTTTGTGACAGCTTTTAGATGCTTTATTCGCAACGCCACCCACATGTTGAACGAGTCACACCGCATCAGCACCGAAAACATGTTTTTTTTTTTCTAATCTAAAATCAAAAATCGTGATACGAACCGAATCGTATAGGTTTGGTCTATCGTTACAGCCCTAGTAAGATGAGAAAGCAAGAGTTTATGGTTTAAAAAACAAACAAACAATGGCTATCTGAACATCTTTGCCAAGCGCAAACCAGTACAGAAGTAGGCTAATCAATAAATTATCGGGGAGGGTCATGCCTTTTTTCACAATCATTTTGGAGGGTCATAGAAAAATGTATTGCTGGCAAAGGGAGGTACATGTCTTTTTTGACAACAGATCTCAAAACTCCTCCGGTGGCCCCTTAAATAAATAACGAACAGTCCCTAAATGCAGTTATCACTGTTTTTAATTTACAATGTGAACGTAACCACTAGTATGGAAGCATATTGGTAGCAATATTCAATTTGAAATGTAATATGCAAAATGACAATGCAATATGTAAAATGGCAATGCATTTCTGTCATTAAATTTTAATTTTCCCATCATTTGTGCAACGTTTGGTGCAAAATGAAAATGAAAATTCAAATATATAATTTACATTTGCCATTTCATACACTAGTTTTAATATGTAAATTGAATACATATTTTAACGCTTTATAAGTTGCAAAATTAAAATGAAAATGTATTACAGAAATGATTAGATATGTTTAACATGTTCAAGCAAAAACTGTAGCAAAATTGTAATTTAAATGTTATTTTTTCTTAATTGCATTTACACTCACAGTTAAGACACTTGCGACTGCATTTCCATTAAGTGTCCCGCAATGAATGTAGCAAAATGCAATGTGCAATTTGAAAATGCATTCTGAGCCGATCACGTGCCCGCCCCGCCCCGCCCCGCCCTGTCAATCGCTGCGTGAAGTTGGCCCCGCCCCCAACACAAAAGGCTCAATCGTTTTTACTTAGTCTGTGCTGTAATTTTTGTTTGTTTGTGCTGCTTCTGTTTTTTAGATAGTAAAAGAATATTTATAGGTAATTCTGTCACCCAGGCCGCCACATGCTCCAAATAAAATAGATCTTGTTCGGTTTGTGATGCTTCAGTTTTTGAAATATAGACCGAATTATAGACGATGACGTCACCTGCTCAACGTTCACCCAAAATTATCATATGTTTGTGCTAATTTGGGCAGATAAACGTTAATTTTGTGCTGCTTCGGTTTCTTAAATATTAAAATAATATTTATTGTAATAAACCTCATTCTGAGGTCACTCAGCCCCCCTACTGCTCCACATTCACCCAAAATAGTCTCGTTTGTTTGTGCGATCGTTTGCCGGTTAAAGTTTCGTGTGCTGCTTCGTTGTTGAAAATATTAGACACTGAATTATAGGCGATGACGTCACCAGCCCTCGACCTGCTCCACATTCACCCAAAAAAGGCTAGGTCGATGAATTTGACCCGTCAGATTCCGTGACCCTGTGTATTAATACCTTCAATATGCTTTATAAAATAGAAAGGGGATTCGCATGTCTGCCTCATATTTTATGATTATACAGCTGCAAACAAAGATGGTCACACACATCACATTCGTCACTTTATTGAACATTACAGTCAGTTATTAAAGAGCGTTCACGTTTTTCGGTAGCTATTAATACAGAATACCAATGGAGCTTTGTCATATTATGTGATCACAGAGTAACAGTTAATAGGCCAATGCATTTGTAAGGAAAAACTAAAGGATCTCCAACATTATTGGGTATTAAAGTTAATAGTAATAAGAATAAAGATAAGCATGTATCAGACAATGATAATATTTTATACAAAACGAAACCATCAACACAGTCCAGCATCAGACAACAGCAGCTCAGCATAATGTTGACGCCTGATAAGGCAGAACATTCTCCCAGACCCAGATGGTCCAACATCGTACTGGTTCTATCACCTGCAGACGCGTAATAATCTTCAGAAACACTACCATTTCTCTGTCCACGCTCCACTTCATCTGCTAGTGAATGTAACACTCGTATCAGATCTGCCGCCGCCGTGTTTCCTTCCAACACCTCAAAATATGCACCATAGCCTATGTTTACCTGTTGCCGAGCAACGCAGTGATTGACAGGGCAGGACAGGGCAGGGCAGGGCAGGGCGGGGCGGGGCGGGCACGTGATCGGCTCAGAATGCATTTTCAAATTGCACATTGAATTTTGCTACATTCATTGCGGGACACTTAATGGAAATGCAATCGCAAGTGTCTTAACTGTGAGTGTAAATGCAATTAAGAAAAAATAACATTTAAATTACAATTTTGCTACAGTTTTTGCTTGAACATGTTAAACATATCTAATAATTTCTGTAATACATTTTAATTTTAATTTTGCAACTTATAAAGCGTTAAAATGTGTATTCAATTTGCATATTAAAACTAGTGTATGAAATGGCAAATGTAAATTATATAATTGAATTTTCATTTTCATTTTGCACCAAACGTTGCACAAATGTAATGGAAAATTTTAATTTAAATACAGAAATGCATTGCCATTTTACATATTGCATTGTCATTTTGCATATTACATTTCAAATTGAAATTTGCTACCCATATGCTTCCATACACTGGTCCTCTACAAGCATGAAAAAATATATATATTATTTAGATTGTCAATAGCGCTCACTTTAAGCCATCACTTACTTACCGCGTTCTGCACTCTCACTGAAACTCTCGTCATAAACACTGAAGTTGTCCGCACTGCACAGCGAATCTCTTATTTATATCGCGTCAAGACTTTGTTGTTTATGAGGAGATTTGCGAAAGGATAAAACTCGCGCTGATTCTGAACATACTTTTTGAGCGACTTCTCCGCATGGTGACTCAAAACGCCTCTGATTGGCCACTGTGTTCATGCGCTTAATATACATATCTGTGATTGGCTACAATGCTCAACACTGACACAAAACAATGTAAGCAGTTTCGTTTCGTTTCGTTTTTGAATAATATTGTGTCCTCCAGTGCCCGGACTCGACTGTACTCGGAAAATTTTCAGAGTCTAAAATGTCCGAGTCCGTGTCAAGTCTGAGTACAAATTCATCCGAGTGCGAGACAAGTCCGAGTTCATTAAAAATTGGACTCGAGTCCGGACTCGAGTCCGAGTTCAAGTACCCCAACTCTAAATCACACTCTATACCAGGGGTCGGCAACCCGTGGCTCTAGAGCCGCATGCGGCTCTTAAGCGCCGCCCTAGTGGCTCCCTGGAGCTTTTTCAAAAATATGAAAATGGAAAAAATATTTTTTCTTTTAATATAATTTCTGTAGGAGGAAAAACATGACAAACATTCTTAACCCTTTCGCACGTACGATCACATCGGTCGGTGTGATTAGAACGGTCAGTGCATCACGTGATCAACTGCTAAATTCAAATGTGCTCTCGCGCGTTGGCTGGCGCTGAGCCAGAGACAGGCACGCTCAGAGCTGTCATATATCACAACTTTTCAGTGTTTTCAACCACATAATGTTTATTTTAGGTTTCAGACATATAATACTAAAAAAAATAAAATAATACATTTAGAGTTTGTAAAATACATACTGATGTTAAAGGAAGAGGCAATAATAACCATTTCCATTATAATTAGACACGTTTTATTCATATTAGATACACATTGTGTAAGTAACTTTAAAGTTTACTCTATTCTTCTCCCATTTCACCAGCCACTTACTTTTATGTATTTCGGGAGAAGTGGATGAATTCACGTGTTGTAAATCCAACAGATCCGACAGCTCAACTAACGCGATCGTTATAAAGGTGTTTAAACAACAAAACGCTTCCACTTGCATATATTTGACAATCAGAATATCAGATATTTCATGCCATATCTAACAAATTTGTGAATATTTTGAATAAAAAAGGAAAAATGACATAAAAGCAGATCATCATTCATTCAGCTCTATTGCTGCTGCGGTGTGTCACGTGACACGCAATGACGCGTCACCATGGAAACCATAAAGTGACATTCTAAATAATGGTCGCCTTGAAAAACTCATGCAGGGGGGAATCAGTAGAATACTGAATACTGTTAGTCAGAATATTTTAAACTTACGTGTGAAAGGGTTAAAGTTTTTCAACGTTGTAAACATAATACACGAATAAATAAATCGAAACATAATACATTAAAATGATAATGGAAGTTAAACTTAAAGCACGATTGTACAGCAGATTAGTCACGTGGTGCGTCATTCTCTCCAGGATGTGCTGCAGGGAAAATAAACATTTAATAATGAATGCTCAATGTATTTGTAGCCTACTTATCATTTTGATACTAGGGGGCTAATAAAGCTAATATAGACACTTACAGCATGTGTTGCCTTCATTATAAGGCTTATAAGGCTTTTAATTTTTTGCGGCTCCAGACAGATTATTTTTTTTTTTTTCAGTCCAATATGGCTCTTTCAACATTTTGGGTTGCCGACCCCTGCTCTATACTCTCATTCACTATTCCCTACATTAGTTCACTAATATAGTCCACTTGACTGAGTGAATAAAAACAAGTGAGTTAATTCAGACACTGATGAACACCTGCTGCTAACAATCAGAATCACTGAAGGACAGAGAAACAAGAAGAACAGAAAAAAAAGATGAAATCAACTGAAGAGAAAAGACAAATCTCGGAAGATATTTAGGAGAGGAGGATTAAACAACTCCACAAACCGCATAACCAGCTTCATTTATTACTAACCAGACTGACTTTATTTCTGTTAGATGTCTTGAGAAGTTCTGATTAAAAGGTGACAGAGGTTTAGATTTAGTTGGGCTCTTGACCCTTGACTTTTGAACATTAGTTTTTCTTTGGCTGCTGTAGTCAAGAGCCAGAACTCTGGCTGGAACACTGTTTGTTATGTTTCATGGTCCAGGTTGGCCCAGTTTGTTTTTGTTGCCGTTTGTGGAGCCTGGGCTGTCTACAGAGACCGTGTTTTTTTACAGTGTGTTCAGGGGACAGGCAGCTAGCGGATAGTGAGATGTTTGCTGTATGTGACAAAAAAATGTTTCAGTCTAAAAAACATGTGACATTGCTTAGAGCACCTTTAATTCACTATTACACATAGGTGTTTGCAGTTTTACATTAAGAAATATTCCCTTTCAGTTCACAGTGCTATCTGCATAGATACTAGTTTTTAAACTCAAACTGTTTGAAGCAATCGGTTTCCCAAATGATATGAGTTACCTTCCATATGGTAACATACAATAAATAAAAAAGAGCTGTAAATTAACTTTATAGGGCTGTAAATGTAAAGTGCATTGCTGGCAGCCATTTTATATTGTAGGCCTACTGTATTTTACAGTACAAATTTTACAGTGTTTTTATTTAGTTTTAGTCATTTAAAAAATGTATCCAACGTCTTCCTGACATCACATTGACGTATTGTGGTTGTTGGGTAGTTTAGGTTTAATTTTGTCTGATAGTCTGCATCTCTTCCTCTCCCTCAGGTTCAGGAGTTGCAGTTTGATGCAACATCACAATCTCACCCCATTGAAAAGCCTTTCACAATCACCTGGAACGAGGCTTAGACTCGGACACCAGTCTATGGATAGAGCAATCGCATTATTATTTGCCTTTACTTACCAATGTTCAGTAGTAGTGATTGCGCTCCACCATGTGTCAAAATGATTGATGACCCCAGAGAGCGAGTGGGATGGAGAGATGGTGGAAAGTCTGACTACGGCTCAGAAAAACCGCATGAACATGTCAGTTTAACAAAGTTTCTTCATGAAAATATGGACTGGGCGAGAGGTGAAATTCTGATGAATAGTAACCGTGTATTCGGTTACATATTTCATAAACCGTCTCGAGTTGTTACACTCTACACCACTGACGGCACCGGCAAAATTTATACCAGGAGAAGACCCCTGCCTGGTATTTCCTGATAAAGACTGGATTTTATTTTTCAGAGTGGTTATATATATTATATATCGAAGAGCGTGACGGGGTAGCACCGAAAGTCCAGTAGCGTGTGGTCGGGGACCACTCAGAAGCAGGATGAATGCGTTTACATATTCTGCTGCAAAGACAAGACAAAGCTCTGGAAGAAAACATGACGTGGACGTTGAAGATCTCAAAAATTACGTTTATTACAGCATAGCAGTGGCAAAGTACACAAAGCACTTTAGGTCTGGGTCGAGAACACTAAACTAAACACTAAAATAAGCAGAGCCAGAGTCATTATCAGATCAGTTTGATTCAGTTCAATTCAGTAACAGCACAGTTTTTGCAGGTAGAAAAACAAGTAAAAATGCATAGCTTTTCATAAAATAAGAACATATTTTATATCTTATTAAAAAAAAATGTGAAACTTATGTCAAGCAGAGTTGTGTTTGATATAAAAAAAAAATATTTTTTAAAAATAACGTACTGAGATTTCAAACACCAATAATGAAGAACCTGGCATCAGTTGTTCACTATTGAGTGCAGAAAAGTGAGTTTAGGACTGAAAATGCCTGAGTTTGTGATTTATACTGTAACAGATGTAAATGACAGAGACACTTCAGCCCTGAGTTTGAGTCAGTATCAAAATGACCTGAGAATCATGTTGATTCATGATCATCCTCTGGACACTGAGCCGCTGAACTGATCAGATTCAGATTCAGTGAATCGGGAGCATCAGATCTGACATTTATTTGGTCACCAGATTCAAGATCCCTGTGAGAATTAGATTCATATAAACATTAATATTCATAAAGGTCTGCCTCATCTGTACATTAAAACATCAACAGCCCTTAAATGTGATTCAGTCTCAGTTTGATTCACTCACGTGTTTTCTGAATCATTGCGCTGACAGACGGACGGTGCTGCCTTTGGAAAACATCTGAACACAGAATGACACTTATTCATGTATTATTATATTCATCTTATTATTACCATGTATTCAGAACGATTTTATAGTTTAGGCCATGTTTTCAAAGTGAAGTTATAAAGATTGTGCTGTATAATTATAAAGTGTGTATTTACAGATGAGGGCAATTTGTGTCAATGAACAAGCATATTGTGTTCATTACTGACACATGAATAACAATATTTTAGTTTAAGTTTTCATGACTCTTTCTGACACAATTAAAGCTTCTGGACTCACTTGAAGTTCCTTTTACGCAGCATAAAACAGATGAAGATGAAGATGCTGAAGATGACGATGAAGAGAGCAAACAGCCACAAAAACTGATCTATTCAAGTGATGAAATATCAAATCAGCCGATGTGTAAGAATGATAAATCAATATTAGACTTTGGATTTAAAGCTCTTGATGTTTTACCTGAGGGCTGGAGAGTCACTTCATTCAGAACATATTTAAAACACACAACGATCACAAATATCAGACAATATGACAAAAAACTTATCAGAAAAAATATCAGACAAACGTTTATCAGCTGAAACTCACCTGGAGTTGCTGCAGTTTCGTTCCTCACTGAAAAGCACATTGACAGTCATCAGAATTACACTGTACAATTAAAGGAGTAGTTCACTTTAAAATGAAAATTACCCCATGATTTACTCACTCTGAGGTGTATATGACATTCTTCTTTCAGACAAATAAAATCGGAGTTATATTAATAAATGTCCTGGCTCTTCCAAGCTTTATAATAGCAGTGAATGGCAACCATCAGTTTGAAGCTCATAAAAGTGCATCTATCCATGATAAAAGTGTTCCACACGGCTCCGGTGGGGTAATGAAAGCAAAGCCATGAGTTTGTGTAAGAATAATATTCAACTTTAAAACGTTACAAAGTAAAATTCTAGCTTCTGGCCAAACGACTTAAGTCTAAAGCGCAACTTATGCGATTAATATTGACAGCTGATATTGATGCTACGCTACTTCCGACATCACGAGTTGCGCTTTAGTAGTGATAGGGTACTTTCAGTGAATCAACAATTGATTTATATACATTTAGCCCCATTCATTTAAAACCAAATACATTTATTTCACAGTTACGTTATACAGCCATTATATACCACCAGAAAATACACATTATATTCATATAAATAGAATAGTCTATGTGGAAATAGATTTTTTTTTTCTTCACCGTTATTTCTAAGCCTTAATTGGCGCAAAATACAGTGTATCACAGATCACATCAGGTCATCTGTAATGTATCTGCTTGTTTTACACTCTCTGACCACCGGGTGGTATTGTGAGTAAATTAAACCTCGAGAAATTAAACCTTTTGTGAACACTTGACTGAAAGCAATGTTACATGAGGCTTCATCTAACCACCACTACACTTTAGGCGTAAGTAGACGTATGACTGTTGGCTGGAAGTTAGAATTTTACTCTGTAACTTTTTAAATGAGGATATTTTTCTTACACAAACTCATCGCTTCACTTCAGAAGTCCTTTATTAACCCCCCGGAGCCGTGTGGAGCACTTTTATCATGGACAAATGCACTTTTTTGAGCTTCAAACTGTTGGTTACCATTCACTGCCATTGTCATCTTGGAAGAGCCAGGGCATTTTTTTAAATAACTCTGATTGTATTCGGTGAGTAAATCATGGGCTAATATTCATTTTGGAGTAAACTATCCTTTAACACTGCTCTGTGTTTTTACCACTAGTAAGTTGATTAGATAATTAAGAGATTAATTGAGTTGTTAATTGAATTGATTGTTTGGTTATTGAAGACAGCTGATGATAACAAGCTGAATAACAGATATGGAAGTAAAATAATGCCAAATGTTTTTGAAACAAAAAAGCCTGTTGAATTGCACTGCTTGGAAAAAATATGCATTGCATTAACCATGCTTGCATTTTAGTGCATTGTATATTTAGGGCTTGCTTTTATCCAAAGTGACTTTATATTTGTTATTTTTAATAACAATTCCAGTCACGCCTGATCCTCTTCCTCTCACTTCTGTCATTAGAAGTAGAACAAACATGACTTTTTACTGCGCCGAGTCGAAGTACTCCCAAAAAGTTCTGCCATACATTATAGTTATTCTTTTTAACCCGCTTAGAAAAGCGCCACGTTTTATTTTGTGTCACCATACTTGGTCGTATAACTAATCGTGTAACTGTTTTTAAATAGGGAAAACATGGAGGTGTTTGGTCACTTCTAAATTCATTGCTGTTATATACCACTGATATAACCCTAACACCTAACCATAACCAAACAGTCTACAGACAGTCTACTAATACTCTAATGAGAGTTAGTTGACATTGCAAAGTTACTTATAGTTAGTAGAATGGCTAAAGTGGACTATTGAAATAAAGTGAAACTGAAATGGGTTTAAAAGAATTGTGGATGAGGTGTTACTGATCTGTGATAGAAAGCAGAACCTCATCTTCTGCAATTTCTTCATGTCTTTCAAATAACAACATTAATTCAGGTCTGTTTCTTAGGCAAACAGATTTAGTAGCTTATTTAGACAACAACAAGCATCAGTCAAAGACTCACCAATTTAATTCAGTCACATTGTTTTCGCTCATATTCTACATTTGAAGACTTTCCCTGTAAGATGTTTATAATAAAAACTGTAATGAAAAGTATTTCTCACCTGAAGTTGATCCTTGGTTAAGATGAAGATCGATAAACTCCTCCAGAATGTGTGCGGATGTGTATTTGAAGCGCTTCACATGAGTGACTGTGGTGGGTGAAATCAGACAAAAGGAAGCCCCAGGTGAAAAAAAAGTGCACTAAAATACATTTTATTTAAGTGCACTTAGTACACTTCCATAATACACTTTCATAATGTACTTAAAGTGCTCTATTTTCGACACACTTATTTTGCACTTAATATACTAAAAGCTCATCTTTAGTACTGCTTAATATAAACTTAAAATCATCTTAGTGTACTCAATTGTGCTTTTTTGAGACACACTGAAGATGAATTTAAGTGTATTTTTAATATACTATTTCATATTTTTAAAAAATGTATTTTGTTACCACTTTAAGTATAATTGAAATCATCTTTAAATACAATAATAAACTATTTAAATTATAATAATAATAATATTAAATTATATACAAATTATACTTAGAATGTATTCCTAGATTAAAAAAGTGCACTAAAATACATTTTATTAAACTTCCATAATACACTTCCATAATGTACTTAAAGTGCTCTATTTTCGACACACTTATTTTGCACTTAATATACTAAAAGCTCATCTTTAGTACTGCTTAATATAAACTTAAAATCATCTTAGTGTACTCAATTGTGCTTTTTTGAGACACACTGAAGATAAACTGAAGTGTATTTTTAATATACTATTTCATATTTTCAACAAATGTATTTCGTTACCAGTTTTAGTATAATTGAAACCATCTTTAAATACAATAATAAACTATTTAAATTATAATTATAATAATATTAAATTATTTACAAATTATACTTAGAATGTATTCCTAGATTAAAAAAGTGCACTAAAATACATTTTATTACACTTCCATAATGTACTTAAAGTGCTCTATTTTCGACATGCTTATTTTGCACTTAATATACTAAAAGCTTACCTTTAGTACTGCTTAATATAAACTTAAGATCATCTTAGTGTACTCAACTGTGCTATTTTGAGACACACTGAAGATGAACTAAAATACGCTTTTAACATACTATTTCAGCTTTAATTTATTTTATTTTGTTACCCCTTTTAGTACAATTGAACCCATCTTTATTGCATTTTAAATACACTTAAATTATTTAAAATTTAAGAATATATAATATATACAAATCATATTTATGTATTGCTCACATTTTTTTTATATAGTAAATCATTTCAAATATGTTTTAATACTGTGAACAGTACCTTTATAAAACAATTAAATATGTTAATGGTGTATTAAAACACACATAAAAAAAATTGTATAAAACACACACTTTGAAAGCTAGTAAACTTTAATGTATTACCCAGTGTACATCAGTACAGCAGCATATGTAAACTGTAAAAAAAATACATTAACATAAAATACAGTGATCTGCAGAGGTATTATAAACAACAACAACAAAAAATAACTTCAATAAACCTAACTAGTCAATAAAGTGCAATCATTAATAGCTGCAAACAGTTACAGTACTGTTACTGATTGGTCTTTGAGTTTGCCTTATTGTTGCATTTCCTTCGAATCAGTGCTTGCACCTCAGACGTGTTGGAAATTGTTTGATCACAGTGTCTATGAAAGGGGGAAAAGATGAGTTTATTTTTATATTAAAGCAAAATTAACCTCTGTTAAAAAAGTAACTGTTCCCTATCAAAAGGGAACTTGCACTGCTTCGATGATGCTATTGGGGAACAATGTTCTCTAGGCGCCTCTTTAATACTTCTGAGTCGCACTAGTCGTGTCATAGGCTGTCGCCAGTCAAATTCTATTGCCGAGATTGTACAGCTTTTCAAACACCGGTTTACATGGAGGGTGTTCCCCATATCGTCATCAATGCAGTGTCTCATTCCCTGTTCTCAGGGAACAGAGGTCGTAACCTAGACGTTTTTTATTACAACACAGTACACTGTAAAAAAATTCTAACCTCTCCAAGTCAAATTTTTTTTAGTGACGGGTCACATCTAAATTTTTTAATTGGCCCAAGTGCAATTCTTGTTGCAATAGTCTGTTAACATTGGCTCAATGAGAAATAATACGTCAGACTAATTGAAAAATTTAGATGTGATCAGTCACTAGAAATTTTTGACTTGGGGATGTAATTTTTTTTTTTTACAGTGTATAATGTTTTGACATTTCCCTCTGTTGTACATACAAGGTGAAAAAGACATACTGTTAAATGTATTATAAATGCATTAAAGTATATTTGTTTTGTACTAAAAACATACTTAAGTACATATTTATTACATTTAAATAGTAAGTCTTTTTCACCTAGTAAAAATGGAATTCTTTAACATAGCATGTAATGCTTAGTTCATATATTTTAACAGTAGACATTTAATATAACATGTTAATTAAGAAAAGGAGTTAATAAAATAGCTCTTGAACAACTGTGAAGTCTACATATGTCACTGTATCACAGCAAAAAAAGGGCAATTTAGGCTAACCGTTTAACTGAAAAAGTATACGCAGCCAACAAGAGTAATAATTAAAATGTACAACAAATGCTAATCTTGTTTTAGTCAGCCCCCTTTGACTTTGAGAGCAAAAAAAAAAAGTTATGTGCAGAAACACAAACTCTCAAACTCTTCAAAGAGTTAAGGAAATTAGAAGTAGTGCAAAATATTGTAAGCCATGACAAGTGACTTGCAGCTGTCCCAAAAAAACAATTAAATAGATTTTTACATGAATGAACACAAATTAGACTAGACTAAGAAACTAGGAAAAAATGTTGGAAAAAAACTAGGACAAAAACTAAACAGTGAGCTATTTATTTATGCAAAACAGCAACTAAAACTTACCAGTAACTTCTGATAGCAGTATCTTCATCTCTTCGAGATTCGACTTGGAAAAAATAAAAACAACACTAACAGTTACTTTTTCTATTAACGTTAGAAAAAAAATCTAAATACTGTCATGATCACTCATTAGTTGCAAAACATTTAAGAATTCCGTTAATCTTAGAAATAAAAACTGAAATATCGTAGACTAAGGAAACCTTCACGTTTGAAAAGGTTAATCGCAAAAAAACTCACCTAATCCATATGAATCGCGTGGTTTCCTCCAGGTCCTCTAAAGAAACACGATCGCTCTAGTTTGAATTTAGACTTCTATCTCTGAATTATTACACCGTGTCCTAACTACACGCGACGCGACGCCGAAATATAATCACATTCAATGAACGACGCACAGCCGTCAGCAAGCTCTGAGTGAGGTGTGAGCTCATAATTACACCAGAACCAATCACAGACGTTCAACAGCTGGAACCAATCAGGATTAGTCACGTGTGTTATTAGTGTTTTTCAAATTCAAACAAGTACAACATATTTTTGGACAACATTTAAACATATTTGGAAAATGTATCTATGATGCATTTAAAATAATATGATGTTGATATCCATGTGGGAATTTCAGTAGTAAAAACATATCATGTAATGGACAACAGCCTTTACAAGTAGCCTACAAACAAGTAAAAGTGAACAACATTCATTTTAAGTGCTTATTGCAATGCTTAATGATAGTTGACAAATGTTTATAATACATTAGAAGTTGGTACATTATACAAAAAAATCTAAAATATTAAAATGGTAAAATGATAAATATTACAAATATATTGCAGTAGGCATAAGTGTTTAAAGTACTTTAAACACATTAAAAGCTTTTTATATTTTAGATTAACCATTTTAATATTTTAGATTTAGCTATGTTCTTACACAAGTTACACAAATGTACTTTAATTAAGAGCAACATAAGTATGTTTTCTTTAAATACACTAAAACTTCACACAAATGGTAGATTGTGTTAGCATATTTCTTAAAAATTTAACTAAGCATATATTTATTACCAATGTACCTTTAGTGCATTTGTTAGAAATATATTAAAAGTATGCCTGTGTTTAGCATATTTATTGAAAGTATAATTAATCATATATTTATTACCAATGTACTTGTAGTGCATTTGTTAGAAATATATTAAAATTATGCTTGTGTTTAGCATATTTATTTAAAGTATAATTAAGCATATATTTATTACCAATGTATTTCTAGTATACTTTTTAGAAATATATTAAAATACAATTCAATGTATTTTTTATGCACTTCAAATAAGCATGTTGGTAATACAAATGTATTATACTATTTGTATTTCAAGTATATTTTTAATACATTTAATACTATGTCTTTTTCACCTGGGAGTACCATACACTTAAAATCAATTTAAAGAATTAGTAATATTTAGTTTATTTTTATAAAGTGTCCTTAAATACTACTTTTGGGAAAATTTAATTTTTGACTATTACATTTTGAATATATTTTAAGTAAAATCAATTTAATTTAAACTTATAATAGCTATCTAAAAGTGCACTAACAATGAACTATTTTTAATGTGTTAAAAATGTACTTGTAAGAAATACACTAATAAAACACTTCTGTGTATTTTTTCAATAGTATATCTTTTTTCTTATGCACTAAAAATACATTTAAAATATCAATGTTATTTAGTATACTTTTGCAATTACACTTAAGTACTACTTAAGTAAAAATATACTTTTAATTAGTGTATTTATAGTGTATAATTTTTTAACTTTTCTTTAGCACAAAAAATAGGAATGTACTACAAATGTACTTTCTTGTATTTAAGTGTTTTTTTAGTGCACTCAAGTACACTTTATTTTCACCTGGGGCAGCTGATGCAGTAAACATGTAGGTATGGAAACTTTCCTCAAGCACACCACTCATCTAACACCCAAAACCAATGCATGTACACTCACACACACAGCCATTCCTATCATTACGGGTCTCTCAATATGCGTAATGGTGTTTATACTGTACAAACTATATGCATTCTCAAAAACATCTGAGAAAAAGAAGTGTTTTAAAAAAGTGTCTGAAAAAAAAAACACACTAACTTTTAAATATCAATATATCTTAATATTTTACTTCAACCACAAAAGATGAAATACTTTCAGCTGCATCAGGACAGATTCGTGCCATTTCTCTCTTTTCATGGAAACACCATCATAAACCTTAAAGGTCAACACACTGCAGTTGTTTAAAAGGCCCATTGTAAATGTATTTAGAATTAGAAAATACTAGATGACAGGACTCGATGCTTTATTCACATTTGATGTGTGCGTATATAATATGATCTAACCAAGTCAGTTGAGTTATGTACTTCAGCTCATGTTAACTGCTTGATGAAGTGAATATATTATGTTTGCATAGAAGTAGGGATTGATTTGTGTTCATGTATTCTTATTGTTCATGAAAGTGTTTCTACTACATCTCATTGTTTGAGTCTATTTAGTAATTGAATTATGTTTCTGTTATGTCATAATGATAATTTATTGTATGCTTTGTTTTAGACCACATAACCGTGAAAACACCAATGTACTCATTTGCACATGTGTGCTGAACCTTTATTGAAGCTGTATGGAATTAATGAGGAGAAAATTAAGCATGTCTCAAAGAGCTTCTTCATGTCTTGTAACAAGCAAGATCAGCGAGCTATATTTGTTTCTTTCTGTTACGTACGGCGTGGGTTTGGGCCATAACAGTAACCCTGCGGTTCTTAAAGTCTCAGAAGGAGAAATAACCTGCCTGGTTACTTCTAGCGAAACGCTGCAGTAGTTATAAAACAAACCTTGACTCATGTGTGTCTCTAGGTTTCACACTGTTATTGTGGTTTTTCTGGGTATTGTGTTTTTGGGTCGAGGAAATCTAAACCATGGGTTGATTCAAATATCTTGTGGTAAATGGTGTTTGCATGCACGATGACAGAGACTATAGTTTCATAACCTGAACGGATGCTTGTGCAAATAGCGGTTGAATGGTCTGGTGTGTTCAAAGAGCCTTTTCACCAGGTTTATCAGATGAGTCAAAAATAAATCACTCTTCAGAATCATCATGACCAACAATATTCAATTCAACAGATGTGTGTGTCTCAATTAAAGAAAGTCTGTGAAAATGTCAAGGCAGATTCTTGAAATGAATGTATTTGAAGTTTATCAGAAGTGAAACTCGGTCATCATTTACTCTCCTTCATGTCAGTCCAAACCTATATTACTTTACTTTCATGGACCAAAAGAAGGTTATCTTCAAAAAAATCTGCTTTTGTGTTTGACAGAGGAAAGAAATTCATGTTTAGAATGATATGAGCCATAAAATCATGAAGAGAGTTGAAGTGTCTCTCTCACCTCTGAATATATGAACTCACCTCATGTATAATCTGAAATGAAAGAAAGAAGCATTTATAGTGTTCATGAATGACTCATTACTGTATGAGTTTATTGTGTTCATGAATGATTCATTACTGTATGAGTTTATTGCGTTCATGATGGCCTGCAGCTCTAATGCTTTCACAGTCAAATCAAAGAATATGATCATTTCTGTGCTTAAATCTGAAAATGTATAAATGTTGTGAAAGAGTTGACTGACTCCTTTAGAATGACACTGAATCTCATAATGAAGTTCATCCACGCAGTGAGACGTGACAAGAAGATCATGAGACTGCAGTCACAGGATACATCGGTCTGTGTGGATTTGGTGGATCTGCAGACAGTCGCACATCCTGATCAAATCAAACATAACAAAATGTTTCTGAGTGAATATTTCTGTAGAGAGTGTCACCTCACCTCACAGTCAAGATTACTGTTCAGATTCAGTAAATCTGCATGAAGTCTGTGTTCAAACCCGCCGTCAGTCTCTCCACGTGTCACAGTGATGTGCAGTATTACTATTGCATGACAAAGGTTTTATTGGAATAAGCATTTAAACAATACTGGAAACGAACACTGACACAGTGAAAATGTTAAAGGGGTGGTTGATTATGATTTCACTTTATTAACTTTAGTTCGTGTGTAATGTTGCTGTTTGAGCATAATCAACATCTGCAAAGTTACAACACTCAAAGTTCAAAGGAAGATATTTGCTTTTAAAGAAATCGTTTTTTAAGGACTACAACAAACGGCTGGTAGGGACTACACGACATTCCTCCCAGGTTAGTGACATCACCAACCCTAGAATTTACATAAACCCGCCCCCTGAACACGATTCATAGATTATCAAGATAGAATATGCTAATCAATGACTAGAATATATCTACACATAAGCTACATAAATTCATCAACTAACCATTCAGAAATATTCTACATGTTCTCAATTTTTCTTGAGTCTCTCCATCATTGTTGTCTGACTCCGGTTTGAACATAAAAGGCTAAAAGTTGTTGAAATTTTCAGTGCATGTGTGTGTGAGGTAAAAGGACATGAGCTCTTGAAGCTCCGCCCCCTGTGCCGGGAGCAACAGCTCATTTGCATTTAAAGGGACAGACACAAAAACGGTGTGTTTTTGCTCACCCTCAAAAAGTGACAAATTTAACATCTATATAAAAATATCTGTGGGGTATTGTGAGCTAAAACTTCACATACACACTCTGGGGACATCAGAGACTTAATCTAAATATGTTAAATATGCTGTATGCAAATACCTTGATTTTACCATGCCACTTCAGTTATGAAACGTCGGCACGACCAATACTTACCCAGTGACGTCTATGCAGTCTAATAGTCCTTGATTTTAAATAGCTCTATGCAGGTATAACAACCTAAAAGTAATAATATATACAGGCCTTTTATTGAAATAATGAGAAGTGTCAGATGACTCCATTTTAAACACTGAGATTTTATATTCACAGTTTACAAGAGACATTGTTTACAAAAGGAAAATTTTCCAAGACATGTTTTGACATTAAAAAAAGACAGAAAGGCTCAAGTTTGACAATATGATCTAAGCAGACCCTATGTTTCATCTTTGTACACTTAGATTATTTTTATAACGGTATCATATCCATATCTCTTTTAATTCCTTTCATAACTGTTTTAATTTTCCTTGCTTCCATTTTGTGATTATTTTAATTCCTTTCTTTGTAAAGCACTTTTCTCCCTCTTGTTTCAAAAGCACACAACACTGAGTCAAAACGAAATAAACTTGTATTTTATTTATTTTAGTTCATGCGAACTCGTATTCGCTAAAATCCACGCTAACGCAAGCGGTCTTCGATACGGAAATGTCCTCAGCGCCACTTCGGGGTCTGAGCAGACGTACACACTTTTCCTTGTCGTAGTACTACGGGTTATGGAAATCTGAGCTATTCCTGCAGATAGCCATTCTAAATTAAACGATTTTTTGAGGATGACTTGTGCTCTTTTATAAGTAAATGAGATTAATCAGGCTTTGTTTACAAGGCGGAGAACTGAAAAAAGGCGATGAAGATGAAGATGAAGATGAAGATGAAGAGAGCAAACAGCCACCAAAACTGATCTATTCAAGTGATCAAATATCAAATCAGCTGATAATGATAAATCAATATTAGAGTTTAGCTTTAAAGCTCTTGATGTTTGACCTGTGAAGTGAAATAAACACTTAATAGTCATAAGCAGAAAGTAAACTCACAGAAGGGACTATGAGCAGAAATTGCGGAGGACAGAGATCAGCACCTGCTCTTGAGAGTGATGAAAAATCCTCATATATACTCATACACACCTGTAATGTACATGTATTACATTTCCATCCATTAAGTCTATTGTCATATTAAGTAAAACACATTTCATTCATTCAAACAATTTCATTTTCGTAAATGTTTCACATAATGTGATGGGGGAAACATGCAGAAATAATAGCCTACCTCTGCCAATGAGATATTTAAGACTTTAAAGTCTGTATCTTTCCACATGTGCGATTACTCTTCTGCAATTCTTAAAGCAACTTTTCCTACTATTGAATGCTGTTTTTGACTTCGATGTTGATGTGCCTTTAGGATGCCTTTCCCATCCTCGCGTGAGCGCGCCGCGCACGCGCTCGAGCAGATGAAAGAGACACGGAAGTGGGAGATGGCCGCTCCTCCGCGAATTGCTACGGGACACTACACGGTTTAATTTCGGGCTGTTTGTCTCTTTTACTGTTTTATCCACTCTTTGACATGTATGTTAAGAGTGTGCTTGTGCGAACTATCCATAAGGACTACCAGTCCTGTGCCTCGGGTTTTCCTTCTCGCCTCGATCCGTCTTTTACTTCACCTGGACAGAACACACCCTCTGGCAGACGTTACAACAACAACCCTCTCCGTTTTCCACAACTGTTTTATTCAACCAGTTCTAACTGCAAAGATGTCACTCTCTCCATAACACTATGAAAGAAGAGTAAAAAAAAAAAAAAAGTAAATAAACTTAATGCCATCCACATGAATTCCAAAGAGACCAGATACAATCAAGTGTTTTCTTACTGAAATGTGAGTATTACATTATTTACAAGGATGTTTGTGCAAAAGTAACCATTCTAAATACAAACTGTACATATTAGCTAAGTATAACTTCACAAGCCTTTGTCTATTGTTTAGAACATTTAACACAACAACAAATCTCAGCTTGAACGAAAGCAGCAAAAGTTTTACACTTTCTATTACCTGGCTGCGTCACTTCCGTGATCCACTTGTAACAGAAAGTTAACTTCAAACTTAACTCATGAGGTTAGTTAAAGGGGGGGTGAAATGCTCATTTTCACTCAATCTCCTGTTAATCTTGAGTACCTATAGAGTAGTATTGCATCCTTCATATCTCCAAAAAGTCTTTAGTTTTATTATATTTATAAAAGAAAGATAGGGTGTACCGAGTCTTTCCGGAAAAAAACGAGCGTCTGGAGCATACCTGTCAACATTTGGATACCAAAATACGGGAAATCTGAACGCGGGGGGAATGGCAGAGGCAGGCTAAATAGACATTAATTGCGCAGATATTAACATAAATAAATACATACATACTATTCAATTAAAATAAACATAAGACTTATTCATGTTTCTTTATTTATTTTTATCAATTGCAACAATTAACTACATTAATTAATCACGATTAATTGCCATTAAAAAAACTTACATTTTATAATGTAATCATTTCACAATTAATCTCCAAATTAATGTAGAAAAACATAAAACAGTATATTTTAAATATTTGTCTAACAGGTAGGAAAAAATACAGAAATTGAAGTTATCAAACAGTTTGCACTGCATACAATTTAAATTGTACATAGATTAATCCTTATTAAAGTAAAAAAAGATCTTTAGTCAAGAGCAGTGAGTACTTTTCTCTGTTACCTTTGTTCTTTGATTAACTCTACTGACAGAAAGCTTTATTGGCTACTGTCTCTTTAAAAACAGCCGCTGACGGATCTCACACGCGTCTCATTCTCTCACAACTCTTTACTTTCATTTACGACTTTTTTTTTTAACTAATAGACTGCTCAGACTGTTCTTATGAGGATACTCGACAAAACGGACATTTTGACATAATTGCGTGTGTTAATGCCATCTCTCTCATGTTCATCCATCCTCGGATGCTGCTGTTCTTTGCGCGATTTTTTCCCCCAAACTACTTCAGTGGAAATCCCGCCCTGCAGCCGATTCTAAAGATTTTATTGGTCATGTGAATCACAGTACTGATTGCCTACACCAAACACTGACCCCTAAACCTACCCGTCATTGTAACCTTAACCAATGAAATTAGCTGCAGGGCGGGATTTCCGCTTAACTGGTTTGCGCCCTTTGGGATTTAAAAAAAAAAAAAAATTATAGAAAGATTAAAAATACGGGAGAAATACGGGAAAATATTTAAACGGGATGATAGCGGGATAGCAATGTAAAATACGGGAGAATCCCGGGAAAAACGGGAGGGTTGACAGGTATGGTCTGGAGGCGGGCCGTGTGGGCGAAGCCAGAGCCATAGAGAGAATCCGTCGATCTGGGCTTTGTTTATAAAACATTCATCGTCGAAATGCAGGGAACAAACAGTCTACACAACTCGTTTTTGCCCCGGAAAAACAATCTGCATCCACTCTTCCTAACGCTGGGTTCTTTGGGAAGCTGAACATGGTAAGCTTTCCCTCACATCCAAAAACACTCTTTGGAGACACTATGCAGTGCTGCCGATGATTTCCTGTTGAAGCGCGTTGATGTGCGCGGTCTCGCTCTCCTCTGGTCGACGTGTGCGCGGGCGAGCTTTTCCGGGAGAAATGCTCATATAAGGAGTTCCACTCTGGTCTACGTCATTAGATCCACGGTCGAAAAAAAAACCAGCCGAAACTTGTACCAACCCGGAAGTAAGATTTTCGGCACAGAAATTCTCCGTTATTCGTCCAAAATATTTTTTTAAAACTTTGGCCATGTTAAGCATGAGAATCCATCTCTTTAACACTGTAAACAGCTCTGAATACATGAAACACCATTGTACCCCCCCTTTAATGTAAATGCTCCACTGTCCCTGCCACTTTACCATGTACTACATAAAATACAAATTCATGAGCAAAAAACTCTCTAATGATGATATAATGGCATTGCAATGCAAGTTTAAAAAAAAAATGGTAGTACAGGTACATGTTATAATTGCCACATTGTGGACAAACTCAGCACAACAAACTACCTGGAAAATAACTGTCAGTGTTGCAAAGTTCTCAATTTCAGCTATTAAGAAGCTCAACAGAAGATAATGTCGTTATTCAGCTCAAATCAGATCAAGATTTGTTCTCATCTAAGTTAGATTACACCTTATAGCTCTATTCTGGCCTAATCAAACACAACACAAGATGATTCCTGGCTGCATTATGAGTCTGTGATTTCTGTTATTCAGAATTTTCTATACACCTCCTTCTGACTGGAGACTGAAATACACCACAGAGAGGTTAAGTTCATTGCTGAGTCGTAGTCTGTCCGGCAGGTTGAAATGTTAAATTGGTAACTTAGCCAGGCTTGACTGTTTGCATTAAATGTGACTTAAATGTGCAATGTGTTCCTATCTGATCCTGACGCATAGTAAATAACACTTGTGTTATTCACACACAACAACAATGGCTCCACCCAGACGTCACCGACGCGGAAGCATGGAGGAACCACTCACCATGTCGTGAGAGATTGTTATTGTTTTAACCCTCTGGGGACCAAGGTGTTTTTGGGGCCCTTGAGAAGTTCTGACATGCCTTGACATTTGTGCTTTTTTCAGTTATTTATAAACATGTTAATGACAAAGGTGTAAATTCACTCTATATAGCACAAACAGGCCTACCATAATATGCAAGCAACTTGTATGTAGATGTTTGTATTTTTAAGAGAATAATGTTTATGCGTGGTTATTGGAAAAAATAAAAATGAAAGTTGCTGAATTAAGACCACAAAACACATATTAAATATGTGTCCACAAGACTTTTGACCAATGGATGTGGTCCCTTTGAGTTCTAGCTTCAAAATTATATGAAAATAGTCTTGCTTTATCGTTCACAAAAAAAAATACATTGATTTAAATGGTGTAAAACAGGTTTTGCTTGGAAAGCCAATATGCGAGGGGGAGGAGTAGTTCACACCCACTCTGCATAATGACTCTGCCTAATGAGCCATCCTTTCAGGTGTGACACTGACTGAGCCACAATACAAGGACAAAGGATGTATTTAGAAGAAGACTTATATTGACCATTTAAGATTTTGCTTACATCTCTCTTGTAAATATGTTTTGCTATTTTATTAAAAATGTTACAATTACAACAATAATTACAATTTCAACAATATTTCAAGTGTACTCTTTCTTTGTAAAAAAGAAAAAGAAAAAAGATTATAGGCCTACATTTTATCATATGTATTCATTAGTTTGAATATAGCCGTATTGGAACATCTAACATCTTAGTCTATGACTTTATTTTTGACAAATATATATATATATATATAACGTTAGATATGAGCAGAAATTGCTAAACAAAAGCTTATTTTATGTGGCAGTATATTTTACAGTAGCCTAAAAACTGTACCCAAATCTAGTCAACAAGTGACTGACTGTAGCGTTGTTTTTATGAAATATTAGGGCATATAAATGCTAATTTGCAGTTTAATACGTTGCTTGTACAAATACATTTTATTTCAACATATTCCAGTCGATTTTTACTCATCTCAGTAGGCTATAGCAAAGCAGTTTATTCTTTCACACACAGACGCGCAATTTATATTTAGGCTAAACAGTCTTTACAAATATGTACCCTTCATTCATCTCACAGAAAGGCGAGTCATATTATAGAAATGCGATTCATCTTTTTGCGGTTTGCATAGGCCTACACTAACGTTATTCCATAACGTTATTCCACACGTGAGAAAAGAAAACAGCCTACCTCACTCCTCAGCGGGATCTGCTCCTCATATCAGGATATATTGTTCCTCATATCAGCACTGTTCTGAGGAATCTTTTCTCCATAAGGTAGGCTATATTATGCCTCACTCGATCGCGACGCGCTTTGTTTACAGCTGATGTGGGCGTTTCACAGATCTTCAATAGTTCTCAGAATTTGCGTTTGAATAGCACGCGCTCTCCGTGGGCGTGTCACATTACTGTGAATTAGCTCGTAATGAGGTCGACTGGAGTCGCTCTCTTTTTATACAGATTACAGAAGCTGATAATATTTGTTTTTTATATAAATGACTTCATTTAACAGATGCGATCTCAAGCTTTATGCCCGTGGGTCTGTTTGCCTGTTTGACTGAATTTTCGCGGAGTTATAGATCATTTTCGAACGCGTTTCAAATGGGAGTTTACGGATAGAGAGAAGGCAGAAATCGCATCATGTTAAAGTTTCTTTATTTGTCAAAAAGCAAAACACTTTATTTTTATTTTGAGTATACAGAAAAAAAATAGAAACTGAACAGGATCGATTGATGTATAACACGAAAACTAAAGATCAAAATTAACAGAGCATTTTGTGTTTATTTTTCATTGCTAAAAAAAAAAACGAGTGTAATAGCAATTTTTATCTCACTTGGAAAAACAGCATCACAGGTGTAAGACAACACTCAAAAAGGCAAAATTGTAATAAAGAAGAAAAAGGCTTTATTCTTTGAGGAATCTTTTCGCAACCGCAGCCACCCAGATGTGAAACAGAAAGCCTCCTGACATAATAAAACTGAGACATTTTATACAGGTTTCTGACATTCTTGACTCCTCCTTTCCCAGTCTCTGTAAATTTCATGCTGTTCTTTGTCCCTGAGAAGCCAAAAGGCCTTTATTTACAATCTAAATGACCTCCTGCTTTCCTCAGGAGGGGGCCTGGGACCCTACTATATGACATCCTGTATTCTTCGACTAAGATTCTTTCTCGTGCCTAGGTGTTTGTTATCTCCCCGGGCTATCTGGTTTATTACATCTGCTCTTTCCTACCCCCAATTCAGCTGTTAGAAATGCTTTTACACACACTCAAATGAAATCAACAAGTTTTAAATGAATGGACACAAGAACAATGAATTTTTCATTAACATCTCCCCCCTGTTTATCATTCTCTGATAACCAATAAAATAATAAAAATTAATTTCTGTTTTCTAATCAAACCCATTATACTATTAAATCTTTAAGAATAGAATTAATTCAAGTCTTAATTCAAGAACAGTTATACCCTTCATGTATATCAATACTAAGCCCTAATTTGATTCAATCAAATAAAATCGCAAAACTTTTCTTCAACCATTAATTGGTCAACATTTTCTCCAGATATGTTGATCATCTCGTTGCCTCATGGACGTTCCATCTTCACCAATATGACACTTTGTGTGCTGTTGAAATGGTCTTTTTCCAACGTTGGCAGGAGAGGTATGTTCTAGCGCATATCCTTGATCTTCCACTTTATTCTTCGTTGTGGCGTATGGGGTTGCTGATGTTGGTTGGTATAGTTTAAGGTGAGATGCTTGGACCCAGATCCTTCCAAGATTTTCCCTTAGATCACGATCGCACCCCCACTGGAATGAGTCGTTTACTGTTTGCTGTCACCTGTGAAGGCAGACCTTAAGTGATTTTGTTAGTGACCGCTTGTCTTGTCGTCCCTTTGGTGTGACCTGTGGATTCAACAGCCTGAAACATTATTGTCACCAGATAATTTTTGCTCATTGAATAGCACTCAGGGTCCTTGTTCCCCTGAAAAAAAAAAACATTCAACCCATGTTGTTCATGTTAACAAAACAATACAGAATCAGTTCTGTTTGGTTCAATCCATCCTGACATCCTGCAAAATGAAAATTTTAAGTTAGGCATTACACAGAGTTAGGCACTGTTTCTTCACTTTGCTCATGCCATGCGCAAAAGTCTGCATCTTCTGTAAAGAAAAACAAATGTTGAGGTTATTGTCACATAGTTTTCTTTTGTCTGCTGTGCTGCCACATCTGCTCCGGCGTTTCCTGTCAAAACAATTCTTGTTATTAGCACACTTAAAATACAAACAATGCACACAATTAAACCCAATGTCCTCCCAACATTTATCTTCCCACCTGTGCGATGGCTTTCAGCAAATGTGAACCCCTTAGTAAACCAGATCTAGCTGGTTAATACAAATAAAGTTCTTCAAATAAACCCCTCCTGGACTTTTACTGTCCTCATATACCGATGAGGTCAAAGCTAGATAACCTCTCAGCCTGCTGTGAAGACAATGGGTTTAGTCCTCCCCCCCTGGATTTACTGTTTTCCCACCTGTGAGGCCGAAATGTCTTTGTTTGTGGCCTGAATACAAATTATTCATACTAAAAAGTTCAAAGACTCATCTGACCACTTGTTTTACTGTGCGTTCTCTTGTTCCCGCCATGAGCATATTCATCCTCCTCTTGATGCACAACACCCATCTCGTGCATAAATTTAACATAATAAAATTCTCTTACTTTTATCAGACGCTTTTATCCAAAGCGACTTACATTTCAAGGTACACATTTACATTCTTATCAATTCTTGCTTTCCCTCGGAAATTGAACCCATGACTTTGGCGTTACAAGCGCTAACGCTCTACTGTTTGAGCTATAGAAAACTGCAATATTTGTTCATATTTATTTGGTAACATTTGTTTGGATAAAGTTTGCTAACCCAAACGTTGTCCTTCAGCCAAATTTCCCATCTTTCTCTGCCTCTGAAATAAAAATATTACTTAAAGCCACAATTTCATCTTCTTATCAAATTGTTTTTTAAGGCAACGGCCCCTAGTCTCACAGCGTTTCTTGATTTTTCAGGCCTATTGTTTGGTCTCTTAATCAACTGTCATCTACGAACATTCTCCAGGTCATCAATTGGTCAGGTCAGGTCGTGTACACTTTGTCAGCGTCAGTACACTTCGTCAACGTCAGTCGAATAACAATCTTCCCCTTTTTACAATACATAACTGTTAAGGGCTCTCTGGATAATCTGATATTTACTTAGCCTACTGTACGTGTTTGTTGCTGTCAAATTTATAACTTTTTCTCAACACATGACTGACGGCTATCTACGACTTCACAATTCTAATTTATCAATACTTAAACCTGTCCAGAAAGTAATTCAAATCTACTGCACATCATGAATGACCAAAATAATAATTAACAGACAGAGCTCGATGATCAATCAACTTAAAGCTCATCCTGTTCTGTGTTGCCTTCTCATCAGATTGACTCACAATCCTCAGCTTACTTTCAAATTTGTCATTCGCCTTAACCCATCTATAATGCTAAAACACTCTTTCCAGAGGTTAATGACAAATTTATACACACTATTCAGACAGAACAGTTGTCCTAAACTAACACATACTGTACAAAACATGAATTAACACTCACACTCATCCCTGACTATGAACTGCTCATATTTCTTATTCATATCTTTTCTCTAAAAAGATTTAAATTTTAAATGACATTTTAAACTTCTCAATTTACTGTAGCTTTTATCTAATTTTACATGGTCTCTTTACCAGTTTCAAAGCCCGTTTGTTCATTATTCATTTTCTCTCAGAAAAGTCAGCTGGGTTGTTTTGATTCACTATCATTATTTTGTTTTAGCTTGCTTTACCAGGCCGATAACAGAAAGACAGACAGAGTACCATCCCTTCCTCCACTCAAACAGTCTCTCTCACTATACACAAATAATCTTTTCAACAGCCTCCTAAGACTGTAATCTAGACAAAATCTAATAATAAATTCATTTCAATAACCTTTGACCATTAATCTTTATCCAGACTTTTCTTGAATCTACAAAAGCTGTCTTCACCTTTAGCCACCACCACGTCTAATGACCTTCAGGATTTAAAACTTACAAAACATATCTTACATATCTTAAAGACATATTATTTCAATATCAACTTCTATAATATTTTCCCTTGCCCATAAGGCAACCAGCATCATGTTCCTGATAAAAATTAAGTATACTGTCTCCACAACAAATAATGACAATCACCTCATGGTCTCAGCTGGCTCTTGAAAGCCCATTCCCATCAGCTCTTTATCTTTAATCTTCATCAGGGTGTTGTCCCCTGGCATGGTTGCAAACACTTGTCATAATGAAAAACAAGCCATACAATGAATGCGGTTTCTTGCAAGTGGTATATAGAGGAACTCACATTTTCTGGGGCAGACTGCCATAACTCCTTACAGCTCCATCTCCCCTCTCAATGTTCTGCTGATGCTGCTGGCCTCACAGTCATCGCTCAACTCTAATACCTTTCTCACATAAACACACCTCCCTTCAGGAGATGCCCAGTGTCGGCGTGACCCCCTGCCTTAGGTTGACCTCTGGCCAAAGGTTCTTACCCGTCCTTGAGTAGCCACTTCGTGCACACTGGTAGCCGCTCTTTCCCACCGCAAAATCAGTTTTTCCCAACAGACTAAGTTGTTTTCTGAAGCTTTAGGGAAGGCACATTCAAGAGTCACCAGAGCACTCTGGACTGCCTAATAGTGTTAACACAGGAAGACAAGTTAATAACAACAGTATTTAATCACCTAAATCTTTTAAACATCTTCAAATCAGCAAAATCGCAATTGAAGCAACCGTCCATTCAGTGTAATGTTACATCTGTAGCCGGAGCCATCAGCCCTGTTCCATGGTGGAGGCTAAAATCAGACAAAGAAGTTACTGGTTCTAAACTAGTTAAAAATGTCACTTCTATCGTTTTAAGACTTCTTTAAAGTCATTCAGTTTTACTTTTAAAACATTTACAAATTTCTCTTGAAATGTATGAAATCTGAACTGCCTTGTAGCATGATTTCCTTTAACATCCATGTCTATGGTTTTCAACTAAAACAATGTGCCTTACACAGGCTCAGATAACAGCTTTCAGCTGACATTGAATGAGAGAGACTCTGAGGCATTCAGGACTGGTATACTGTACTCTCTTCTAAAATCAAACTTTATCTACCATCTTTTAACTTTAGCCCAGCTTAAGGCATCTTTGCCAGAATTTACATGTATTTTCAAACAACCATCTTTTACATTTGTCTTTTGCCCACATCAGGGAATTTAGACATCACAAATTTCACTCAGATTGTGTCTCTGGCCGTTTCAGCCACAGCACACTCCAGTCTCAGATAAGCAAACTGTTTCAGCCAATCACAAGCTTATCTTTTGAAAGCAAAACATCAGCTCCTAGTTCTTTCATGGTCAACACCATTTCTCCACGTTCAAAACACTAACAAGCTGTTTGTTTAATCCTTTCTACATTTTACATTTAGCAACTGTTAATCCAGTAATACGGCTTCTACTTATTTGATCACTTTTATGTATTTTGCAACTCATATTTTTAGTCATTATCTGTAATTTTACATCAACCTGTATTCATCAATTCACTAGCTCTTTCCTCCAAAAGGATTCCCTTAAGACCTAAATCTTTCAACCTTCTTACAACTTTCAAAAGTTCCATCTATCAACTTTATTTCTCCCTCATTTACTTTTACAGTCATATAGTGGGCATTTATAGTCACTGAATGACCCCGCTGACCGCAATAAAACACTCTCTGTTATCTTGCCTAGTCTTATCACTCTGATCTTTCTAACATCTCCACCTTACTTTACACCCCCAAAGCAGTGTGTGTGTGTGATGAAAATGTAAACAGAGCCACTGATAAGCAGTTGTCTGTATTTTTCTATTACAGTCTCGTTTGCAAATTCAATTACAATAGCCAAATTATAATCTTCATCATATTAACATTGATCTACTTTCTAACCCATATTAACACAGACTTTTCTTTAAATTTGTGTAATTTCGGCACTTTCTTTGTTTGGAGCCAGTTAAGTTATTGTTTATCTTTCCAATCACAATCAAACTTTTACTAAACATCATCTGCAAATCTCTTCAGAGCATGAGCAGAACTGCTTACAGCATTTGCTCTCTTTTATCTCACTATTTATCAGGACTGTTCAGTTACTCTTCATACAGTATTAAAACATTAACGTGTAATTAATTTCATCAACACTGGTTTTAAAAGCTTATTCTTCTATCAAATGGTTAGTTTGCAGATTCAACATAAATCACAAGATTGTATTATAATTATTCAGTCCTACTTATCTCTACTGTTTCACAGAGACCACAAGATTCCCTAATTCTTCTCAGTCTCTAAATTACACAGACAGCTATCCTCAACTCAAAAATATGGCAATCTATTCTTCAATACTCTTGTTTTCATATCATTAATACAATAAAGCATTCACATCGTAATTTCAATCATTATTTTATCTCCAAAATAAAGAATTTTTCCCGTTTTGCTTACATTTGCGTACATGATTCCTAATCTTTATATCATGTTAATCCCTGTTAATCATACTCAATGCCTTATTTTATCTAACACTCTTTCCCTACATGCCACTTCCTTCTGTATCTGTTCAATCCAACAATTCACTGTTTCCATCAGGAAAAACATCCTATCTTCCCCTACATGCCAGTTCCTTCTGCATCTGTTCTCTTTTATCTGCAATCCAACAATTCTCTGTTTATCATGCCTTTTCTTCCATATCTCTTTCTCATAGCACAATACTTTCACGTTCCTATCGATTCTTTAACCACTTTTAATCTTGTTGTACTCAATGTTCCCTCTTCTGGAAAATCATGATATTTTATCAATTTCCCTATGTCAATCATACATTTACCACCATAATTATTTCTCATCTGACAGAAAATTGGTGTATAAAAATTATCTGTTTTACTGTTTGATGATCCCATTTTGGCTGAGTTTCCCTTTTGGATTTCACAGTTCGACACGTGCCTTACAGTATCTGTCAAACGTCTTCGACAGACCCGATCTTTTCGTCACCCCAAGATCGGTCGGGTTTCAATTGGTAATTACGTTCTACTCAAAGTTTTCTCACGTGCGCTTTGCGCTTAATTAACATAAATTTTGAGCAGAACACAATCACTCAGCAATTTGTGATTATCTGAATCACGGTGGATCCCCGTCCACTAACGAGCCAAGCGTGGCAGAAACCGGTCTGAATCTGTCAGATCGATTTCTCCCTCAAAATCAATTTGTGATTAACTGAATCACCAATCACCTCGCTCGTACCAAAAGCAGAACTCAGCCAACATGGTTCATGTTCACCCACAATTATCAAATTACACTTAACTTCAATAAAACAATTTGCCGTGTCTTACCCAGAGATGCTTTTTCTGTTTCTCCCGCAATCCGCGGATTCTTTATAGTCCTGGTGGGAGCTTCCTCCAATGGTCCTGAGTGCGGGGTTTTGCCTCTCTCTCTCGTAATCTGTTGAGTTTCTATCTCAAACCGTCGAGGTATGAGACGGCCGCCTGTTGCTGCCGAGGTCGTGCACTTTCCCGTCAAATCCGTTCTCAGGACCAGGAGAAGAAGCGTCCGCACAGGATCCCTCTTCTGACACCAGCTGTAATAGCAATTTTTATCTCACTTGGAAAAACAGCATCACAGGTGTAAGACAACACTCAAAAAGGCAAAATTGTAATAAAGAAGAAAAAGGCTTTATTCTTTGAGGAATCTTTTCGCAACCGCAGCCAGCCAGATGTGAAACAGAAAGCCTCCTGACATAATAAAACTGAGACATTTTATACAGGTTTCTGACATTCTTGACTCCTCCTTTCCCAGTCTCTGTAAATTTCCTTAAAGACATCTAGTATGGACTGGTTCTAACCCCCCCCCCCCCCCCCCCCCGGGCAGGTCATGCTGTTCTTTGTCCCTGAGAAGCCAAAAGGCCTTCATTTACAATCTAAATGACCTCCTGCTTTCCTCAGGAGGGGGCCTGGGACCCTACTATATGACATCCTGTATTCTTCGACTAAGATTCTTTCTCGTGCCTAGGTGTTTGTTATCTCCCCGGGCTATCTGGTTTATTACATCTGCTCTTTCCTACCCCCAATTCAGCTGTTAGAAATGCTTTTACACACACTCAAATGAAATCAACAAGTTTTAAATGAATGGACACAAGAACAATGAATTTTTCATTAACACGAGCAAAACGCGCCGGCGCGTTTTTGGTCCCCAGAGGGTTAATATTTAATGTTTATGTTTGTTATGGCTTTCCACTTGATGCAGAGGATTAATAAAAACCCAACCCAGCTCATTGGAAGAACTCGTAGTTAGAAAACTCATAGATAACATTCAAAAGTATCAGTTTTCAAATCTTAGAATTGTTAAAAAAAAAGTCGTAACATAATATTGTGCAAGGAATTGTGTGAAAATAAAATAATTGTATTACATTTATTAATCAAAACTCTGGCCCTGTAAATCGTACTTTGTGTGAAAAGTAAAAAATGTCATCAGAGTTTTACTGCCTTTAGTGTTCATTTAAACTGGAAACTTCAGCGATTTGTACGTATAGGTACGGTTTTTGAGTTTCGCTTAAAAGAGGCACGTATTTCCAGAGCCTGGGTAGATATAAAGTTTTAAAGTATCAAACTAAAGAAACTGTTTCATCTTTACATATCATCTATAACACACCTTTACCATAAATGTGCCAAAACATACAGAACATACCGTATAAAAATCCCTGATATTTCTGTTCTGTTTTTTCCTTTAGATCTGATGTTATTCATCTCTATGAGGAACTGAATAGACTCAATGAGGACTTTTCTTCTGAATGCAACAAGCATTTGAGGACGATATCTACTCTAATCAATGGGTTAAAAGAAGTGTACATAAGTGCTGTTTGCAGCTCTAACGCAGGAGCGAGAATGGGAGGATTGGGACTGGCAATCCTGTTTGTGGGATTCGCTTTATATGTGTTTGATGAAGAGGTTTCTCTCATTGTTGCTGCAGCCGGGACAGGAATGGCTGTCGTTGGTGGATTTAGATTTGCTTTTGGGCAATACAAGACAAGACAGCTGAAGAACATAAAACAAAACATTGAAAAGGAACTTCAGGGAATTCAGGATCAACACAGCCCTATTATTGACATCTTGGAAAAAATCTGTCACCGTACTGAGGAAATATTGAGAGACGCTTCACCATCAGACCACAAAGCCCAGGCGTTGAGTGAACGTCTTACCTCCTGCTTTGATGAAAAGCACTTCTTTCAGGAACACGACAGCAGTAAAGTAGACGACTGGATGTCTAAAAGTGTGCTTTTGTCTAGAAACCTTTCAGAAATGATCTCCAAGATTTGTTCTGTGCCTGAAATCCTCAAAGAGATTATCGAAGACAACAAGAGGAAACGAGACAAACCCGCAAAACCCACACATCAACAAATAGAGTTCAAGAAGAACGCAGAGAAAGTCATTGATGAAATACGGAGATTAATTTGCAACTTAAAAAATGGAGTAAAGGAAATCAACCAAAGTGCAGAAATAATATCAGATAATTTGACTTTGGATTTTTTTGAATTATTTGACTTTAAATTTGATTTTAACCTGGCAATAAGTATGAACTGCTGAGACTCAACTTGACCAAAAGTGGTTATTTGATATTAATAGATTACATTCATTAACAATACTCTCTTGCCACAGATCGGACATTCTGAATTTTGATTTTTAAAATACATTTTGTGGAATTTTATTTTAATACATGCATGAAGCATGTCACCATTGTTGAGATTCATATGTTGATTATTGATGTCTGTGTATTAAGAAAAAAAGTTGGTTTGGTTTTGAACTAATTCAAGTCTAAGGGCGCTTTCACACTAGCACTATTGGTGCGCACCCGGGTTCGAATGACGTCAGAGCTCGGTTCGTTTGGATGATATGAACGCTGTCTTCCGAACTCGGGTGCGCACCCGCAAACCGTACCCGATTCCGCTTAAAAGGGGTGGTCTGGGGTACCGTTCATGTGAAATCCAGTACGGTTCGCTGCTGATATGAACGCAGTCGAACCAAATCGCGGAAGTGATTTACTTAACTTGTGTGTGTGTGCGTGTGTGTATACACTTACCTTGACGAAAAGCGGGATTGACGCACTGCAATCGATTTCTGGCTGTCTCCGCAAAAATTGTTTTCGGCGGACAGCCTGCTGTCTTTGGAACGATTTTAGTACTTTTGCGGCAGACAGAAACAACTGTGTTTCTCTTTCTGTATCTTTTCTTTGAAAACAAAACCAAAGGTTCAAAAAAAGACGAACAAATGTGAAGCGAGCAATTCTATCCATTTTGACGCCTTTTCATTCATAGCGGTTACCAAGCAACACGATTATGCACCAGCTGCAACTTGATGACGCAAGCGTACCGCGGTTCGGATAAAAATAATATAATGTGAACACAGTCCATCGGGGGCAGGTGGAGGGGGGAGCAATCGAACCAAGTGTGAAAGCGCCCTAAGACTCTATGAAGTTCATGGTATTACACACTCCTGTACAGTTGGTGGCGGTATAATACAAAAGTAGTAATCTGCCAAAAACAAGAAGAAAGTTGGTTTGAGCGGATACCTAGTATTAAAAGGTAAAAACTGTGATATTGTTCTAGTCAGTATTGTTATTGTGCTCCTGCCGAGGGGGTTAACCCTAAAACTCAATATTTTTGAGCTACTTAATAATTTTTCTAATTCTTTTGTTAAGCTGAATGTGCCTTTTGTAACTCATAGGGAGGAGGGTGCCATTTTTCTTTTGTTAATCTTTTTTTTTATTTGATGAAATACGGAGAGGAATTTGCAAGTTAAAAAATGGAGTGAAAGAATTCAACCAAAAGGCAGAAAGACTATCAGATAGTGTGAATTTAACATGACAAAATGAAAAATTATGAACTGCTGAGACTCAAATTGTTATTGGATCCATCTGACGGATAATGAGCAGTATTGGATGATTTCAACATTTCCTTGTCCTACAACAACTGATGTTTACGTTGTCAAAAGTCAGAAATAAGCTGTTGTTTTTAGATTAAGGAAATTGATACTTTGTTGAATTCAGACATTCAGGAGTAAGATTGTTTTTGCTCTGCATTATTATAGATGTCATTGTGTGTATATTATGTGCTTTATATTAATCACTTTCATAACAAAACATGTAATAATATTGTACAGACAAATAAATGTATTTGAAATATAAAGTGAATGAAGAATTTTTTTAAAGGGTTAAACCCTTCTTAACCCTTTAACGTCCTCACCAAGAACAAACAAAAGTTTTTTATTTAGCAGTTTTATTTTGCAGTTTTTATTTAGTTGGGGCGATAATAAAAAGAATCAATGTTTACTATTATACTGCTAGAAACAAATCTAAATTATTTCACTTTCATTCAGTGTCCAAACCTCAAGAAAAGCCAAATGGGTAACGCTTTAGATTATAGCCAGGAAAGTACTGCGTAATTAAGACGAATTTACAGCTTAGCTTTCGGTAATTATAGTGTACCTATTAAGTACTTGCATGTAAGTATAAGGGAACAATAATTATGCAAAGTTTGGGGAATAAATGGGTAACAACCAAGAGATATAAACAATATTTATACTGAACTAACGGGTACTTATTCTACTATTATGATACAACAATCTTGTAGTGTTGTTTTTGGCAGCCTGTTTTAATTTTAGTTTTAGTCTAGTCTTTGTGTCAGGCTGTCATTTTAGTTTTTATTAGTTTTAGTCACATTCATACTCTTTTTAGTCTAGTCTAGTTTTAGTCGACGATAACTGATGACATTTTAGTCTAGTTTTAGTCAACGAAAACTGATGACATTTTAGTCTAGTTTTAGTCGACGAAAACTGATGACATTTTAGTCTAGTTTTAGTCAATGAAAATTGTATTTTAGTCTCTTTTTAGTAATGTGATTCTATTTAACCCAGTCAATAGAATTTCAAACAAGGCTATCTTATTATAGGCTATTTAGTAGGCCTATATTTAGGGCTGTGACGGTGGCAGGTTTTTTTTTACCACCGCGGTAATGGACCAACTACCGGCGGTGGTTGGGGGGTTATTTTTAAAAAAACTCGTTTTATATTTCTACACAAACCGGCGGTGGTTGGGCGCTTTGAGAGGGATGTGGGACGCAGGAAAACACGAAGATATCGATCTCCATCGATCTCTTTATGATATCTTTGTGTTTTCTACTTGATGTAAATTGGTTTGAAGAGCGAATTTTATCCTCCACAAGGGCGAAATATTTAGGCTATGTTTGAGATTGCGCTGCCAGAGAAAGTGAAACTAAAAATCACCCGCGCGTGTGAAGCGCGCTTTACAACTAAACTTGACGCGCCCTATGTCTATATAACAAGCACAAACTGTGTTAAAAAGAATTTGACATGCAAGTACAAATGTAGGCCATCTGTCCTACAGCGTTTTTCTACTTTACCACAGTAAAGAATACGAATATAATAGGCCTTATTAAAAGCGAACCAAGAAACGTTTATAATACCTTTAGAAAATGGGTGAGACGTGACGTGAGTGAAGATTTGGGAAAAGAAACAAGAGATTCCATGCAGGGATGAGTCACGATTTTTGGATATTCGATTAGTTTATTTAATTATAGGATATCGAATAGGTTGTGCGATTATTCTCTAAAATAAAATCTCCATGTTCTGGCGCTGATGCGGTGACGTGTTCATGTAACCAGAGACGCTGCCAATAACATGCAGCTGTCACAAAGAACCGGCAAAAGTAATGATTATGAATGTGTCAAATACATCAATGAGACATTTTAATAGAATAACTAATGGAGTAATATATTGTTAAATTCGCTGATAATCGGGTGACCAGATCGCAATCCAGAATTTAAAGCCGACAAAGCTATGGGTTCACGCACAACTCTCTCATTCGTCGTGACGTTATAACATTTCGTCTCGTCTCGTTTTGGTCAACGAAAATGAAGAGACATTTTACCATAGTTTTTATTTTTTTAAACCACATTTAGTCTCGTTTTTATTCGTCAACGATATTGCATTATACATGTATTTTAGTCATCGTCACATGACCATGCATTTACGTCTAGTCTCGTCTCGTTTTCGTCAGGTGATAACGGTTCGTTGACGACAATATTTCGTCATAATTTTCGTTGACGAAAGCAACACTACAATCTTGCACTCTTAATTAAAATGGATGTGTTAAAAACAACACAATATGTGTTATATCTTAACACACCTGTGTGTCTAGTTAAGGACAACTCATTTTGTTTTACTTTTAACTCAACCAGTGTGTTATTGTTATTTTTTTACTTTTTTTTTTTTTTTTTTTTTGCATGATCGAACCATTTGTTAACAATCTACTGGCATTGTAAAATAAAATTCTATAGTACTTTGATCTATAGATTGAAAAAGGGAAAATAAAGTAAAATACTTTCAAAAACCCAACATAAAAAATATTCACTTGGAGTTATATTCTTTTCCTAAACAGGAAAAGTAAAATACTTTCAAAAACCCAACAAAAAAAAATCTTCACTTTGAAGTAGATTATTTTCTAAAAAAGGAACCATTTAGAACATTGAAAACAAAAAATAAGATGGGTGTGAATTACACATCTGACATTAGGCGCTGGCGTTTTCTCTTGAACGCACTGAACGTTCGGACAGCAACAGATATTCTCCTTACAGCGTCTCGAGTATTCTTCATAGGCTCGGATGTGGCTTAATTCTCGGCTCACACTGATGTACAGTAGCTTGTCTTCAGGTGTGTCCACCTAGCATTTGCACTTGCAGGAACTGTGGATGGTTGTATCCTTTCTACTAACTCCTCTTCAGGTTCCCCATCAATCTCAAAGTCTGCCACTTCTCTTCTTTCCTTCTGAACAGGATGACGTGGACGGGCCGGTCTAGGTGGCACAACCGGAGGCAGGACCAGCTTTGTTGGTATAGATTCATGGAATCTCCAGACTGCAGCAGACTGCACCAGGAGAAGTTGGGGCTGGATCCACAATTCTTTCATGTGCCTCTGAGTGACTGGACGCTGGTGCTCCAACTCTCCAAGTTTTTGAAATGACACAAAGTCGCTATTATGGATCATCCCCTTAGAGCTGAGGAAGGACAGCACAGTCATCAATCGCTCTTTTGGCAAACACTTTGGTAGCCTGTCTCTGCATGTCTCCAACCATGGCATCCCATGCTCACGATATTTCACCAAGTTCCGTGAGTAGGACAGATCCCACTCCTCGATCTTTGCGCAGACATCTCCGAGGTAAGCTGCTGCTCGAGACGCAGCAGATGGAATTTGAGTTGGGCGATAGAGCTCAACAAAGTTCTTGAAATTCCAACGTGCCTTCCGGTTCTGGTTTTCATCCCAATATTTTATATGTGGGAAGAACTTCAGCTTGGACAATCCAAACTCCAGACAACGGACAGGATCCAGGCTCATGGAAGTGACCATTTCCACTGCCCTACCAAATGTGTGGGGATAGCCGAACACTTTCCGTTCACAGACTTCCCTTGCCAACTCACCAACTGTCCGGCAGTCTGTTAATCACCCGATTGGATGGTCAGGCCCTTTCCAGGAATCCATTGAAATGCGATCATTCCTATCATATAGGTCGACAGAAGAATCCTGACCAAATCTTCACCCACCACTTGTGGGCCGGCCAGAAGGCAATCTGTCAGGGGAAAGAGACGTAGAACTCTTAACTTCTGGAGTTCATCTTTGATCCATGTCAGGGGAGGAGGACCTTCACCTACACTTGCCAAACCAATAGGACTCAGGCCGAGAAATCCCCTCATTCGAGATAAGCGTTTGTGTTGGTGGAGCAAACACCAAGGGGTGAGGCATACTGCCTTGATTGCGCAAATTGGCCGTCCAAAAAAAAAAAAAACTGTTCAACTGCCAATTCCAACTGGAATGCCTTCTAGGAACCCACCAAGTCTCTTCTGTTTGTGGAGAAGGTCAAACAAGGTACTGCTCAGTTAACACAAGAAATACCGGAATTCCATAACTACTAGAACGACCATAGCGGTCATTCTGACCGCTCATACTTTGACGTTCATATGGCCGTACTGAACGTCATTTTCGTCATGTAATATCTATTGTACATGTTAACCTTCTCTTTTCCAATGAAGCTTTTAATTCCTGTCGTCATAGCCCTTAAAACAAGCACAAAAGAAAGATTGCCCCGACAGGTGCTGCCTCTATTTGAGGAACATTTTGCATCAAAATAATATTTTTTTTCACCGCACTCACCACGTGAATAGACACGTACAAAAGTTAGGAAACGTCAAAGCTTCATACAGTTAGTACAGCTCTGTTTGTAAATAAGTTCAATAATCAATACAAAATCTAAAAATAAATGGATCTACAATGATAGGTAATGATAAACAGGACACACAATTTTTATTCAAATGAATGTGAAAATGTACACACACAAACAGGCTAAGAAAAAAACATGAACATTAGCTAAACAAGAAAACGAACTGCTTCAGAACGATTCGTTTCAGTGAACAAAAAATATTAACGAACAAAATCAGGTTAACTGCCCATTTGAACGGCGCAAACATACCGCATCATTGACGCTTACGCACATAGCCTACCACACAGGTAAACACCGCCTTTCGCGTGCAGCTCCCACACACGTTGTGACATTTGATACATCTCCTTGGTTTTATTTTGTTTGGAGTTCCTCCAGTTGTATGGCTTTTGATTCCATGTGGTCGGAGTGAAGTTTACTCGCCAGTCGTATTATGAAGTCCCTCTGCGAAACTTGCAATGTAGCGGACTTATGATATCTATAACGCGTGCGGTCAAAATGACCGTTATGGTAGTTCTAGGTAGAAATAGTCAGAACTGTTGTGTGTTTTATGATTTTAATAAAATAACAGTGTCAGAATAAATTATACACATATTTAGGAAAAGTCAGAGTCCTACAGCCACATTTATTTTATTTTAACAAAGTTATTACATTGTAAAATTTAAAAACGGTCAAAATGACCGCCTTGGGAGTTCTAGTGTTAAGACACATATTGGCTTCACAATGTGTCTTAACCCTCTGGGGTCTAAGGTGTTTTTGGGGTCCTTGAGATGTTCTGACATGCCCTGACATTTTTGCTTTTTTCAGTTGCTTATAAACATATTAATGGCAAAGGTGTATTTACACTCTATTTAGCACAAACAGGGCTACCATCATATGTGAGCACCATGCATGTACATGTTTGTATTTTTGAGAGAATAATGTTTATGCATGGTTATTGAAAAAACTAAAAACTAAAGTTTCTGAAATAAGGCCATAAAACACATTCATTTTCTTCAAAATGATGTGAAAATTATCCTGCCTAATCATTTACATAACACAATGCATTGATTTAAATTTTGCAAAACACTTTCTGTCTGGAAAGGCAATATGCGGAGTGGGCGTCAACGATCATGCATATTTAGTGGTTCGCACCTGGAGACAATGGGGCCCACATACTTAATGAGGCATTCATTCAGGTGTGTCACAAGAAAGAATGCAAGAGCAACAGTTGGAAGCATCTCATGTTTTTTTTTTTTTTTTCCACAAATTGTGCTTGCAAATTGGCCTATAATATCAAAAGGAAAACATGTCTAGTAATTGTGCAGTTAATTCTCATACTGTATTTTCAGTTTTGGAATATTTATCCTCTCCCCAAATTTGTCACTAATAAAACACAATAAAAAATTATTTTAAAGAAAAGGCTTATATTTACCTTTTATTAGTTTGTTTACATCTACCTTGTATTTTTTATTTTTTATTAAAAAGGTTACAATTACAACAACAATTCAAGTGTAATCTTTCTTTGTAAAAACTAAAGTATACATTTCATCATACATATTTCAAAGTTAAGGATTCATTACTTGAATATAGCCTAGGCTACATTAGAATAAACACTATAACATTGTATTTGATGATTTTTGACAAAACATACTATATTTAACATATAAGCAAAAATTGGCAAACAAAAGCTTATTTGAGGTGGCAGATATTTTACAGTAAAAATGTATAATCTATCCAAAACTAATCAATGAAATGTTGTCTTTCATATGTCTGTAACATAGTAACTTTCGTTTTTGCAGTTTAATACGTTGCTTATACAAATACATTTTATTTCAACATATTTCACTCGATTTTTACTCAGTAGCCTATAGCAATACAGTTTGCTAAAAGCGAAACATTCACAGACAGAAACGATTCAAATTTAAACCGTCTTTTGCCAGTTGTGGTAAACAGCGGCATCTCTACCGTTCATTCATTCATTGATGCACAGATACGCGCTGCACTTGAGAATGAAAAAAAAACTTACTAAATTATTCCATAGCCTCGGATCTGTTGCTCCTCCTAAATTTTCCATTAAAGTATTATTCCTCACAGCGCTGCGAGACAATGATTACAGTACAATGATCTGATGTGTTTTCTCGAGCTGATGTGGGCGTTCACAGTTTGCAGGATTGCCTCAGCCATTTGCGTTTGAATAGCGCGCGCTCTCCGTGGGCGGGGTCACATTACATCTGAATGAGCTCTAATTAGCTCGACTGGAATCGCTCTCTTTTAATGCAGATTTCACAAGATGAGAATATTTGTTTTTTATATAAATTACTTAATTTAAAAGAAGAGAATTCAAGCTTCATGCCTGTGTGTCTGTATGTCTGTTTGACTGAGTATTCGCTGAGTTATGGTTCATTTTCGGACGCGTTTCAGAATGGACTATACTGACGCGCCGGGCGCGATAGCCGACCTCAGGGGGTTAAACCTAACCCATCATCGTTGTCTTTGAAGGATGTGTTATTGTTCTTAACAATGTAATAAGAATTTGAAGATCTCTGTTACATGAATCTGTAGTATGATAGAAAAACACATTTTTCATGGCTGGTATAATGGCTGACTTTAAACTCTTTGAACTACTAAAACTAATTGTGTCCACTGAAAGAAAAACAACATTTTGACAGAACGAGCAAAGTCATTATCAGTTGGCATGACCAGAGGATTTTTCACTGTGGACATCTTTTGCAATTTTGGAACAATATTTCTTTCCCATTTTCGAAGAAAGAGGTCAGGAAACATTTTTTCCAAACTCAGTGTCAAGCTACAACACAGGATATAATACACAATTACAAGTCAAGTCAAGTTAAGTTTATTTATATAGCGCTTTTCACAACATAGGTTGTATCAAAGCAGCTTCACAGTATTCAATTAAAACAATACATCAATGTTTGTTTCTAGTGGAACGTCCACGTTTGGTAATGCTGATCAATAGTATCGTTGATTGATTAATTAAATTAAATATCCCCAAATATCCCCAACTGAGCAAGCCAAAGGCAACATGAGACACTCTGGAATCACTGATTCGACTACGTTTGCGCTGGTAGCAACGCTGATCATCATGAAGTTTCCTCCGTAGATTCTGAAGTCTCATCTCAATAAATCCACTGTGGGAAACTGGGTTATAGAAATGTTCCTGGATGAAAGGGGGAGGATAACAATTGTAACTTTCACAAGAACCCATGATGTGTGACGAGCAAACCAGCAGAGTGGATGTACTTTTGGTGTTATTGTAACTGTAATATTGGTAATTTAAAAAATAAAAATAAAACGAATTACAGTCACTAAATTTTCAATTGATTTGTAACCTAACTAATTAACATCACACTTACTATTCCAATTTGCATTTATTTAAAGTGGGCTTTGTGTGTTTTAATAAGTGCAACTTACAATCCTTCATTCTCTTCTCCCATCTTGATCTTCAGAGAAGGAAACAGTGTTACCACACTTTCTGCCAACATCCATTTATCTTCATTACAAGGGTAACTAAAATAAAGACATAGCATCGAAGAATTACCCAATTCAACTCATACATAATACATTAAAATAAAATACAGGAACCAAAGTTTTTTCCGTAATTATGTTCAAATTATTAAAAGTAATCAGTGTGTTTTCAAAGTATTCAACATCTTTATATGTTATCGCATTCACAGTTGTTTGTTATTTTCTCAACTGTAAACTTACAATCCACTTTGTTCCACCAACGCACTGACTCCTATCTTCACAAGGAGGTTTCTTGATGTCTCTGAAAGCATTCCCGAAGCTTCATAATCCTTATATATACTCAGACCTTTGCTTTCAATTAGTGCTCGCATTGTGTCTACATCAATTATACTGCCGTGCAAAGGCAAAAGACCGTAACTTCGTTTTTGGTCGAAAATGAGTTATTTATATTTTTGGCACATTCAAGACCTCCTTTATCATGTGGATAAGTACACTGTTAACCCTTGCTGTAAAAAAAGGCCAAATTCTGACAATATCATACCATTTTCCATTAAAACAGTAATATACCGTAGAAAATAAAACTAGCCTACAGGAATATACTGTGAATTAACAATGCTCAAAGTCGACACTCAGAGGCTGTTTTCCCAATCACACCCTATACCCTCATTCACTATTCCCTACATTAGTTCACTAATATAGTCCACTTGAATAAAAAGAAGTGAGTGAATTGAGAAGCTGATGAACACCTGATAAGCAGAATCACTGAACGACAGAGAATCAAGAACAGAAAAAAGAGAAACACAGAAACTACAACTGACTTCCAGCAACACTGAGTGTGAAACCAGTTTACAAACCAGTTTACGATTATTTCTTTCATACATGTACAAAAGTTATTGTTGATAATTAACAGAGATTGAGTTAATAATAAAGTTTGTTGTCACCATGATGGAGATCAGTATTTGCTTTAGTTGGTCTCTTGTCCTTTGACTTCATACCATTCATCTCTCTCTGACTGCTGTAACAGTGAGTTTATAAAACGCATTTGTTATGGCAATAAAAAGTCAAGAGGAATATGATCAGTTGTTTTTGGCTTTTGTGATGATTTAACATTCATCCTGGACATGTCTGATTTTCAGAACTTTCCTGTATATATTCTTTGAATTTATGGGTATTTCATATTTATCTGTGAATCTACAACATGAAATCAATATCTCTGTAACCATGTTTTCTGAACAATATTGTAATCATATAGTGCATTAATACATGTTTAACTCCTGCTTGACTCAGACACACACAGACATCAACAATCAGCACATGAATCTCAACAATGGTGACAATCAAAAGTTTCATGTCGCAATGCATGCTGGGTTCCAGGATAATATAAAACTCCCAGCATGCACTGCTGCATGAATAATAAAAAAATATTGCCACCATTATTGAGATTCATGTGCTAAATTATGATATCTCTGTTTCTAAAAGTCAGCATAGCTTTTTTTTTTTTGGTTTATGCATGATGTGTTAAAAAAATAAGTCATTGTAATTTATTGCTGTGGTTTCACAGTGGTGATAATGTAACACTTTTGATTGAGGATTAAACTCTGAATGAGTGATAACAATTTCCTTAGTGAATGAACAGGCTATATGATGATTTTATCACCATAATCAACATAACCACAATCATTCATAAACTGTGTGTGTGCACAAGTGCATCTTGCAAAAACACAGCTCAAGCAGCAATCGAAAAACTAACGCTTTAGCATCAGCAACCCAACTAAAGCAAACACTGATCTCTATCATGGTAACTTCAATAACCAAACATTTTCAATTAAACATCTCAACAACAACTTCTGTAGATGTATGACAGAAATAAAGTCATACTGGTTCATAATAAGTGTAATAATGTGTAATGTCTGGAAGTCAGTTGTAGTTCTTGTGTTTCTCTATTTTATGTTCTAACAGCAGGTGTTCATCACTAATGCTCAACAATCACTTACATATTCCCTTAATTATCTCTCACTGTAACACTGCGTCAATGTTACTTTTACTCTTTGTAGTGTGGATTTCCCTGTGGGGTTGAAAAGGTTAACAGTGTAAGATAAAAAGTCACACCCACAAAATGTATTTTAACAGTAATAAACTGTAAGTTATAAAACAGGTATATACTGGCAACACTGTTGCCAGTAGTTTACTGTAAAATCTTGTTTTTTGGGTCACCGTTGTGCAGAAGAGTAGAGCCTGTGCTTCAGTCCAGGAGAAGATCTACAAACATTGATGATACGCTGCATGTTGCTTTATTTAACAGGCGGTGACTGTGTAGTTGCTGGTCTAGTGGAAATCTCTTTATTTACCAAAAAATGTTTGTGGTTTCAAATGAAAAAAGGTCACAGTAACACTTTGCTCACTTTATTAATGCATTATACATTTTAGTTAATACATTTAAATGACAGTTGGTTCATTTAAGACAGTCGGTTTCTGCAAGTGAAAGTAGTTAACTCGAGTTTTAGTGCATTTTTACAGTAACATACTGTAGATTGCAGTAAAGAAGTGGCAACAGTGTTGCCAGTATTTTACTGTAAAAAAACCCGGTAAGGTCTAACAGTGTATTTATTGAAAAATCATTTATTTTACAAAAGGTTCTCAGGGATGAATGTTGTGAAAGATGGTCAGTAAGTCTCCTCACTGTCCAAAATACAAAATTGCACAGGACTTCTGTCTGGCTTCTGTCTGGCTAACTGTGAAAAAACAAACAAACAAAAAAAAAACATTAATCTTCCACTGACAAAACTGGTTTACTCACAGCATAAATGCTAGAATAGAATTTTTGAAGTTGCGGGCACCAGTGCTACCAAGTAAAAAAAGTTAATTTCGAGCCCTGTTTACCATCATATATTCTGAATAATTGTAAATTGAATTAAATAACTGAAATAATCGTCGAAACCAGGCACATATAAAATGTCAGAAAACAGGATTCCTGATAGCATGTCAATATCCATGGATCACTGGATCTTTGATAAGTTGTTAGGAACACTATATAGTCCAACCTTTAATTTAAACTGATAATCCTTTGTTTTACTCGAGTTTTCTCAGTTTCCCTGTTAACTCCAGTCACGCTGCAGCTCTTTAGCCACTCAATCTGACTAGGGGGGCGTGTTCTGGCAGGAAAGTGATGTCAGTGCATACCCTTTATATCTCAGCTTGTATTACATTACATTTACACATTTGGCAGACGCTTCTATCCAAAGTGACTTACATTGCATTTCATTGCATTTCAAGTTGCACATTTTACATTCTTATCAGTTCTCAGTTCTTGCTTTCCCTGGGAAATTACCTTTTTCTTTAGTTTTTGCTAGGGATGGGCGATATATCGCATGCGATTGTTATGCGCATCTCATCAGTAAAGCCGGTTCCTTGATTAGTAGTAAATCACCTTCACCTGCTTTCAGATGGAGCGGCATTTACTACAAAGAGCCGTAGTTAACTGACAAGCTGAGCCAAATCACATCAATATCGCGGACGTATCGGCAGCAATAATTAATGCGATATGGCTCAGCTTGTCAGTTAACTACGGCTCTTTGTACACAGCAAAAACTCCAGTAAATTAACACTGCTGGGAGTGTATGAGTCCACACTCAAGAGTGTTAAAGTTAATGAGATAATTAAGTGATTAATTTAGTGATGATTGAACATTATTTAAGACACCTGATGTTAACAAGCAGAATCACTGAAGGAGAAAATCTCAAATTGTAAGTTACCATTGTGGTGATGGGTGTTTGCTTTAGTTGGGCTCTTGACCATTATATGTTTACTTTAGATTTTGTTTGGCTGTTGTATCTGAATTGTTACTGCCAGTTGAACAAAGAAAAAAGTGATCTGTTGCTGTTGGTTACATTATAACATTCATCATTTGAACTTGATCACTGAACTCATTAAGATCCTTCATGCTGACTTCGATTTATGTTGTTGGTTAGAGAATCTGCATAAATGGCCAGAATTTTTTATATAATTTAAAGGATTTCTTAAAAGTTTTTTTTTTTTTAAAAATCGTTCTTTTAGGCACACACAGATGTCAAGATTCAGTCTATGCATCTCAACAATGGCGACGAGCAGAATATTCAATTAGCAAAAGTAAATTGCATAGACAATTCAGATCATAATTTATTCATACCGCAATGCATGATGGGAGCCATTAATGAGTTGTGATTGGTGGCAGCCACTGCAACATGCTTTATTATTGTCACCATTGTTGAGATCCACAGGCTGATTATTGATGTCTGTGTTTTAAATGAATTTATCTAAATGTCTTTTGATCAGAACAATGTTTATTAAATATTTTGAATTATAAGTAAAGTACTGATAATCATAGGCTGAAGAATCACTAATTTGCTGCTAACAAGTTAAACCAAACTATCTCAATAAGTTTCCTTTTTCAGATCACAGCATGATTATGTCAACACATAACCAACACTATAAGATAACATTTTACTTTGTTCATTTAACTGTTATAAATCAATAACAGCAGACAAACAACAGTAAATATTAAAGTAAACATATAATGGTCTAGAGCCCAACTAAAGCAAACACCCATCACCTTAATGGTAACTTACAATTTGTGATTTTCTCCTTCAGTGATTCTGCTTGTTAACATCAGGTGTCTTCAATAATGCTCAATAGTCACTTAATTAATCACTTAATTATCTCATTAACTTTAACACTCTTGAGTGTGGACTCATATACACTCCCAGCCCCAGGAGTGTTAATTTAACACCGCTCCATCTGAAAGCAGGTGAAGGTGATTTACTACTAATCAAGGAACCGGCTTTACTGATGAGATGCGCATAACAATCGCATGCGATATATCGCCCATCCCTAGTTTTTGCCATGTGAATGACAGTCGCCGGAGGATAGTCAGTCAGTCTTCTCACTGATATAGATCCAAAAATGCGCAGAACACGTTTGTCTATTCCAAACTGTGAAGAAAACAAAACAAAACACACACACAAAAAATAATACATTTTCCACTGACAAAAATGTAATTTACTCACAGCATAATAAATAGAATAGGTCAGCTTGTAGTACCTTTTTCTTTAGTTTTTGCCACGTGAATGACAGTCGATGTGGAAGATAGTCAGTCAGTCTCCTCACTAATATAGACCCTAAATTGCACGGGACAAGTTTGTCTATGCAAATACATAAGAAAACACAAAAATATTAATTACTCTTACACTGACAAAACTGTAGTTTACTCATCATTATAAATGAGGAAATATGTAAGCTTGTATTAGCCTACCTTTTTTTTTTCTCGTATGAATGACGGTCGGTGGTTGATAGTCTCCTCACCGATATCCAAAATTGCCCAAGGGACACGTTTGTCTATGCCAAAATGAGAAAACACACAAAATATTAATTAGCTTTCCACTGTCAAAAAATTGGTTTACTCACAGCATAATAAATAAAGGAATAAGTCAGCTTGTATTACCTATTTCTGTTGTTGCCATGTGAATGACGGTCGGTGGATGGTAGTCTCAATCACTGATAATGATCCAAAATGGCTCGGCACACTTTTGTCTAAGCAAAAATGTGAGAAAACACACAGAAATGAATTAATCTTCCACTGAAAGAACTTAAGTTTACTCACAGCATTATAAATGAAGAAATAGGTCAGCTTGTATTACCTTTTTGATTTAATTTTTGCCGTGTGAATGTCGGTAGGTGGATGATAGTCTCCTCACGATATCCAAAATTGCGCGGGACACGTTTGTCTACGCTAAAATGAGAAAAAAAAAAAAAAAAAAAAGATTAATTTTCCACTTACGAATCTGTGGTTTACTCACAACATAATAAATAAAAGAGTATGTCAGCTTTAACGTTACCTATTTCTTTAGTTTTTGCCGTGTGAATGACGGTTGGAGTCAGTCTCGTCCTCACTGATAAATATCCAAAATTGCGCGGGACACGCTTGTCTGTAAAAATGTGACAAAACGCACACACATATAAATTATTGTTCCACTGACAAAACTGTCGTGTACTCACAGTACAACTACTGCCGCTGATTTAAAAAAAAATTCGGAGTAAATGCAATGTCGCGTTGGCTTGTCGTTGACGTGACACAAATGGCATACTACAGTATTAAGTACATTACTTTAGCTAGTCGGTCTTCTTAAGATGAAGAGTCACGACAATACAACGTTAAACGTATAAAAGTGCTCTAAAGAGGACGAAACAGTTTGCTGTGCTTACCTGTTAAATATCTTCATGGCCGCCATTCTGTTCCGAGTTACTCCGTGTGGGAGCTGTGGGGGATGGGCAGATTGAAATAAATACGCGGGGTTTTCCGGTGCGTGAGGGAGAACGCCGTAAAAAGACCTAAATGTAGGCTTCGAATGAAGCTGAAAACTTTAAATGTATTTATTTAAGTGTTTATTTCATTTCATTATACAAAAGTAATTTCTTGAAAAATAAAATTTAAAAGCTAAAATAACAAATAGGTTATTCATAACTTATTCGGTTTAAGTTCTGCTTAATACATTGCAGTTTTTGAGTTAATATCACATATTTTATTAAGTTAAACTAACTTCTTAAAAAAAATAAGTTAAATGTACTCATTTAGTTTAGTAACTTTCAGTGTTAGGTTTTACAGTGTACTAATCAAGGAACAGGCTTTACTGACGAGATGCGCATAACAATCTCACGATTTAAATCGCCCAGCCCTAATTATTATTAGTAGTAGTAGTAAGTCAAGTCAAGTCAAGTCAACTTTATTTATATAGCGCTTTTCACAATACAGATTGTATCAAAGCAGCTTCACAGTATTAAATAAAATAGTACATCAGTGTTTGTTTCTTGTGTAAAACGTCCACGTTTGGTAATGCTGATCAATAGTATTGTTGATTGATTAATTAAATTAAGTATCCCCAACTGAGCAAGCCAAAGGCAACAGTGGCAAGGAACCGAAAAACTCCATCAGGTGACCTAATGGAGAAAAAAAAAACCTTGGGAGAACCCAGGCTCAGTCGGGGGCCAGTTCTCCTCTGGCGTTTATGAACTAGAGACCGGATTTAACTGTAAGATTAAAAATATTATATGAATGCCTGGCTGAAGAGATGTGTCTTTAATTTAGTTTTAAACTGGGAGAGCGAGTCTGAGCAACGAACAGTATCAGGAAGACTATTCCAGAGTTTTGGAGCTAAATGTGAAAATGCTCTCCCTCCTTTGGTTGATCTGGATATCCTAGGTATGACCAAAAGCCTCGAATTTAGTGATCTTAGAGAGCGCGATGGATTATAGGGTGATAGAAGATCCGTTAAATAGACTGGAGCTAAGCCGTTTAGGGCTTTATAAGTCAGTAGCAATACCTTGTAATTAATACGGAACTTTATAGGTAACCAATGTAGTGATGATAAAATCGGTGTTATATGATCATATTTTCTTGATCTAGTAAGAACTCTAGCGGCGGCATTTTGGACTAACTGTAGCTTGTTTATTGAGGATGCAGGACAACCAGCTAATAAAGCATTACAGTAATCTAGTCTCGAGGTCAGATAGCATATTACGTAGCTTAGCAATGTTTCTAAGGTGGAAAAAGGCTGTTTTTGTTACATATGAAATATGATTTTCAAAAGACAGGTTGCATTCTAATATAACACCCAGGTCTTTTACTGTAGAGGATAAAGTAACAGGACATCCTACTATGTTAAAGTTGTATTGTGAGAGGTTTTGTGGGCGGTTTTTTGAACCGATGAGTATTACCTCTGTCTTGTCTGGATTTAATAAAAGAAAATTGTGCGTCATCCAATCTTTTATATCTTTAACACACTCTGTCAATTTGGATAATTTAGCGTTTTCATCCGGCCGTGATGAAATATATATTTGAGTGTCATCAGCATAACAATGGAAACTAGGGCTGGGCGATTTAAATCGTGAGATTGTTATGCGCATCTCGTCAGTAAAGCCGGTTCCTTGATTAGTAGTAAATCGCCATCACCTGCTTTCAGATGGAGCGGCATTTACTACAAAGAGCCGTAGTTAACTGACAAACTGAGCCATATCGCATTAAAATCGCGGACGTATCGCCAGCGATAATTAATGCGATATGGCTCAGCTTGTCAGTTAACTACGGCTCTTTGTACACAGCAAAAACTCCAGTGTTAAATTAACACTCCTGGGAGTGTATGAGTCCACACTCAAGAGTGTTTAAGTTAATGAGATAATTAAGTGATTAATTTAATGATGATTGAACATTATTGAAGACACCTGATGTTAACAAGCAGAATCACTGAAGGAGAAAATCACAAATTGTAAGTTACCGTTATGACGATCAATGGTTGCTTTAGTTGGACTCTTAACCCATATATTATTTTAAAAAATCATTCTTTTAGGCACACACAGATGTCAAGATTCAGTCTATGCATCTCAACAATGGTGAGGAGCAGAATATTCAATTAGGAAAAGTAAATTACATAGACAATTCAGATCATAATTTATTCATACCGCAATGCATGATGGGAGCCATTAATGAGTTGTGATTGGTGGCAGCCACTGCAACATGCTTTATTATTGTCACCATTGTTGAGATTCACAGGCTGATTATTGATGTCTGTGTTTGAAATAAATTTAGCTGAATGTCTTTTGATCAGAACAATGTTTATTAAATATTTTGAATTATAAGTAAAGTACTGATAATCATAGGCTGAAGAATCACTAAACTGCTGCTAACAAGTTAAACCAAACTATCTCAATAAGTTTCCTTTTTCCAATCACAGCATGATTATGTCAAAACATAACCAACACTATAAGATAACATTTTACTTTGTTCATGTAACTGTTATAAATCAATAACAGCAGACAAACAACAGTAAATATTAAAGTAAACATATAATGGTCTAGAGCCCAACTAAAGCAAACACCCATCACCTTAATGGTAACTTACAATTTGTGATTTTCTTCTTCAGTGATTCTGCTTGTTAACATCAGGTGTCTTCAATAATGCTCAATCATCACTAAATTAATCACTTAATTATCTCCTCAGCCCCAAATGCCGCTTCATCTGAAAGCAGGTGATGGTGATTTACTACTAATCAAGGAACCGGCTTTACTGACGAGATGCGCATGACAATATCGCGATTTAAATCGCCCAGCCCTACTATAAAGTCACAAAAAAGCTTTGTTGGTTGTCACCATTGTTGAGATTCATATGTTGATTCTTGATGTCTCTATACTACAATAAAAATTATTCAGATCAAAACCTTTTCTGAATAATTTTTTTTTTTTTTTAGATTGTTCTAATAATGATACCATAATATTTCAAGGGTCATGTGAAAAATTATGCCATTAATTATTAATTAAAGCTAAAATCCATCTACATATTATGTAATCTAAGCTAATATATTAAGAGATTTAACCATCATATGATGACTATAACATCACCATTAACTGACCAAGATCTGATATTTTCTCCTGCATTTACTGCTATAACAAACGTGTATCATATACACAGTTAAAGCAGCCAGAGAAAACTAAAGTTAAAAACTCAAGGGTCATGAGCCCAACTAAAGCAGACACTGATCTCAATCATGGTGACATCAAATTTCTTTTAAAGTTTTTTACACTTTATTTAAATTAGCATATTTTACATTAATTTTATGGTTTTTGTTTGGCAGCCGCAGCTGCCAGTCATTTGACCATTTTTTTAAGATTTTTTTTTTACAATGAAGGTATATGATCGTGATTATTCAGGAAATATCTGTAAAATAACAGTGTTTTCAGTTTATTTAATTTAGGATGTTTTACAGTTTTTTGAGGGTCTGACAGTCATTTGACCATTTTATCATTTAACTGTTCTGTTACTGTTTAATTACAGATTATATTTGTAATTTTACATACATTTTTATGTAATTTAAGAAAACAGAAAAAAATACTATATGAAAAATACAATCAATTTTCTGTATAAAAATGTGAATTACTGGAATTTGTCATTAATGTCACAATACCTAAAATAACAGCTGAATTTTTATTTTACAGATATTATTTGTAATTTTACAGTGTTTTGAGAACAATTTAAAATTAAAGAAAATGATCGTCAAAAAATCACAGTTATTTTCTGTAAAATTAGGATTTTTTTACGGCGTAGGATAGTTACCATCATGGTGACAAGTGGTGCATGCAGCTTGATTTGAGAGCAAATAATCCCTTTATATTGATGCGCTCATACAGCAAGTGATTCTGTATAACATACTTTTGCTAATATATTAGCAAATTAGAATGTTAGCAGATTAGCTTTTAAAAGTTAAGTTTATACAAATAAAATTGTTCACATTGAGATTACATGAAAGTTTAAAGTTAATTGTATGAATTAATGTACTTTGAATTTCAGAACTTAAAAAATTTGAGGCAATTGATTGTCTTAAATGTTTTGAGTTCTGCCAACTTATTCGGGTTTACAGTGTACTTCATAGATTTGAGTTATATTAATTGAATGGACTTAGTACTATTAACTTTATTTACCCAAGTTATCTTAACAATAAGTTATTGAGTTACTTGGACACAAATCAAATATTTTTTTTATGCTTAAATTGTTTGAGTTAATAAACTTAAATGATTTAAGGCAATCGGTTTCCTCAAATGGTTTGAGTTGAACTAAATGAGCACTTTAATTTAACCGTCATCAAAAGGTACAAGTAGCAGTAATCCAACCTTTTAAGTTCTAGGAAAATTGTGACTTTTAAGTTAATCAACTTTAAAAATTTGAGGCAATCGATTGCCTCAATTTTTTTGAGTTCTGGTAACTTATTTGGGTTTACAGTGCAGTAATGGTTTGAACTGCTGTATCTTTTAGACACACACAGACATCAAGAATCAGCATATGAATCTCAACAATGGTGATGATAAAAGTGCAGTGCACTTGATGGAGCCTCCAATCAAAACTCGTCAGTATCTCCCAGCATGCATTGCAGCAGGAATACATTATGCTGAATTGCCTTAGTATTTTCTTTTATTATTATAGCTGCTTTTATTTTTGATGTTGTTTTTGTTGCAGCTTTTTAGTAGCTTGTTTTGTGATGTTCAGAGTTTTATCTGATTATTGTGTTGATTGTCACCGTTGTTGAGATTCATACGCTGAATCTTGATGTCTGTGCTGGTTTAAATCAAGCAGTAGTTCAAAACCTTTTTTCTACACCATGTATTTTTAAAGTTCTTCAGATTATATGTTGCTCACTTACAGATATATTATAATCAATAATATGACATTTATTTTTTAATATTATAATTAATATTATCACTTTGCTCAAAGTGAGAGATAAGACTCTTTATGAGATCAGTGAATCAGGCCACAATATGACTATTATCTCATCATCACCTGGTCACATTTTCTCTCTGATTTTCATGCCATAACATTTGCGTTATATAACCACACAGTTAAGGCAGTCACAGTAAATCTAAAGTTAAAAAGTCAGAGAGCCCAACTAAAGCAAACACTCATCTCCATAATGGTAACTTCAAACTTTATTATTTTCAATAAAACATCAACGTCTAAACCTCTGGTAATTCTCAATAATTAGATTACAGGAAACCACAGCTGGCAGGTTTTTATTTTTTATATAAAAGTTCAGTTCAATGTTCAATGCCATAAAAGCAAAAAAAAAATCTACCGTATTTTTTACGGTAAAGTACTGGCAACCACAGCTGCCAGTTTTTTTCCGTAATATTTAGATCCCTGCCGTAAACCCTAAAATATTACTACCATATTTTTTACGGTAAATCGCTTTCAACCAGCTGCCAGTTTTTTACCGTAAACTTTAGTTCAATGCCGTAAAACAAATATTTATACCGTATTTTTTACGGTAAAGTACTGGCAACCAGCTGGCAGTTTTTCACCGTAATTTTTAGTTCGATGATGTAAAACTTTGTAAAATTAGTAAACATTTGCTACCGTATTTTTTACGGTAAGGTACGGTAAATGCAACGGTACGTTTTTTTTTACAGTGTACTTCCAAAATCCGTACATTTAACAGTATATTAATGTAAAATTACATGAAATGTCCCGTGAGAGCTATTATAGTTTTTCACTGTATATAGTAAGGGTACATACTGTTAAGGAATTAAAAAAAAATTCCGTTGCTTTTTTACAGTTTTTTACTGTTAAAATTACGAACATTTTTAACAGTGAGTGTACCTTCAATAAATGTCAAGTATTTACTCCACTTTCTCCAAAACCAAGTAGTCTATATGAATTTTTTTCATATGCTGCGAAAAACTTTCCCCAATTCTGTAACCCATGAAGGACGGTGACCATGGCAAATCCACAGACTAACTAGTGAAATCTGGAAAAGACAAGAGGCATGACGTGATTGGCTGCCAAAAAACACCTGTTAATATTTAAGGTTTTATAGATTTAGATTTTATTTATTTATTTATGTATGTATGTATGTATTTATTTATTTATTTATATTGTTTTATTTATTTTAGAGTTTTTATGGGATACCAAATAAAATATAACAATTATTTTTCATAATAATGCCCTCCACCCAGTGCTATTCTATCCAGTTACATTTTAACACAAAAATCTACACAACATGTCTGAAAATACCATTAACACACTCTGTGTTGTTGTTTTTTTTTACAGTGTGTAGACTTTAACATTGCTGATCTCGTGCCATAGAACCACAAAAATAAAAACCTTTATAAAAATCAATCATTGCGTTAGTTCAGGCAGGCCACATCAGCCAGGTGTGATGAAATAACAGGAGGATGCAATTGCAAGTAAAACTCAGTTTATTAAAGATGGTCAGAACAAGACACAGGCCGGGGACAAACACTCAGGTGGTGATGAAGCAGGGACGAGATGGCGATCCGGTGGTGGTGCGGTGAACTGCGTGCTCGAGTGAAGACAACCAGGAACCGTGGAACATCAAACGACACGAAGAACTGACGAAATCCAGAACGAAGAATCTTAGCAGACGAGGCACAGGAACAGGACACACACCGAGGAACAACCACAACGATCTGACAACATGAGAGGGGAAATACTGGGCATATAAAGGGAACTGAGATTGATGACAGCTGGAGACACTAATCAACACAACGAGTAACCACACCCACACAATTACATTCACACAGACACATCAGCATGAGACAGCCGATTCATGAACCGTGACACCAGGTTCGCATCAGCTGATAGCCTGCTGTTCATGACGTGTTTCAAAGTGTCGACATCTATCACAGTGGCACATATAAACTCCCATTCTTTCAGCATTTCCTCCATAGCATCACTGCTCGCTTTAAACTCCCTCCTCCAACCCCAACTCCACCCAACCAAACCTTTAATCATTCTGTCTTTTTGTTTTTTTCCTGTAGTCATACATTGCCAGCTTTTATCATGTATTTGTATTTTCACAACTCGTGTAATTGAGAATTGTAATATGCATTTACTGGTTCTGTTCTGTACCCCAGGGGGGTTTGACTTGCTGCTCTCCCCGCTCTGTCCAGGCATAGCAGCATGAGGAATAGGCACCGCCAACCAGAGGTGGGTAATCCAGGGACCAAAGAGTAAAAGGCCTGCCATATGTTTATTCCACCCATGAACTCAGTCAGCTGATTTCACTAATTAGTTCTGTCTCCTGTCTGAATTAGCAAATCCAGGTGATTGAAATAAAATACTGAGGAGGACTTTTACTTTCTGAACCTGGACTGTACACCTCTGCATAGCAATGCCACATGTCAGCCAAGAGCAAAGAAATAAACCAGAACTGGACCATAAGGCCACTGGGCCTGAGCATGCTTGTTGCACATAAAATATCAATGTTCATAACTGTGCAAAAAAAAAAAAAAAAAAAACCTTTAGAAACTCATATGATAGTTCAGCGTCACACATCATGAGATGGGTTAAATAGAGAGATTAAAAATTACCCAATTTCTCTCCAAAACGGTACCAATTTTAGTGTTTTGATAAATGAGAATCACTAATATTATCAGTTTACCTCACCTAATGCACTGAAAAAGCCAAAGATAGTGAGCTAACACTAATTACACAGTAATTACATGCCATTAAATATGTTGCAATTTAAACGTAAATGCACATTGTACTAGTAGGTTGGCATCATCCCTTACATTTTACACGGCTACATTTACTCACATTGTAATGCATAATATAATTTGTAAAGAAAATTGTGCATTAAATAGGGAAGTATATCCGGGGAAACTTTTACAAAAGAAACACACAAAAACAAATGCATGTCTCTGTAGTCTCGCGAAGCTCTTTTATCAGCAGCATCCACAACAACAGCAACAAATGTTGAACTTGACATTCAAGCACTTGCTACATGAGGGCGGATTGAATTGGCGAAAGTTTGCTCAAAATGAATGACGAGAGCTGTGCGATTTTTGTCCTGAAGCTGCTTTATTTGAGTGTGTGTCGAGAAAGTTTAGCAAGCTTGAAACTTCATGTGAAAAACACAGGAAAGTTGTCACTGAGAAGATGCAGGAAAGACAGATCAGGCTTTATAAACTCCAGTAGCAGCAGCGAGAAACAGCTCTGGGGTTTCGTTTGAGACATGTAGAGTGAACTGCTTCCAGCTAAATTTAGAGGATCAAAAAAATTACAAATATGACTGATCCAAACTACATTAAGAGCAGAACAATCTATTGAAAATCAAAACATGAAAGTAAAACATTTATACTATAGCCTACACTCATTTATATAAATGTGTACTAATATCAATTGAATAAAACCCTTTTTAAAACCTTTAAGTAACTCTAACTGCGAGTTCCCCAAAAAAAAGATGCTTTTTGTGATCAAAATCGTTGTACAGATAGAAAGAGGAACAATCTTACAGACGGAAAGCTGTATTTCCATACGCCAGTCATGGAAATTATTATTAGGATTATTAAGTCATTATTAGGAGATCTGTGTGTCTCAGTGTCAGTCAATAGCAATAAAAAAATATTCTTTAATGATTTTGGTTACACACACACACACACACACACACACACACACACAGTACAGTACAGTACAAACAGTCGGACGAAGAGCGGCACAGTGCTCATTCAGTAAATGCACAGCTCATCTAGTGGTGAGGTTGTGAACTGCACCCAACAGAAGTTACAGTGGCCGACAGGAAGTGATGTCGTCGTCTGAGACGGCAGAGGGTAACCAGTTCAGTAATGAGGTTTCTTTACAAAGATAATTTAAGAAATTAGGTTTACTAAATTATTCAGTAAAACGATATGTTATTGTGAATAATATTGTCACTTGTTCATCATTGTGTCAGTGTTTTATTCGCTGACTTTAGCTTTAGCTTCTTTACACGAAGAACAACATAGTGACGAAACGCGTTTGTCCGTTCAGGGCCACCGTAGAAACATGTGGATGTAAGGAGATCCGCGGTGTGTGTAGAGAGAAATGCCTCATTCTACGGTTCATTTATATTACGGTTCATTATCATGTATACAGTTCGGTATATTAATTAGCATTTCTGTCTGATCCTCCTAAATATTACACAATGCACCTTTAAGAATTAAACAGCATTAATACAACAGATGAGGGAATGAAAAGAGTCGAGAAGCTCAGAATGAACTTAAATCCCCAATGATGATGATGATGATGACGATGGTGATGATGATGAAGATCATCCTGTGGACACGGAGATGTTGAACTGCAGTGAATCAGATTCATCAGATTTGAGCTTCTTCAGTGAATCATCATCAGATTCAGGATCCCTGAGAGAAACACATTCAGTTTCAGCAGATCAAGCTTCATTCACAGAGTCTCAGCTGAACGTCTGTTTCACTTCTTCTGATTCAGTCAAACTCTCTTCAACTCTCTCGGTTTGATTCACTCTCACCTGTTTTCTGGATCATTACGCTGAAAGATGATCGTCTCTGCTTTCGGAAAATACCTGACAACACATTGACTGATTATTAAACACTATTATATTCAGCAAAGTATCTACTTTTAGGCATCCTTTAATATGACTTTGTCAAATTGATTTTCATGACTATTTTATTCTTTTAAACACTCATGACTCACCTAAAGATCCTTTTACGCAGCATGAAACATATCAAGATGAAGATGATGAAGATGAAGAGAGCAAACAGCCACCGCAACTGATCTATACAAGTGATGAAATATCAAATCAGCTGATCTATAATGATATATTAGAGTTGATGTTTAAAGCTCTTGATGTTTTACCTGAGATCTGGAGAGACGGAGTCACTTCATTCAGAACATCTTTAAAACACACAACGATCACAAATATCATACGATATGACAGAAAACATTCACACTGGACTGAGTCTGAATCAGATCTGAATCGGTGTTTTATTAGTGAATCAGACACACGTTTATCAGCTGAAACTCACCTGAGTTTGGAGTCGCTGCAGTTTCATTCCTCACTGAAAAACACATTCACAATCATCATGATTCACTTCCAGAAGATTCAGTTCAACACAGAGTTTAGTCTGATTCAGGACTGATGTTTTACTCAAGAGTCTCTCTCACCTCTGAACAGGGTCTCCATTCTGAACTGTGATGAAAGAAAGAAGCATTAGAGAATGAATGATTAAATATGAAAACAGAGGAATGATGTGTTGGGAGTTGATTTACTCCTGAAGCGTCACAGATGATCTCATAAATGACGTTCACACAGCGAGACGTGACAAGACGATCAGATGAGACTGAACTAACAGGATCCATCAGTGTTTCAGGAGTTGATGGATCTGCTATCAGACGCCAGTCCTGAACACACACAAGAGGATCAGATCATGTGTGTGTGTGTGTGTGTGTGTGTTTGTGTGTGTGTTTGTGTAATAGTCACCTCTGAATACCAGCTCTGCTCACAGTCTTCATTGAGTGTGTGATTCATTATAACAGGCAGCATCACATACACAAACCCCACAGCGCTCTCAATCTCTCCACAACACACACTGATGTTAGACATCATGATTCAACTCAAATGAAGAACCTGTTTTAAAACAATAAATGACAGAATTTTCAGCATGTAGTGATTTAGATATTCACACATCAAGAATCACAATCAACACACAACAACTTTCTGCTTAGCTTTCCCCTATTATCAGTAGGGATGGGAATTGATAAGAATTTAACGATTCCGATTCCATTATCGATATTGCTTATCGATCCGATTCCTTATCAATTCTCTTATCGATTCTTATTGGGTGAGGAACTAAAAACAAATTTGTTTGTATTAACTCGCTTTAATATCTGATCAAATTGATAATTTTCACATTAATTGGTCCGGACAAAAAAATAAATAAAACTGCCATTTATGTGCCATAAAAACTAAAAACACAGACTGAAAACAGTAAAGGAAAAGCTTGTGCCTTTTGGAATATTAACAGTGCTCATTGGGATTAGGCTATTGAGTTACTTAAACAATCTTTGTCAAATAATACACGGGTTTTCTTCACATTTTGAACGTTTTTGTTTCCATTTGTTTAATTTCAAGATATGATGTGACTTATCCATTGTTGTTTTTACAGCTACAAAGCTGGGAGCAGTAAATGATATTCAGTCACATTATACACGCTTTTAACATTAAATAAAGCACATAAATAGTACCTGGTATTATCATTGACACTTTCGCGACGTCGCAGTAAAATAGGATCCGTTTCAAATAGAATCGTCGCGTGTCGCGGCTGGTTAAACTTTGATTATGAAAAATGATACTTTTTATCGCGTGTCGCGCCGTCGCGTCGCATGTAGTTAGGACGCGGTCAGAGCGCTTCTGCCTCGATGCCATGTTTACTCATAGTGTTTGCTACATTCCGAACCAAAACAACGCAGCACGTGTGTGACGTCGTGTCACATTTCGACGAGCGGAACCGATAAGCGGAATCGTTAAGCAGGCACGCTAACGGTTCCAAGGAATCGATTCACTGGGCACCGGTTCTGAAGAAGAACCGGTTCTCGGTTCCCATCCCTAATTATCAGATACCATTTTTTTCCATTTGTTCCCTTTTGTAAAAAGAAGTCTTATAAATTTGAATAAATAATTACAGATATGACACTATTGTGGCACGACCGTCACATTCAGGCGTTCATTAGTGACTGAAATATGCAGATTTACAGTGTGTTAGTGCCGGCTCTGAGTGACATCAGCAGTTGCATCGAGACCCCGTGGTCATGTGATTTTTCTTATTTTTTTAGCTCAAATATAACAATATACATTATGGGTCAGTCGTGGCCTAATTGTTAGAGAGTCAGACTGTTTTTTGAAAATTATTTTCCATTTAATTACTTTAATATATTTTAGTTATCAAAATCACGTCAAATCAATTGAGTTGAATCTATCTTTCATCATGTAATAAAATGGCAATTGAACATTTAGTTTACAATGAAACAATGATTATTTTAGTGAAATGCAGTGCTGCACAACATAACTGTATAAGAAGCGCATGTATTTATCAGTGCAAATATAGTTTGCAGTAATCAAATAGTAAAGTCATACCTGTAAAGTCGGTATAAGTGAAGGTCTGGTTCTCCTGCTGGAATCTCTGCTTCTGATTGTGTTGTGATTGTGACTGATTGACCTGCAGTGTTTATATAAGCAGTTTGCAGTGGGCGGAGCTTAACGTAGAGTCGGGGGTTTCCACTGTCAGTAAAGAGTAGTTCCACATCCGTTGTACAGAGAATCCTCGGTGAGACAGATCACACACACCACTCTCAACCTACTCGTTGAAGTTTGTCCATATAGTGATGAACATCGAGAGACCAGCTGATCCTTCATCTTCTCTTTATTCAGATCTGGATCCAGTAGATCAACTATGAACACTAACAGAATGCACTTCTTATTACTCAAACAGAATCTCACCAGGAAGTGTTTTAGATGTCGTCACCATTTTAACTGTCTCTCAGTACGAACAGGAGCTCAGGATAATGCTTCTGAGAAAACAAAGACCATTCAAAATGTAAAAACAATCTCAATATTCGTGTATCATTACTAAACATATCAATAAATCAAGAAAGAAATACAAACTCAGCAGGAGTCGAGCTGCTCAGATTTACTTTCACTTCCGGCTCTACGTACCCTTACGAAAAAAAAGTATACTTCAAGTTCATTTTATGAAGTATACTTGAGTAATGTTCAAGTATATTTTTAAGTATACTTTATGTAGTAAGTATACTAATGTCAATATGTACTAGTAGTAAACTTGTAAGTGTACTATTTTAATACCGCTTGGGACTAAATTGGCCCACTTGAAGTATATAAAAGTATATGTTTAAGTGTACTATAAGTGTAACAGTAGTAAACTTTAAGTACACAACTAGTTCATAATTACGTTTCTCATTTGTACTGCAAGTGAACTTATGGGTATACTAGTAGTTCACTATTGTAATACTTGTAGCAACTTTGAAGTATACTCTCAGTAAACTACTAGTTTAGTAGTTTTAAACTACAAGTTTATTGAGAATACACTAAAAGAAAACTTTCTAGTATACTTGCGGTATAAAATTACTAAACTAGTAGTTTACTGAGAGTACACTAAAAGAGCAAAAATAATATATAAATGGTAAACTATAAGTATGACGTTAAGTTCACTTAAAGAAAACTTGTAGTATAAAACTACTAAACTAGTAGTTTTCTTTTAGTGTACTCTCAGTAAACTACTAGTTTAGTAGTTTTATACTACAAGTTTTCTTTAAGTGAACTTAACATCATACTTATAGTTTACCATTTATATATTAATAATAATAATAATAATACATTTTATTTCTAACGCGCTTTTCTTAGACTCAAAGCGCTACAATATACAAAAGAGAATAACAACTACAAGGAAATACAATAAAAAGTCAGCATTCAGTTACAGTAAGCAGCTCTAAAAAGATGTGTCTTTAAAGAGTTCTTAAAACAATCCAATGTTGGAGAGTCTCTAATTTCCGGTGGTAGAGCATTCCATAGACGTGGTGCTGAGACCGAGAATGCTCGACCACCCATGGACTTTAGTTTATATCGAGGCTGCTGGAGGATGCATGACCTGGAAGAGCGAAGAGAGCGAGCTGGAGTATGAGCGGTAACTAAACTGCAGAGATATGCAGGGGCCGTCCCATGAATAGCTTTATATGTTAAAATTAATATTTTGAAATCGATACGTGCTTGTATCGGCAGCCAATGCAAATCAAAGAGTACCGGAGAAATATGTTGACGAGTGGTTGTATGTGTCAATAACCGGGCAGCAGAATTTTGAATATATTGTAATTTTTGGATGGATTTATTTGGGAGACCAGAATAGAGTGCATTGCAGTAATCGAGCCTCGACGTGATAAAGGCGTGAATAAGCCTTTCTGCATCTGGCAGCGATAGAAAAGGTCGTAGTCTAGCGATATTTCTAAGATGGAAAAATGCCGTTTTTGATACCTTTTTTATATGTGCATCGAACAGAAGTTCAGGATCGAAAATAACGCCAAGATTGCGCACTTGAAGAGACGGTGTAACAATGTCATTTACAGTACTGAGCTCAGAAATGTTAAGTTTGAGTAAAGATGTTGGAGTACCGACGAAAAGAAGTTCTGTTTTTGCCTGGTTAAGCTTAAGAAAATTGTCATGCATCCAGGCTTTTATCTCATCCAAGCAGGTGCTAAGGGCTGTAACTGCAAGATTAGGATTAGGGTGCATGCTGATATAGATCTGCGTATCGTCAGCATAACAATGAAAACCTAACCCAAACTTACGAATGATGTCTCCCAGAGGCAACATATAAATGCTAAATAAGATGGGACCAAGCACAGACCCTTGTGGGACACCCTGCTGAACTAGTGTTGGTAAAGATTTGTTTTCCCCCAAAGACACAAACTGGAACCGATCAGTGAGATAAGATGTAAACCATTCAAAAGCAGTACCAGAGATTCCTAGCCATACAGACAGTCTTTCAAGAAGGACAGCATGAGATATTGTATCAAAAGCAGCCGTGATGTCCAACAATACTAAAATACTACAGGCACCCATATCAGCAGAAGTGAGAAGATCATTTGTGACCCGGACGAGAGCAGTCTCAGTACTATGGCCTGATCTAAATCCGGACTGAAATGGCTCTAGGAGATTGTTAATGGACAGGTATTGCTGTAGCTGGCCAGCTACAACTCGTTCCAAGACCTTAGCTAGAAAAGGTAGATGGGCGATAGGCCTATAGTTAGACAAATCCTCCACATCACAACCAGTCTTTTTAGGGACTGGTGTGATGGCAGCTAACTTAAGGGTCGAAGGAACCTGACCAGTTAATAAAGAGTGATTAATAATACCGGTGATAGAGGGGCACAATGGTGTTAGACACTTTTTCAAAATCTCAGTAGGTATGGGATCAAGAGAGCATGTAGATGAATTCATAGACATGACCAGTTTTGAAATATCATCTGTGGTAACAGTAACAAAATTAGCGAAAGTAGAAGATAAATGTATAGGATGGGGCTTGTTAAATAGACGAGAGGGACCAATAGCCATGGAGCTATAGATATCTTGAACTTTCTCTGTAAAGTATTTATGAAATTTGTTACACATACCAACAGAGGAACAAATGTTTTGGTTATGAGGTTTAAGAAGTTTGTTAATTGTTTTAAACATCAATCTTGGATTACCTGCACCTTCATTAATCATATGCGAGTAATATTCCTCTCTGGTGGATTTAAGGGCAAGATGATATTTCAATTGCTGTTCTTCAAACATAAGTTTGTGGACAGTAAGACCGGTTTTTCTAAACAAGCGCTCAGTCTTTCTTTGCTTGGTTTTAAGTGCCCGTAATTCATCAGTAAACCAGGGGGATGATCTAGTGAAAGAAACGGCTCGTTGTTTCAGTGGTGCTACAATATCAAGAATAGACGATAGAGCAGAGTTGTAGCTGTCCACAGAATCAGTCACAGGAAGCTCAGCAGTGGAGCTAAGAAGCAACTGAGCATCAATGTTCTTAATATTCCTAAATGTTATGACACGCTCTTTAGAAGCTTTTAAGGAAGCAGAGGAAGAAAATTCACAGGTTAACAAATTGTGATCACTGAAGTGTAGCTCATCATTTCTAAGTTGGTCTACATCTATACCAACTGTGCAGACCAAGTCCAATGTGTGTCCAGATTTATGAGTGGGGAAATCAACATGCTGATTAAAATTAAAACAGTCCAATATGTGCATGAAATTTGCTGTTTGAGAACAGTCTGGGTTATCAACATGGATATTAATGTCCCCTATTAGCAAAGTATCTGAACAATTCAAACTCAACAGAGTCAATAATTCCGCGAGTTCAGAAAAGAAGATTGAATTTACCTTAGGAGGACGGTAAATAAGTGTGATAATTATAGGCGAGTTTCCACTAATTTTCACAACCAGACACTCAAACGAAGACATTTCAGGTGTAGAGATCAAAGTAACCGTCAGTTCTGATTTGTATAGAATTGCAAGACCACCACCTTTACCGGTAAGCCTAGGTTTGTCAATGTAGGTATATCCAGGTGGCGAGGCCAAGTTCAAGTTGTAACAGTCATTTGGTTGATGCCATGTCTCACTAAGACAAAGGAAGTCAAGTTTTCCATCCAGAATTATGTCATAAAGCGATGCTGCTTTCTTATTTATAGAACGCACATTTAATTGCGCGAGTCTAATTTTAGAAGTTCGATTTCTGCCGCGCTTATTCTCTGGAGACATACGTGGATAAGATAGATTGGACATACAAATGCCACGAGACTTGCGATGTTCAAATCTCCGGGAGTAGGAGCATAGAACATTACAAGTCAAAGCCGGCGGCAGGCTATATAAGCCCATACGAGAGCCGCCACGATGTACATATTTTGGCCGTCGCAACAGTTTGGATGCTCTCAGGGAATTTTGAGCACAATCGCTAAGAGGCAATTGAAGATCCAGTGATAGAAGTTCAGAGAATGAGTACCTTTTCATATTGGCGTCCCACAGTTTGTATTCCTGTATTTCAGGGAATCCGATTGTGTAGACCAGGGTGATTACTATTGCAAGTGAGTACAGCATACCGCAATCCAATCCAGTAGAAATCCTGAACACGTCCCAAATTGCAGATAAGATGCAGCGATTCACATAGAGCAGCAACCGACGAGCCGAAGAATCCACGTGATTTACTCACTCACTCCGTCTCAGGGAGGGTGCGGACAGGTGTAAACAGCAGGTGTCGGACCAGCCGCAGCAAGGCAGTACAAAAGTCAAAAACAATGAGGACGCCGGAAAAGATTATAAGCATCCAGCAGCCTATCTCTAAGAACTGCAACTTAACGTAGCATAAAATAACGGTAATAAAATAAGTTTAAAATTAATAAAATAAATAAAATAGTAAACACACGGTAGAGAAGCGGCAGCCAACTGCGCCAGCGTCCTCTCTCACCGGAATATTATTTTTGCTCTTTTAGTGTACTCTCAGTAAACTACTAGTTTAGTAGTTTTATACTACAAGTTTTCTTTAAGTGAACTTAACATCATACTTATAGTTTACCATTTATATATTATTTTTGCTCTTTTAGTGTACTCTCAGTAAACTACTAGTTTAGTAGTTTTATACTACAAGTTCTCTTACGAGAGATACTCTCGTACTGCGTAGAATACGCTAGGGGAAAATCCTTTTCCACGAGAATACTGAAGCCAACAAAATTATCCTTTAATTTTGCATTAATGTAAAACGCGTTGCGGCAGCATACAGACATAGGCGAGGCAGCTCGCGCGCCTATTGGCTGGTCTGCTGGCAACTGCTTAAGCCTATCGAGCGAGACCTAGAGTGACGTCAGACCCAATGAGGGCGCTTCGCGCCCTCTGCGTCACGTCCCGCCGAAACGGGCGTGGCTTAGGTCTATAAATACCGCTCGCAGGCATTAATTCTCTGATTTTTCATCCTTCAGCGAAGCAACTCACATCGCTGGATCCGAGAAGAAGCCGCGCTATTGAAGGAGCACCTCAGCGGGACGAGTCGAGAAGCTGCTGGCCGCGCCGCCTTCATCGCCTTCCTGCTGCGCTATCCAGCGCCCATATCCTTTTTCTTACTCTGTGTGTGTGTGTTCGCCGGCGCGACTCACACTATCTAAAAGAGCTGCGTCTTTTTCAAGATGCCTGCTTGTGGCTCGTGCAGAGCCCCACTCAGCGACGGGGACCGCCATGTCATCTGCGCTTCCTGCCTGGGTCAAGAACACGCAGCTCTCGCGCTCGCTGATGGCGGCTGCCATCACTGCGAGCTGTTGCCTTTAGCGACTCTGAGGACTCGCTTGGCACTGTTCACCGAGACTGCGCCCACACCTGCTGTTGTGCCGCGCCGTAAAAAGCGCCGCGCTCAGCGGATCCCGGAGCCCTCTCTCAGCCGTCAAAGCTCGCCGGTGCGCCCGCCTGCTTCTCCGGTTTCATCAGCTTCGCTCACGGACGGACAGCGGCCGCGGTCTGCCGCCGCTTCTGTCGATGACGCTGATGAGATCGATGCGCTGCTTCGAGAGGAGGATTCCTGCTCTCTCATAGCATCAGGCAGTGAGGATTGGGCGGGCTCTGAGGACCCCACCCCTCCTGCCCGTGCTTCTACGGGAAAGAGAGCGAGCATTGAGGCGGAGCTCATGCGCGTGCTCACTCAGGCCACGGCGAGCCTCGGCCTCGAGTGGACCACGCCTGAGCAGCCTGCTCATAACCGGCTGGACGGCTTCTTCCTGCCTGGGGAGCGCGTTTCACCTGCATCCAAGCCAGCGCCCTTTCTTCCTGAGCTTCATGAAGAAGTCGCTAAATCTTGGAACTCCCCTTTTTCAACCAGGACTCGGTCCTCTGTCTCTTTGGCGTTCTCCGCTGTCGATGACGCAAAGAACAGAGGCTACCACTCCCTGCCGCCGGTTGAAGAGGCTATCGCAGCGCACTTATGCCCGCCCTCCGCTGGACGGCGTGCTAAGATGGCGCTGCCCTCAAAAGCCTGCCGCACGACGTCGACTCTGCTCCGCCGCGCTTTCTCCGCCGCCGGGCAGGCCGCGTCAGCGTTGCACACCATGGCCACGCTTCAGATATACCAGGCCGATCTCCTCCGCCAGATGGACGAGAAAGGACCTGACGCAATCTGTGTGCCGGACTTAAGGAGCGCTACAGACCTCGCTCTTCGCGCCACCAAGTCAGCAGCACAGGCCATCGGACGGAGCATGGCCTCGCTCACCGTGTCTGAGAGACATCTGTGGCTTACGCTCTCTGACATGTCTGAGTCGGAGCGCACCGCGTTCCTCGACGCGCCGCTTTCCCCTGCCGGCCTCTTCGGAACCTCGGTCAAAGATTTCGCCGATAGGTTTGCTGAGGTGCAGAAAGCGACCCAGGCCATGAAGCACTTCCTCCCGAAGCGCTCCAGTTCTGCAGCAGGCCGTGCGAAACCGTCTGCTCAGAGCTCACAGCCTAAGCCTCCGCCCGCCGCCTCCTCTTCTCAACACCGCCAAGCCCAGAGCTCGAGACCGCGCTCTCGCTCATCCGGCCGCCGCCCCGCCCCGCGTGGCCCGCGGCAGAAGGTTGTGTTGAAGCCAGAGGCCCCGAAATCATCCTAGCACGCCTAGGAAAGCGACGGTGTCCAAGTCCCGCTGCGGCCGGACTTCCACCAAAGCTTGCCGCTCGTCCAGTTCCAGGAAATGTGACTGGTCCAGCGTATTTAGCAGCCAACAAGCCGGTTCCATTACCCGCTTGCCTGCACACAAAAGCCGTTTTTACGGCTACCCAGATAAATCCCTTAAAGAGTGTATTTTCTGGTGTCCCGGCCACGGCCGACGGTGTTTCATGTGTAGAAAAAATGCCCGCTACTCAGCGCCCATTCCTACACACAAGCACAGCCCTTCACACAGGGCGCGCGCACATAAAATCGACTCAGATCGATTGCGCTTCAAATGTAGCAAAAGTGCCCACTACCCAGTGCCCACTAACGCTACTTCCCACATGTCTCACGGTCCCTGTGAATACAGGACCCGTATGCATATGCTCTGCTCACGCGAGCAATGCTGCAAAGGTGGTGTACGTGCCCGCCGCTCCGCGCCCACGCCCACACACAGACATGAAACTAGCCCAGCCCTCCTCCTCTCAGCTAAACACTGCGGAGGAGTCGAGCGCGGGCATTCTGCCCGCTGTTATCACAGCACACAAAAGCCGCTGCATCGCGAGCCGATCAGAGCGCGCTTCGCATCCGGCCCCTAGCTACTCGCGCACCTGCGTGGGAAAAGCTTCCCGGGGTTTCGAGATGGGTGCTGAACGTCATAAAAGGAGGCTATTCGCTGCAGTTTCGCCGACGCCCCCGCCGCTTCACGGCGCGCGTCGAGACCACGGTAGAATCGAAAGTAGCCCATCTACTTCGAACCGAGATTTTGAAACTGTTGAGCAAAGGGGCTATAGAACCCCTATCTCAAGCTCAAAGCGAGGGGGGGTTGTACAGCAGATACTTCCTGGTGCCCAAGAAAGACGGGGGTCTCAGACCCATACTAGATCTGCGGCAGTTGAACAGAGCGCTTATGAAGCGCCAGTTCAGGATGCTCACAACCAGAAAAATCCTCGCGCACGTCCGCCAGGGGGACTGGTTTGTGTCAATAGATCTAAAAGACGCGTATTTTCAAATACAGATAGCGTCACGTCACAGGCGATTTTTGAGATTCGCCTTCGAGGGCCAGGCATATCAGTACACAGTCCTGCCTTTCGGCTTGTCCCTGGCACCCCGTACATTTACGAAGTGCATGGATGCAGCGCTCGCACCCCTCAGATTACGGGGCATACGAGTGCTGAACTATCTGGACGACTGGCTGATTCTAGCCCAATCTCGCTCAGAGCTCGTAGAGCACAGGACCATTTTACTCGATCACCTCGAGAATCTCGGTCTCACAGTGAATTGGGAGAAGAGCTCACTTTTCCCCAGACAGATTATATCTTTTCTGGGAATAGAGCTGAACTCGCTGCTAATGACAGCACGCCTGTTATCTCAGCGCACACTAGACATTCGTCGCGCAGCCGGCGCGTTCCGCTGCGGCGCGATAGTCCCTCTCAGAGCTTTTCAAAGGATGCTCGGCCTGATGGCCTCAGCATCTTCAGTTCTCCAGTTGGGCCTTCTGCGCATGCGCCCACTGCAGTTCTGGCTCAGAAAGAGAGTACCACGCTCAGCGTGGGCCTCCGGTCGGCTTCGCGTCAAGGTCAATCGAGCATGCATTGCAGCTTTGAAACCTTGGGTGGCAAAAGACTGGTACCAATCAGGTGTAAGCCTGGGGACTTCCTCGAGAGTGATGGTGGTGTCCACGGACGCATCCACCTCGGGATGGGGAGCGCTGCTCGAGGGCAGACCGTTTTTTGGCCTATGGTCAAAGCGGGAGAAGCTCTTACATATCAACTGCCTCGAAATGTTGGCAGTGAGCAAAGCGCTCACGCGCTTTTGTCCCCTCATACAGGGACACCACGTGCTAATACGTTCAGACAACGTCTCAGTGGTGTCCTACATAAATCGCCAGGGCGGCCTCAGGTCCCTGACTCTGTACAGGCTAACAAAGCGCCTCCTGATATGGGCCCGCAGCAACCTGCTCTCGCTGAGAGCAGCGCACGTGCCAGGGCTCCTAAACATAGGACCAGACAGACTGTCCAGGAACCAAGTTCCGACAGGGGAATGGTCTTTGCACCCACAGACAGTCCAGCTGCTGTGGAAGAAATTCGGCAGAGCGGAAGTAGACCTGTTCGCGTCTCAGGAAAACGCTCACTGTCCAGAATTTTTCTCGAAGAGCAAGGACGCGCTGACCCACGAGTGGCCTCGCCGTCCTCTCTACGCTTTTCCCCCCGTCTCCCTCCTGACTCAGGTGATAGAACGGGTCAGGGAAGAAGGATGCTCAGTGCTGCTTGTAGCCCCACTTTGGATGAGCCAACCTTGGTTCCCAATCGTGATGCAGTTAGCAAGCACCGCCCCGTGGCCAGTGCCTCTGAGGAGGGATCTCCTCTCTCAAGCCAACGGCTCGATTTGGCATCCTCACCCAGAGCTGTGGTCCCTCCATGTGTGGGCCATCAACGGGTACCCGCTGACCTCCCACAGGGAGTGCTAAACACTATCACACAGGCCAGAGCTCCGTCTACGCGACGTCTCTATGCCTCAAAATGGTCAGTGTTCTCTAGCTGGTGCACAGCTCGTGGTGTGTCACCCCTGCATTGCGGTGTGACGGAGGTTCTTTCCTTCCTACAGGAGCTGTTGGATAAGGGCAGGTCCCCTTCCACGCTCAAAGTCTATGTAGCGGCCATAGCAGTGTTCTCTTCGACCACGCTCGGCCAGTCTATTGGAAGGAATGATTTAGTTATTCGCTTCCTTCGTGGAGCTAAGAGACTGAATCCTCCCAGACCTCCCACAGTCCCTATATGGGACCTTTCTACGGTACTGGAAGCCATGAAAGGTCATCCATTTGAGCCCTTGCAGGAGATTGATCTTAAACACCTGTCTTTCAAGACGGCGTTTCTTCTGGCTCTCGCTTCAGTGAAGCGCATAGGGGACTTACACGCGCTCTCAGTAAGCGCGACGTGCATGGAATTTGGGCCGAATGACTCTAGAGTTATACTCAAACCTAAGCACGGTTATGTTCCTAAATCCCTCAATACACCGTTCAGAGCACAGGTCATTTCCCTGTCTGCCCTGCCGGTCACTGAAGGAAATATGGATGAAAGCTCCCTTTGCCCAGTCAGGGCGTTAAGAGCTTATGTGTCTCGCTCGTCTGTTTTCAGACAGACGGAGCAGCTATTTGTTTCGTTCAGCGGACGTTCTAAGGGACAAGCCGCTTCGAAACAGACCCTATCCAGATGGGTAGTGGACGCGATAGCGCTAGCTTACACAACCAAGGGCATGCAGTGCCCGCTGGGTGTCAAAGCGCACTCCACGAGAAGCATGGCTTCATCGTGGGCATGGTCAAGTGGGATTGCCTTGCAAGATATTTGTATGGCGGCAGGCTGGGCCTCTCCGTCTACATTTATAAGGTTTTACAACCTAGAGGTTCCCGCACTACAGGCCAGACTACTGTCGGTCTAGTATGGCCAAAATCTCATAGCTGGCGTTGCCAGTTATGCAGCTATTGAGTACTGCAATCCTTGCTCTATGCTGCTATAAGGAAGATAGTGGCTAACCCCCCTTTTTTCTTCCAGGACTCCCTGTGGGTCCCCTGGGTGATTATGTACTGTATGAACTCCGGGCTGTCGCCCTTGAGTCTATGGTATCAGATCCCAGCACGCACGGCGTTTTACATTAGGTTCCCCTAGCGTATTCTACGCAGTACGAGAGTATCTCTCGTAAGAGAACGTACTCGGTTACTAACGTAACCTCGGTTCTCTCTAGAGAGAGGAACGAGTACTGCGTATCCTGCCGTGCCTGCACGCGCTCTGGTTGCTTCGACTATGAAAAACCAGAGAATTAATGCCTGCGAGCGGTATTTATAGACCTAAGCCACGCCCGTTTCGGCGGGACGTGACGCAGAGGGCGCGAAGCGCCCTCATTGGGTCTGACGTCACTCTAGGTCTCGCTCGATAGGCTTAAGCAGTTGCCAGCAGACCAGCCAATAGGCGCGCGAGCTGCCTCGCCTATGTCTGTATGCTGCCGCAACGCGTTTTACATTAATGCAAAATTAAAGGATAATTTTGTTGGCTTCAGTATTCTCGTGGAAAAGGATTTTCCCCTAGCGTATTCTACGCAGTACTCGTTCCTCTCTCTAGAGAGAACCGAGGTTACGTTAGTAACCGAGTACGTTTTCTTTAAATAAACTTAACATTATACTTATAGTTTACTATTTATATACAATTTTTGCACTTGCAGGCCTATACTACTATGTTCAAATGTTATTTTTTATACTTGAAAAATACCTTTAACTGTACTTTAATTTTAAAAACATTTTATTAGCTTCATGCATCCTTTTTTATCAACACTTGAATGTCGGTAAGTTTCATAAAGAAAGGCAACATTTTAAACAAAATAGTTGAGAAAATCACATTTTTGCCAAAGACTAAGTTACTGTATGCCTTGATCAGATTCAGAACGATGATCAAAACACAGGTGGAGTAGATCGAGTCCGACACCCCCACAGCTTCAGTCGTTTTTCCTTCATGGGTTAGGCCTACGCTTCATTTCATTTGGAAACATTAAGCAGTTTTGATTTACAAGCTGTTTAATGTTTGATGATCACATTATTTTACATTTGAGTGAGCAATCTTCTATCACATGTTTCAGCTTCTTCTTCTCCTGTGTTTTTGATCCGGAGATTCTGTACTAGAAGATGTGTCATAGCGCCCCCTAACGTATACCAGTGAAAACATGAGTAGCTAGAAAATTCAGTCAATGGTGGGGAAAAGTTTAATTAAAGTAAATTCCTATGTACACCAGTGGACTAGCCTACACAAAAATTCAGATACGCAGAATTAGAAACATATGTGTTTTATATCAATATTTTAATCAATAGGTTGTTTTCACATGACGTCACGCTGCTGCATGACGAGAGCGCGAATCTCAGATGGAGGGCAGGAAGTGAAATAGCTGAATCTGCCGCCTGAAAAAATGCCAATGTATTGTGTAGTTTGCGGCTGCTCCAGTCACTCTAATCGAGAAAAGGGAAAGGGTTTTTATAGAGTACCTAAGAGTGTCACTCATAAAGGTGAGAAATGTAAAAAGCTCACAGAACAATGCCGTAAAAAGTGGATTTTTAACGCAAGTTACGTCTGCGGTCGGGAGGAGCAGAGTCTGTTAATGCCCAAGTCTGCAACGATCACTTCGTCGGAGGTATGTTAGCTAAACAACGTGTTTTTTGTGTCTGTGTTTATATAGCATTAGGTTGTGTTAAATGCTCATTTACCTCGTTTACACTGTCAGTGAAACGTGATCCAATTCCGATTTTTTGCTCATATGTGACACAGATCCAATGTGTTCCTTGACAGTGTAAACAGGAAAAAAAACACATGCATTTGGATATTTCGAGATCGGTTTCAGGCCTCATTCATACGTGGAAATAAATTGGATATGTGCCACGTACGACTGTCATGTAAACAGGCATGTTACATTAGGCAACGTCTCCGCGGTTAAAGCCAATATTTAAACACAATAGGCTATGCTCCCACCAGTCCTGAGATCTCTCTCACACACAATAACTGAAGCATATGTGCAATGATGACACTTTTCGTCCTCCTTCGCCTCATAATCATGGTGATGTTTGGCGAACTTCGCATATATCGCAGAGCATCAAGTATATTTTGCGTTCATCCATCTGTGCAAGAGAATTTAACCCTTTAAGCATGCGCGATGTTTCAGATAGTATGGCAAGTGTAAACACATGAATCGGATATGGGTCACAGTTTAAAGAATGTGTAAACGGACGGTCAAAAAAATCGGATAAATGTACATTACGGACACTCCGCAACGGTTTCCTCCATAGACGTATTCTCCTTGTTTACTTCCTGCCCTCCATTTGAAATCGCCCCGCCTTCGTGCGTCATAATAATCACGTGACTGAAACCCAGCTATATTTAAAACAAAGTTTCATAAGACTGTATAAAAAAACAATGTAAAAAAAGTATATTTAATAGGCTACTCGATCAAAAGAGTTAAAGGGACACCAGGCAACTCTTGAGTGTTTTTTCTCTACGAAGCTCCCCCTAGTGTCTGGTAGTAAATGCTTTCATACACTCTGTCGTAAAAACGAACTGTTGTCACCCCACCCCCCTCGCCACGACCAACTCAGCTGATCAGCTGTCAACCCAGCTGAGCAGAGGAACCGGCTATTTCAAAACCAGTTATGTCTACCGAGGCAAGTAAAGCAATACTTTCTTTCCAACTGATGGCGATTTTTTTTATTTTATTGTGTTGTCATGCATACTAGTATTTTTACCGGGAACGAACGATATGAACGAGGCGAACTACTGCTTTCGTGTTTGTTTGTTTTTGGGAGAGTGGGCATGAGCATAAAATATATATCGGAGGCTAATATTTGTCTAAAGTTATATTAGCAAGGTTCATCTAGTAGAATGACGGTTACCTTTGCCTGTCTAAGAAAACATCAGAACGTTTTTTCTAGCTCGATCATGATATGTGCAACATGTTTATTGCCTATTATCAGACGCGTTGACTTAGTGACATAAAATAAAAGTGTAAGATACAAATAAAACCGACAGAGGAACGGCCACACAACTACAGAAATCAAACGTGTTTGCTAATGACAATGCCTAACATCAAAGTTATAGTATCTAGCGTAACGTTACTAGTAAGCCCGTAACAGACAGCGATCATAATAAAAACATTTACAGACAATAGCAAACATCCTGAGGTCACAATTACTTGAAATTTAAATATTAAACACAGTTTAACCCGCGTCCCAAACCCGCGACCCGCGTCCCAAAGTTGCAAGTGAGTTTTTTCCGCTCTCGGGCACCAGGGGGGTGCGAAACCACCACCATTCAACAAGAAATAAGTAATATAACCATTCCACTGACTCCGAAGCTGTTCAGTTAAGGTTAAAAAGTTACCTAGAGCACCTTTAACACAACTACAAGCCAAGTATACTTTGAATAATTAAACTTTTAAGTATATCTCGATCAAAAGATTGAGTACAAGTATAGGCCAAATATACTTGGACTTTTCTCTCAGTATAAGTCAAGTACACTTAAGTGTAATTAAGTATATTTTTGAGAAGTATATAAAATGTAGACTGAAAGTATGCTTTCTTCTTTTTAGTTGAAAAGTATACTAATAGAACACTTGAATAAACTTATTTTCCATGCTTATTTTATTTGCTCTATAAGCTCTTCCACCCGAAAGTTTGTTACTATATAAAGCTGAACATGTTAGGCTAGTTTATAAGACAGTGTGTAATATTATGTTTTTAAAAAAGTATTTAATAAGCTACTCAATCAAAATAGTAAACACAAGTACAAGCCAAGAATACTTAGAATACTTAATTATACTTTTAAGTATATCTCGATCAACAAGTATAGGCCAAATATACTTACACTTTTCTGTCAGTATAAGTCAAGTATACTTAAGTGGAATTTGAAGTATATTTCTGAGAAGTACATCAAGTATATTTCTGAGAAGTATATAAAAAGTAGACTGAAAGTATACTCTCTTATTTTTAGTTTAAAATAAGTATACTAATAGCACACTTGAATAAACTTGTTTTTCGTAAGGGTAATGAAACTCGCTGAAGAAGTTACATAATCTCCGTCTGCATTTGCTCTTTCTTCTAAAGGTCTTCAGTTCTGTAGCTGAGAGCACGGATAAGCAGATGTTCACATCACACAAAACAACCATTTCTGAGCATTTCACAATATCTTTCTCACTGTATGCACATTTATTGCAACATTATCCTTGTATATATGAGAGCAGGAGTTTTCAAACTCTGATGCTAAAAAGTGCCATAAATATGATTATCCTCCTGCAAAGGAACCTATTCCCAAAGCATAAAAGTTTATATCGTTTTTATGGATGAACTGAGTTAGAAAAATGCTAAGTGTTATATTATAACGGCAGAATGTTGTATAATGATATAATTTTGCAATGAGTTGTACTGAACGTGGAAATGATTTACTTTGTGTTGAGGTGACAGAGTAGCCTATCTTTCTTCTGTTAGATTAAATGTAAACTTTAAAATTCAACTATTATGTATTATGACGTGCTTTGTATTACTAGCACAACCCTCAGTTTCACTTTGAGTCATGGTTGTTTATAGTCTGAATGTCACGTGAAATCATTTTTTTCACAATTTCTAAGAAACAATGAAACCCTCCTTACGGTTAAAGCTGTGTGTGTGTATGTGTGTGTGAGAGAGGTTAAAACGCAAGCAGATCATCTACGGGATAAGCTGGATTCCACCATGTCTTTATGTACACAATAATAATATTTTACATTGTAATCCTTTTATTTTTAATATTTGGCATGTTTGTGTGCCCTGTGGGCAGGCAAAAGTTAAACACAACTACAACACAGTTGTCATCGTTTACACACAACGACCCAAAATAGTTCACACTTATTTCTAATGATGTGACTAAACCAACTGTACATAATTCAAGTCCGTTCAGAGAGCCAAAACTGTTGCTCTAATGTTGATAGTAACAATGGATGGAAACAACATAAGAGTGAGAGGAGGAACAGTTTGTGTGTAAGAGGAGGAAGAGTTTTTTTACTGTAACCTTTTTGGCTTTTACCGTTGGGTCACTGTATTTTCACAGTACACAAGTGCTGAATACATACATTCAATACAATATTCAGTATAATACTACACTTGCAGGACATACAGTATTTATTTACTTAACTACGGTAAGCTGTCATCCCTGTACTTTTTTACGTAATTGCTAAATTTGTTTACTTTGTTACAATATATTTTTTTTCTGTAACTGCATCTCCATTTTTCTCTGTGTTCTCCATTTTTCTCTGTAGTGTTTATAATATTGACTGATGTGTGTATGATCTGAAAGCATTGTCAGAGTCTCTCTGGATGTGGTTTGAAGATTTGGTTTTGTGTAAGGGGTTTTGAGAAAGTGAATGATGGTTTCAAGAAATGTGTTTTAGCAATTCAGAAAACCTGTAATCGATCAGAAATCATGTAATTCCATGCTTTTAAAGAATAATATTTTAAATTCTCATCATAAAGCAGATATTTAGGCTACTTCTCATTATGTTTAGCTACATTATATTTACACAAAATAAAGTACCAAGTGACCAGTGGAAAACTGTCATTCAGGAAATGATCTTCAGACGAGCTTCACTTCTGAAACTTCACAAACAAAAAAACAGATGAAAAACAGGAAGTCTGACACTGACGACTCTCTGACGTCTCTGCTTAAATTAGAGCTATTTACTATTATACACACACACACACACACACACACACACACACACACACACACACACACACACTGTGAGCAGAGCTGGTTCTCAGAGGTGAAACACACACACACACACACACACACACACACACAAACAATGTGATCAGAGCTGGTTCTCAGAGGTGAACCACAAACACACACACACACTTTGAGCAGAGCTGATTCTCAGAGGTGAATCACACACGCGCACACACACACACACACACACACACACACACACACACACACACACACACACACACACACCAACTCACACTTTGAGCAGAGCTGATTCTCAGAGGTGACACACACACACACACACACACACACACACACACACACACACACACACACACACACACACACACACACACAACGCACATACACATCTAGTTTACTAACAGGGGACTATCGCTCTACACTGGCCAAGAGGGGACTAGTGTTTCTGGTCATTTTGAAGAAACAAAAGATCAAAACATCTTTTAAGGTCTTTTTTCATACAGTTTTTACCAACTGCTTACACACAAAATCTTTTCATGTCACACGATTTTTGAAACCTCTCACTCAAAGTGCAAAACTACATGCCAAATCTTCAAAACCATAAGCTATTTCTCAGCCTTTGACTCAGTTTTCAATTGCATAAGACACTTTTTTCAAAACACTACACACAATTCTCTACCTAAAACACAAAGATCTATCAGGAAGTGACTTGCTTTCCTTTTCCAAACACAACCAATCAAAATGCTACACTTATTCACCAGGTCACACAGACACACTCCTCACATATGCAAACACTAATTACTTAACTGATCACTAACCAATCACTGCTTTACTGTAGTATAGATAGGCCTATAAATAGGTCAAAGGTCAGATTACCTGTTATTGAGAAGAGATGAAGCTTAGCACTGGGGACTGCAACCGCCCCCCCATTTTTTTACAATTAGCAATCAGAGCTTTAGCATAAAAGGGCAACAGGTGAGCTCTTCAATGGAGCAATGGATGCCAACATTGGATTTTTTTTTTGTTTTACTGTAACTGTATACAGTAAATTCTTCTGTTGTTCTGTATGTAGACCACTGTATGTACAACTTTGTGTTGGTTGGGATGTACACTGTGTACATTGTTTTGTTTGTGGGAAAAATAACATATATTTGTTACAGTGTATTTGTGTGTTTTGAGTATAAAAACAATATTCTCAAATATTTTACAACACACTTGTATTTCTATGTACTGTCTGTAGTAAGTGTAACACTGAACCAAAAAAAGGCCTAAGTCATTATGATGAATGGAGAAGAAGTGTTTTACATTCATCATAGTGTTTTACATTGAGCACATCAGTGTTCAACTGGTTCTTATAAATGTCTATTCATATGATGGTTTGTGTATGTCATAAACAAAATACCATTTTGAGAAGAAATAACATTGTTTTGAATGTAAAGTTTCATTTTGCAGGAGAATTGAGGGGTTTTGCCCATTGTGTGTGTTTTTTTTCTTTTTTTTCTGATTTGTGTGTAGAGTTCTGAGAATATGAGGCATGCTTTCGGAAAATGTGTGTAAACAATCGAGAAAAACGAAGAAAACATATTTTTTGTTTCTACATTGCATTGGCGTTTCCGGTGTACTTGTTACCTCTCTCAGCAGATTACTTTCACTGTAGAACATTGTATTGAAATGTAGATATAAGCCTATGAAAGACCAAAGAGCTTTAGATTTAGAACAGCAGTGTTTACATGGTATATCCAAAAATTTATTATTATGAAAAAAGTGTTTGCCATTTGATGCAAATGCTTCATTCTGACATGTGTTTATAGCATTTTGAATGCAGTATTGCATTTTGAAGGAGATGTGAGGCATTTTGCATTTTGTGTGTGCAGTTTTGAGAATTGTGTGTAGAGTTTTGAAAAAAGGAGACTTAGTTTTGAAAACGTGTGTAAGCAATTGGTAAAAACTGTAATATAACTTTACAGTTTTTTTCAATCGCTAACAAGCGCTTACCCATACTTCAGATACTTTTTCTAAACTCTTAACACAGACTCACACCTACAAAACACAATTGGCCAAATGGTTCATTTTCTTCTCAAAAACACATTTAGTTAAATATATACTAACTCTTCATTTCAAAACAGAACACATGTTTCTCTGCACACACTAACTTTACCAAAACACTGGAAATCTGACTCAAAATGAAATTTTTCTGTCAAAGAATAACACTTGTTTTCACTTCACAAGGTACATGCAGTCAATCAAAGTACACCAGGTTTCAAAATACTGGCTATTGTTGACATTACTAAAACTGCATAGACTTTTATGTTTCAGTTTTACAGGTATTTGCATGCAAAACGTGCAATCCACCATTTTACACTAAATTCTTGGTTGGGAACTGTCCACATGTACAGTACTGTTTACATTCATAAGCATTCCCATTCCAGTAAAAAGCAAATCAGTTTTTATTCCTTTACTGTTTACTACAGGAGGTACAGTAGAAACACGGTTTGATAGAACAGAAAAAGTTTTACAGTATTGCTTACAGTGAACAAAATATCCATGAAACACACAACAGCATTCTGAACAAAAAAACAACAGGGGACAAAACCCCCCACAAAATTACTGTATCTAATCTCTGCGATCTTTAGGGTTAGGCCACATGTTTTCATCAAGATCACATCTGATATCATCCAAGGCGATGCACCTGGGATAAAACTGCTTGGTATGTCGGATCCACCCTTGGAGCCAGCATCCATGGCTTCAAGGAGGGACATCTGGTCATGTGGCTGATGGTCATAAACCTTCCACCTTCACATTACATTTTGTCCAGGTTGACGCCTTTTGGCCAGATTGAATCCTGCCTCATCTATATGTATATGAATTCATGAGGGGCCTGGTTGGCCTCCAATTCCATAACTCTCAAAACAAAGTTTATGTAAATCATGTCATTACTGTATACTATACTGTAACCTATTACTGTGTAGGTTACCTACTTGCAAAGTGCAAAGCTTATAGAACTGGACATTGAATTGAATATACAGTACACTATACCTGGACATATTGTTGTTGTATCTCCTTGACTCTCACTGATATATTGTTTTTGAACTGATATCATTGCAGAAGCAGAGGTTTTTATAAACTTTCATATTGTGAAATATTAGTACAATTTGAAATAAATGATTTCTGTTTAAAAATATGTATGTCATGTAATAAATTGTGTAAAATGTAATTTATTCCTGTGATGAAAAGCTGAATTTTCAGCATCATTACTCCAGGAAGATGCATATGGACTCGAAAAGCTTGTTTCTTCATGACATTGTTCAAAAGCAACACATTTTGCTAGCAATCAAAATCACATTTTGCTAAAATCATGAAATTTACAAAAATGGTAAAAGTTAATGTAAATGGTAAATAAATAAATGCAGTCCATACTGTATCTAAGGTTTGGAATATTGTTTTTGCTATTGTGGGATGTTGTGTGTTAACATTTGTAAATACTACAAAAACAATCCATCATTTTGTTGGCAGGTATAGCTTGTTTGTTAAGAAAATGTAAGCATTATGGAAATGTGTTCACTGACTGCATATTGTGTGAAAACGACAAGAAATGTGTGAATGGTATGGCCACAAAAGACCGATGCTGTGCTAATTGTGTTTAGAGTTTTGAAAATGTGAACACTGATTGGACAAACGCTTGTTAGCGACTGAAAAAAACTGTAAATACCTGTATACATTTTTTAAACATGCCAAGTGGGGACCTGGATCTCTGACCGATCTCTACCTATCGAACAGGGGACTTCCATAGCCTGCAATGGTACTGTGTGTGTGTGAACAGTGAAGTCTGTCTTCATTATGTAACTTTTATATATGTATATTATATATGTTCACACAGGCATCCGAGATCACAATATGCATAGATAAACATGCATTTCGTCTGTACCTCAGTAGCAGATCCATACCAACAAATAATCCAGAATATCATAACACTTTCGATGACAGCACTATCAAACATCAGAAGCTTTATGTTGTGGACATTACAGCAAAGTTATTGCTTTAAGAAATTAATTATCTTATACTTACAGTATATGATCTGTCCACATCTCCCATTTAAGCTTATTGTCAAGAACACCAAGATATTAATAATGCGACTGATAGTATTGGCTGCCTATTAATAAAAACATAATTTCTACTCTAATAAAATCAATAGACGTGTCCTTATTTTTTATGTTTCCTTTGTTTCTAGGATGTTGATGTACAGAGATAGTCAGTGTTTGAAATATTGCTCAATTTAAATGCAACCAAACATATGTCGCTCGTTACCATCCAACAGTGGACCTTTCTTGAAGATCAAATTCAAAACTTTTAAGTTAACTTGCTGCATCTGGTCATTTTGAAGAAACAAAAATGACATACAAAATTTTCTTTTAAGGTCTTTTTTCACAATATAACTTAAAATATGCAATATTAAGTAGCCTACACAAAGTAAACATGCCAAGATGGGACCTGCAACTCTGAACGATGTCTACCTATACTTCATAGCCTGCAATGGAACTGTGTGTGTATTTTATTTTGTATGATTTACAAAATATAAATTTCCATTTATTTTGTATGATTTACAATTATTTATAGCCATCTACTTATTGCTATCTTGTGCTTTGGTTGCATTCTGATGGCATTATTAATACATTTGACATGACAAAATACCTCCATAGATTAGTCTAGGATTGGCTCGACCGGGTTTAGGGCGGGGCTGAAGGCGCAGACGAAGTTTTGGCAATCTGCCAGCTAGATGCATGAGTGTTTCAACCAGGTCCTGTACCCGAACTGAGTGAGGCGGGGCTTTAATTCTTGGTTGTATTCATCTGATACGGCAATGCGTAACGTTTTTCTGTCAACTCTGCATAATCCTTCGCGATCGATATTGCACGTTTGTTGACGGCGGGTTCAGACCATACTGAATGTTCTGACCGCAGTTGTGAAGGACAAAGCTCTGAGGACATCAGAAGTTAGAGGGACTGATGGCAGCTGTACAAAGTACACAGGCTACACCGTAATTTTAACATTAAAACAAAGGCAGATAACCGTACAATCTGGTAGGTAGCATTATTTGATAGAACACCGGCACAGTAACTTCATATTGACGCACGGCTAAACAAAGGCAGAGCACCATAACTCAATTTGAGCGTTCCAAAACAAAGCCAAAGAGCGGTAACTGATGTTACGGTGTTCTGCCTTTGTTTCTCATGGGCTTTTAAAAGTTACTGTTAAGACAATTCATTATTTTCTCGAAAAAACAACAGAATTGATTTAAGATACACTGTTAGACCTTACCGGGTTTTTTTACAGTAAAATACTGGCAACACTGTTGCCAGTTCTTTACTGCAATCTACAGTATGTTACTGTAAAAATGCACTAAAACTCGAGTTAACTACTTTCACTTGCAGAAACCGACTGTCTTAAATGAACCAACTGTCATTTAAATGTATTAACTAAAATGTATAATGCATTAATAAAGTGAGCAAAGTGTTACTGTGAACTTTTTTCATTTGAAACCACAAACATTTTTTGGTAAATAAAGAGATTTCCACTAGACCAGCAACTACACAGTCACCGCCTGTTAAATAAAGCAACATGCAGCGTATCATCAATGTTTGTAGATCTTCTCCTGGACTGAAGCACAGGCTCTACTCTTCTGCACAACGGTGACCCAAAAAACAAGATTTTACAGTAAACTACTGGCAACAGTGTTGCCAGTATATACCTGTTTTATAACTTACAGTTTATTACTGTTAAAATACATTTTGTGGGTGTGACTTTTTATCTTACACTGTTAACCCTTTCAACCCCACAGGAAAATTCACACTACAAAGAGTAAAAAGTAACACTGACGCAGTGTTGCAGTGAGATAATTAAGTGAATATGTAAGTGATTGTTGAGCATTAGTGATGAACACCTGCTGTTAGAACATAAAATAGAGAAACACAAGAACTACAACTGACTTCCAGACATTACACATTATTACACTTATTATGAACCAGTATGACTTTATTTCTGTCATACATCTACAGAAGTTGTTGTTGAGATGTTTAATTGAAAATGTTTGGTTATTGAAGTTACCATGATAGAGATCAGTGTTTGCTTTAGTTGGGTTGCTGATGCTAAAGCGTTAGTGTTTCGTTTGCTGCTTGAGCTGTGTTTTTGCAAGATGCACTTGTGCACACACACAGTTTATGAATGATTGTGGTTATGTTGATTATGGTGATAAAATCATCATATAGCCTGTTCATTCACTAAGGAAATTGTTATCACTCATTCAGAGTTTAATCCTCAATCAAAAGTGTTACATTATCACCACTGTGAAACCACAGCAATAAATTACAATGACTTATTTTTTTAACACATCATGCATAAACCAAAAAAAAAAAGCTATGCTGACTTTTACAAACAGAGATATCATAATTTAGCACATGAATCTCAATAATGGTGGCAATATTTTTTTATTATTCATGCAGCAGTGCATGCTGGGAGTTTTATATTATCCTGGAACCCAGCATGCATTGCGACATGAAACTTTTGATTGTCACCATTGTTGAGATTCATGTGCTGATTGTTGATGTCTGTGTGTGTCTGAGTCAAGCAGGAGTTAAACATGTATTAATGCACTATATGATTACAATATTGTTCAGAAAACATGGTTACAGAGATATTGATTTCATGTTGTAGATTCACAGATAAATATGAAATACCCATAAATTCAAAGAATATATACAGGAAAGTTCTGAAAATCAGACATGTCCAGGATGAATGTTAAATCATCACAAAAGCCAAAAACAACTGATCATATTCCTCTTGACTTTTTATTGCCATAACAAATGCGTTTTATAAATTCACTGTTACAGCAGTCAGAGAGAGATGAATGGTAAGAAGTCAAGGGACAAGAGACCAACTAAAGCAAATACTGATCTCCATCATGGTGACAACAAACTTTATTATTAACTCAATCTCTGATAATTATCAACAATAACTTTTGTACATGTATGAAAGAAATAATCGTAAACTGGTTTGTAAACTGGTTTCACACTCAGTGTTGCTGGAAGTCAGTTGTAGTTTCTGTGTTTCTCTTTTTTCTGTTCTTGATTCTCTGTCGTTCAGTGATTCTGCTTATCAGGTGTTCATCAGCTTCTCAATTCACTCACTTCTTTTCATTCAAGTGGACTATATTAGTGAACTAATGTAGGGAATAGTGAATGAGGGTATAGGGTGTGATTGGGAAAACAGCCTCTGAGTGTCGACTTTGAGCATTGTTAATTCACAGTATATTCCTGTAGGCTAGTTTTATTTTCTACGGTATATTACTGTTTTAATGGAAAATGGTATGATATTGTCAGAATTTGGCCTTTTTTTACAGCAAGGGTTAACAGTGTACTATTAATAACTGCATCCTTTTCTTTGACCATTTCTTTATACCAGGGTTCCTCAAACTCGGTCCTGGAGGGCCACTGTCCTGCAGAGTTTAGCTCCAACACTGATCAGACACACCTGAGCAAGCTAATCAATGTCTTCAGGATCTCTAGAAACTCACAGCTAGGTGTGTTTGATCAGGGTTGGAGCTAAACTGTGCAGGACAGTGGCCCTCCAGGACCGAGATTGAGGAACCCTGCTTTGTACCAATGTTTTTCCTTTGTCTTATAAAACTTTATTAATTTGAGTTTAATCAACTTAAATCATTTACGGCAATCGGTTTCCTAAAACCATTTGAGTAGCTATATAGTTGTTAAGACTTGATTAGATTTATTAAATGAACTCAAACCAGTTAGTTTAAATGGTTTAAATTACTTTAAAGGTTTAATGGAATGAACTTAAAATATTCAAGTTACATATACTCAAAATGATTGACCAAACCAACACTAAATTATGAGTGAATATGACTCAATATATATAAGTTCACAATACTCATATGTATTTATTTTTAAACTTAAATGGTTTGCCGCAATTAGTTTCCTCAATCGGTTTGAGTTGAGTTAACTTGTTGGGTTTTACAGTGTAATAAATCGCCATCACCTGCTTTCAGATGGAGCGGCATTTACTACAAAAAGCTGTAGTTAATTGACAAGCTGAGCCATATCGCATTAATTATCGCTGGCGATACGTCCGCGATATTAATGCGATATGGCTCAGCTTGTCAGTTAACTACGGCACTGTGCTGTAAATGCCGCTCCATCTGAAAGCAGGTGATGGCGATTTACTGCTAATCAAGGAACCGGCTTTACTGACGAGATGCGCATAACAATCTCACGATTTAAATCGCCCAGCCCTACTAATAATAATAATAATAGTAAATATACTACAGATTTAGCATGTATTTGTTGTTGTATTTTTTTGTCAACAATAAACAAAATACATTCATAAGAATCAATAACTTTAGCTGATATAATTGTTGTTGTTTTATTGTCTAAATGTTATTAGAATAATTAAGAAACAAACTCTACTTTAGTGCACATACTGTATTAGATTATTCTTCTGATTAGTCATTACAGAGTCCCAGGTGTGCTACAATTCATGTTAAAATAACAGTAATGATGTGAAACGTTGAATAATGCTTTACCTGAAGCTCTCAAAGCTATGAGAAGACAGAGAGACAGGTAGACAGTCCAGACCGTCATTGTTTCTCAACGAATACTGAAACCGAATTATTCAGAATTAATTATTACAAAGTTTTGTATTTTTGTCACACAAACCTGTTCAGTAGATCAATATCAACTTCTGGATATTGCGTTGTGGAGCGGAGCCCTGGTTTATCTTTTTATATACTGGAGAGGACTGTGAACCCACTGTATATTCAATAAACATGTCTGCAGGACCAACAAATGCTGTTCTCAAATATTTAATGGGACAGTTGGCCAAATGGAGAAAAGGGGCACCAGATCAATGTGATGTAAGTAATCTCCAAAACAGAGGTAAAAAAAAAAAAAAAAAGAGTGGAGGACATTTGAACAGAGGTGGGAAATCCAGGGGCGTATATATATAACGTAAACTCAGCTAGCATACTCAGTTATTTGACTCAAAGCCATATCAGTGAATCAGGTCACCATATGATGACTATAACATCATCAATAAGTGACCATCATCATCTGATGAGATTTTCTCCTGCATTTTTGGCAAAACAAACTTAAAAAACACAGTTAAAACAGCCAGAGAAAAAACAGTGTTAAAATCTCAAGGGTCAAGAGCCCAAGTAATGCAAACACAGATCACCATAATGTTGACATAACATTTTTTTTTTTTTTTTTTTCACTTTATTTAAATTGACATATTCTACTTTATTTTTAGTTTTTTGTTTGTCATCTGTGGCTGCCAGTCATTTGACCCTTTTTTAAGATTTTTTTTCAACAAAGGTATATGATCGTGTTGAATGACTGCGCCTTGACGGCACAATTCCATCTTTATGTGATCTTTTCTTCTCTTAGGTTGATTATTTGAGAGGTTTTTATTCTCTGTCTGGGAAGTGGGGCAGACAAACATTGATCGCTGCGGTACCTTCAATGGGCTGACGGTCCCTTCAATGGGCTGGCGGTCCTGTTGAAATGCTGAATAACAGTATAAATGCAGTATACACTTTATTGAGGCCGATCGATTATGAGTTTGATGCAATTAATACATGGAAATGTATTTGATATCTGTGCTCTTCAAGAAACTTTGCTGCCGTACCATGAGTCCAGCAGGCGTAATGATATGATGCAGCTCCTGAAAATAGTTCTAATAGGTTAGACAAACTTATTCCCGGTCACGTTGGAAGTTACTGAGCTGGGGACTATTTTCAGGTGCTGCGTCATATCATTACACCTACTGGACTCATGGTACGGCAGTAAAGTTTCTTGATTATTACGCAGGAATGAGAGTATAGTTCCTAGCCATATCAGCCTAGAAAATCACAACTTTTCATTTTCCGTCGGTCTTAGTACACGATGTAACTACAGAATAGTCAAGTTTTAACCCTCTGGGGACCAAGCTGTTTTTGGGGTCCTTGAGATGTTCTGACATGCCTTGATATTTGTGCTTTTTTCAGTTATTTATAAACATGTTAATGGCAAAGGTGTAAATTCACTCTATATAGCACAAACAGGGCTACCATAATATGCGAGCAACGTGCATGTAGATGTTTGTATTTTTAAGAGAATAATGTTTATGCGTGGTTATTGGAAAAAAATAAAATGAAAGTTGCTGATTTAAGAACACAAAACACATAATAAATATGTGTCCACAAGACTTTTGACTAATTGATGTTGTCCCTTTGAGTTCTAGCTTCAAAATTATGTGAAAATCATCCTGCCTGATTGTTCACATGAAACACTACATTGATTTAAACATTGTAAAACAGTTTTTTTGTCAGAAGAGGTTTATGCGTGGGAGTGGTAATGGGTCATCAATATTAATGAGATTCAGACCAGGGGTGTGACATAGACGCTCCCCCAAGTGTTAATGGGCCATCAGTGAGGCAGCCTGAACAAAGAATGAGGAGATTCAAATGTTTTGTTTTTCAATCTGTTTTATTGTAATTTTGTAAAAACAAAAGTAAAGGCAGGTATCTCACAGTAAATGCTTATGCCCCGTTGATGCGGGCTCTAAGCAAATCAAATGTGACCATATATTACATATATGTGACCTTTTATATTAACATTACCAATCAATAATTGTTATATTGTGCATGCATAACAACACATTTGTTGCAAAGCCACACAGGCACATATAGGCTACATTTGTATCATCACTAAGTATATAAACAAAATGTAACTAACATCTGTAAAATAGTAGGTAAATATGTACTTACTCTTTTTGATTTTTGTTGCTGCGTGTCCTCGTTGCAGTGGAAGGCGAGAGTGAACAAGCTACATTCCTTTTAAAAAAAGTTACAAAACATATGTAACATCAACCAATCTCCAAAAATAAATAATAAAGTCATACAGGCTCATATTATTAACACGAAGTATAAACAAAATTGAACTAACACCTGTAAAATAGTGGGTAAATATATACTTACTCTTTCTGATTTCTGACTGTGTTGCTAAGCGCACTCCGAGTTGCAGGCGGAGGTAGTGATGAAGCTACATTCCTTTTAAAAAAGTTGAAGAATATTATTACATAAATATAACTATAGTAGCATTAGTCTATAATGAATTACTGATGTAAATATTAGACGCGTGCAATAAGCCTATATGCGTGTCAATGGGCCATTACCGGAGAGGCACACCGCAAACATTAGCCTAACACATTTGTGCACTTCATTAACTGGGTATATTTACACATTTCAGCACATTTACACACATTTACAACTGATATTTGCGAGCATGCATCGTTAATGATAATGAGGCAGCATTTATATAGTCAAAATATAATCTAAACACCTACTAGGCCTACTTTCTAAAATAATTTCTAAATTCTATCTTTCATACATAATGATCTAAACATATAATTTAGGCTACACATACAAATACAAATTTCCTAACCAAGGGGTGTAGCATATGTACACAAAAAAACAAAAAAAAAAACCAAACATTTTTAACATTGAAATGGTACGAGATATTAAATTCATGGTATAGATATGCACTTTCATTAGATCGTGTTGAATATAGGTAGATATAAAATGTCAGTACTCTGGATGGCAAGTCCACCCAGTATAATATTTAAGCTCATGTTTTGAATAGCTTGTCAACTAATGCAAGTAAGAATAAATACTTACTCATCCGAAATTCTATCCACGGCTGGATCAAGTCGCTCTTCAAAATACAAACGGTCGTCATCAGAGTAGTCGCGCTCCTCTTCTGATGAAAATCTGGACTCTTCGTCGCTAGTATCCAGGACGAACTGAAGGGCTTCCGCACCGGTGTACCGTGTCATCTTCCCAACGCGCAGGTGACGAAATGATGAAACTTGAAGCGTTTAATGCATTTGCTTGGGGGCGTTTACCTGTTTTGCATAGATGGCTTAGCACATTATCTTGTGAATAGCGCGCTCCGTAAGTAGGCGTGAACGAATTAAAGTCAATGAGCTCGTAATGAGCTCGACTGGAATCGCTCTCTTTTTATACAGATTACAGAAGCTGATAATATTAGTTTTTTATATAAATGACTTCATTTAACAGATGCGATCTCAAGCTTTATGCCCGTGGGTCTGTTTGCCTGTTTGACTGAATTTTCGCGGAGTTATAGATCATTTTCGAACGCGTTTCAAATGGGAGTTTACTGACAGAGAGAAGGCAGAAATCGCAGCATGTTAAAGTTTATTTATTTGTCAAAAAGCAAAACACTTTATTTTTATTGTGAGTATACAGAAAAAAAATAGAAACTGAACAGGATCGATTGATGTATAACACGAAAATTAAAGATCAAAATTAACAGAGCATTTTGTGTTTATTTTTTATTGCTAAAAAAAAAAACGAGCAAAACGCGCCGGCGCATTTTTGGTCCCCAGAGGGTTAAATAGGAAAAATATCGAAACTCTTTGGTCATTTTTTTGAGAGAGATGCTAATGGTCTTGTCCGATTCAATGATCTATGCTAAGCTATGCTAAAAGTGGAACCACCGGACCCGGAGATCGGCTGAATGGATTCGAAAACGGTAAAACTCAACTGTTTAACTCTGGGGGAGTTGTAAAATGAGCCTATTTCCAAAAAAAGTGGAGTATCCCTTTAAATAAGGAGGTGGCGTAGTCCGCTTATATTTCCTACACTACAATATTCAGAAGTAAAATGCAACATAAACAGTAATGCAGCAGTAATATTAATGCAAAACCATCTGTTTTATGGTGTGCATTTTTAGACACCTTTAAAGGAGAACTCCGGTCAATTTTAACATTGAGCTCATTTTTTTGTACATTTGGAGTGCTGTCAATACAGAGAACAACGACAAAAATCGGTGTTGCCTACACCGAGTTATTCTATTTTTAAACTTTGCACCCTGTTGACTTCAATGGGGCAAGTACTAAACCTGCTTTTAGCCTCTTAACATCCTTGATGTGTCATTACAAGTGCACAGAAAATGTGAGTGATTCCTTCTGAGTGAACACGAGTGAGTCTGACTGCAGTAGATGTGAAAGATATGTATAAAAATGATGTTATTTAAGCCAGCGCAAATACCTGTGTTTACATCCTGTTTTCGGTGGAAGTCCAAAGTAGTCGATTGTCGAGTTCACGCGCATATGTTTAGTTACCTATGATCACGCGCGTGAACTCGGCAATCGACTACTTTGGACTTCCACCGAAAACAGGATGCAGAATCACAGTTATGCTGTGATCAACAACATAAATCTATGTCAGAAATAAGGGTCTTAATGAGTTCAGTGATCAAGTTCAAATGATGATTGTCATAATATAACCAAAACCATCAGATCACTTTTTTCCTTTGTTCATCTGGCAGTTATAACTCAGATACAACAGCCAAACAAAATCTAAAGTAAACATATAAGGGTCAAGAGTCCAACTAAAGCAAACACCCATCACCATAACGGTGGCTTACAATTTGTGATTTTCTCCTTCAGTGATTCTGCTTGTTAACATCAGGTGTCTTCAATAATGCTCAATCATCACTAAATTAATCACTTAATTATCTCATTAACTTTAACACTCTTGAGTGTGGACTCATATACACTTCCCGGAGTGTTAATTTAACACTGGAGTTTTTGCTGTGTATTGTTTCTCTTTCCTTCAGTGATTCTGCTTGTTAACAACAACAGGTGTTCATCACCAATGCTCAATCATCACTCAATTGATCACTTAATTGTCTCATTAACTTTAACACTGCTCCAGTGTCAAGTCAAGTCAAGTCAACTTTATTTATATAGCGCTTTTCACAATACAGATTGTATCAAAGCAGCTTCACAGTATTAAATAAAATAGTACATCAGTGTATGTTTCTGGTGTAAAACATCCACGTTTGGTAATGCAGATCAATAGCACTGTTGAATCGATTAATCAAATTAAGTATCCCCAACTGAGCAAGCCAAAGGCAACAGTGGCAAGGAACCGAAAAACTCCATTAGGTGACCTAATGGAGAAAAAAAAACCTTGGGAGAACCCAGGCTCAGTCGGGGGCCAGTTCTCCTCTGGCGTTTATGAAGTAGAGACCAGATTTAACTGTAAGATTAAAATATTATATGAATGCCTGGCTGAAGAGATGCGTCTTTAATCTAGTTTTAAACTGGGAGAGCGAATCTGAGCAACGAACAGTATCAGGAAGGCTATTCCAGAGTTTTGGTGCTAAATGTGAAAATGCTCTCCCTCCTTTGGTGGATCTGGATATCCTAGGTATGACCAGAAGCCTCGAATTTAGTGATCTTAAAGAGCGCAATGGATTATAGGGCGATAGAAGATCCGTTAAATAAACTGGAGCTAAGCCGTTTAGGGCTTTATAAGTCAGTAGCAATACCTTGTAATTAATACGGAACTTTATAGGTAACCAATGTAGTGATGATAAAATTGGTGTTATATGGTCAAACTTTCTTGATCTAGTAAGAACTCTAGCGGCGGCATTTTGGACTAACTGTAGCTTGTTTATTGAGGATGCAGGACAACCAGCTAATAAAGCATTACAGTAATCTAGTCTCGAGGTCATGAATGCATGAACTAGCTTTTCTGCATCAGAAACAGATAGCATGTTACGTAATTTAGCAATATTTCTAAGGTGAAAAAAGGCTGTTTTTGTAACATATGAAATATGATTTTCAAAAGACAAGTTACAATCTAATATAACACCCAGGTCTTTTACTGTAGAGGATAAAGTAACAGGACACCCTACTATGTTAAAGTTGTATTGAAGGAGGTTTTGTGGGCAGTTTTTTGAACCGATAAGTATTACCTCTGTCTTATCTGGATTTAATAAAAGAAAATTGTGCGTCATCCAATCTTTTATATCTTTAACACACTCTGTCAATTTGGATAATTTAGCGTTTTCATCCGGCCGTGATGAAATATATAGTTGAGTGTCATCAGCATAACAATGGAAACTAATTCCATGTTTCCTTATAATATTTCCAAGTGGCAGCATATATATTGAGAATAATAGAGGGCTTAACACAGATCCTTGCGGCACTCCATAGTTTACTGGAGTTATGATCGATTTTTCTCCGTTTAAATAGACAAAATGGTAGCGGTCAGATAGGTATGATCTGAACCAGCTTAATGCTTGTCCTTGAACACCGGTATAGTTTTGTAGCCGATCTAAGAGTATTGTGTGATCTATAGTATCGAACGTGTCACTTTAACACCATGTAGAGTGGGACCATATGTGCTCTGAGCAGTGTTAATTTAACACTGTGGAATTTACTGTGTACGGCTGCTGGTTTAGTCCAAAAATGAGCAGTTCTTTGGCAGTTGGTTCTGTTCGAGGTCGGATCACATTCTCACCACAAACGAACGCTCCAGAGTTTGGTCCGCTTTTGGTGCGCACCCGAGTGCGATTGCCGCATTCTCACCTGCCCAGACGAACTTAAAATTATTTACAGCAATTTGCCAGGAAACATTGAATTCAGGCGAGTTATCGAGTTCATGCTGTAGCAATTCTCTCTCAACCAGACATTTCATGGTCTTTCTGCAAACAACATAAAGGTCATCAACAGAATCCAGTGCCATATCCAGTGGAAATATCTGTCCGTCATCATCATCATATTTACACCTGTTGTCAATCCTGTAAACCTGATTGCTGTGTATCGCAGATCATTGAACTTCACATACTTTCTTGATCTTGAGTTTTGTTCTGAATGTGTTCAGGTTATCACTGTAACCCTCACAAATCACAATATTTATTGCACATATTATAAACAAGTTTTACATTTGGTTGAGACAATATAATTCAAATGATTTTAAAAAGTTGTATTATCTGGATATTTTGCATAGATTCAAATCTCCGTTTTCTAATATATTTCATATTCAACTTTATTTCCAGACTCAAGGTCCATTAGAAAGAAAACATACAACAACCTTCATAGAATTACATACGATACAAAACATTTAAAATAGACAATAATGCCAATACTTTCTCATAGATGACAGGTATCGCACCTTTGATTAGGATATTAAATCAGCTGCTTTGACTTTTCCCACCAGCGCATGAATATTTGATTTAATAAAGCATGACAATTAATTTGATGTTTAATAACAACAAGAAACATGCAGTGTTTATCTGATTAGAAGCTAAACACATTGCAAAAAAATGATTAAAATTAATAAAACATTTAAAAAAGCAACTTGGTTTCCAGCACTTGCTGCACAGTTCAGGTCACTTCTTGTTGTATAGCTTTTCAAAATGTACAAAGTTTCACACCAGGGATCGTCTCGGTTACGGATGTAACCCTCGTTCCCTGAGTAGGGAACGGAGACGTTACGTCGGATGACGACGATTGGGGTTTCGCTTAGAAAGCCTCTCACCTTCGAGTATATAAAACGAGCCAATGGCAATGAAATGCCATGGGTCTGCGGAATTTGCATAGCGTATCTCCGCCCACCGCAGGGGGTATATAAGGAAGTACGCTGCAATATGCAGATATGTCTTCGCTGAGGAGCCGAGACTGAACTCAGGCGTTTTTCAGCGATACAGCGGAAGTGGCAGGAAGACGTAACGTCTCCGTTCCCTACTCAGGGAACGAGGGTTACATCCGTAACCGAGACGTTCCCTTTCGTGGTCACTCCGAGTTACGTCGGATGACGACGATTGGGGTTCCAGTCTAATCACGCCACCTCGGCTGTCATCCAGTGCCCTGCGTAAGTCTGAGCTCCCTGTTGTGAGAATAGCACGAACGAAGGAGTCCTACTTAACACAGGAATACCAAGGTACACTGGGAAGCATATCTCAGGAGAAATATGCAATTATGCCCAACCATTAAGGGGGGGACTTGAGAGACACATATGACCCAGAGGGATGCATATGGGGTATCACTGAGGTGTCCAGCCGCAGGTGGAATATTTAAACCCCAGGGTTGGCAAGGTGGCTTGCCAAGGGAAAGACACACGCTCAAAAGAGACTTATAGTGGAATACACATGTGGGGGTCGCCCAAAGGGGGGACCATGCACATGGAGGCACCTAGTCAAGCGCAAGAGCTGTGTTATGGCAGATTGGCATAACTCAGGCGTTGACGTAACCAGTGCTGGAGGAACTCAGAGCTTATCAGACTCACCTGAGAAGATGATCGCACGTATCCCGTCCGTGGAGAGGAATGGCGAGCAAGCGAAGACACCTGAGCAGAATCTAGTACCGGCTGGTTGAAGCGAGTACATGAGAAGAAACTGGCTCTACTCGGAGATTATAGAATCTCTCGAATGTGTTGGGTGTCGCCCAGCCTGCAGCTCTACAAATGTCTGTTAGCGAGGTGCCATGCGCTAGAGCCCAAGAAGAAGCCACACTACGAGTGGAGTGGGCTTTCACACCAAGGGGGCATTGACGACCTTGCTGCTGGTATGCCAAAGCAATGGTATCCACTATCCAGTGAGATAACCTTTGCTTTGAGAGAGCCTTTCCCTTCAGCTTCCCACCATAACAGACAAAGAGCTGGTCTGAGGTCCTGAAACACCGCGTTCTGTCTACGTAAGCACGAAGGGCGCGTACTGGACAGAGCAGTGCCAAGGCTGGGTCTGCCTCCTCCAAGGGCAGCGCTTGCAGGTTCACTACCTGTTCTCGAAAGGGTGTGGTAGGAACCTTGGGCACGTATCCAAGCCGGGGTCTCAGGATCACGTGAGAGTTAGCCGGCCCGAATTCCAGGCACGCTTCGTCAACCGAAAATGCCTGCAGGTCCCCTACCCTCTTGCTGGAGGCCAATGCAACCAGGAGCGCTGTCTACATAGACAGGAACTTAAGCTCCACTGATTGCAAAGGCTCAAATGGAGCACTCTGCAGGGCAGTTAGAACCACTGAGAGGTCCCAAGAGGGTACGAGGGGAGGACGAGGAGGATTTAGTCTCCTCGCTCCCCTCAGGAACCTGACGATCAGATCGTGCTTCCCCAAAGACTTACCATCGACTGCTTCGTGATGTGCGGCAATGGCGGCAACATACACTTTCAGGGTGGAGGGAGACAGCCTTCGCTCCAACCCTTCTTGCAGGAAGGAAAGCACGACACTGATCGGGCATTTCGTGGGTTCTTGATGTTTAGAAGAACACCAGTTGACGAAGAGGTTCCACTTCAACGCATAGGCATGTCTCGTGGACGATGCTCTAGCGGAAGTGATGGTAGCCACCACCGCAGGTGGTAGGGTACTCAAACCTGCCTCGTCCCGTCCAGGAGCCACACGTGGAGGTTCCAAAGATCGGGACGAGGGTGCCATAAGGTGCCCCGTCCCTGAGAAAGGAGGTCCTTCCTCAGAGGAATTGGCCAGGGAGGTGCTGTCGCGAGGAGTACTAGTTCGGAGAACCAGGTCCGGTTGTGCCAATACGGGGCAACCAAAATGACCTGCTCCTCGTCCTCCCTGATCTTGCGCAAGGTCTGCGCAAGGAGGCTCACTGGGGGAAACGCATACTTGCGTAGGCCCCGCGGCCAGCTGTGCGCCAGTGCATCCGTGCCGAGCGTGCCCTCGGTCAGGGAATAAAACAGGTCGCAATGGGACGAGTCGTGGGAGGCAAACAGGTCTACCTGTGCGTCGCCGAACTGATCCCAAATCAGCTGGACCGTCTGGGGATGGAGCCGCCATTCTCCAGCGAGAGGCCGAACTCGAGACAGCTCGTCGGCCGCCTGGTTCAGGTGTCCCGGGATATAAATGGCTCGAAGCGACCTCAGATGCTTCTGACTCCATATGAGGAGGTGGCGAGCGAGTTGCGACATACGGCGGGAGCGTAGACCACCTTGTTGGTTGATGTACGCTACTGTTGCGGTATTGTCTGATCGGACTAGTACGTGCTGACCCCTGAGCAGCGCATGGAAGCGGTGCAGGGCGAGACGTACAGCCAGCAACTCGAGACAATTGACATGCCAAAGGCGCTGGGGTCCTGTCCAGGAGCCCGCGGCAGCATGACCATTGCACATGGCGCCCCAGCCCGTGGTGGAGGCATCTGTTGATACAACAACATGCCGGGAAACTCGCTCTAAGGGCACTCCGGCCCGTAGAAAATTGAGGTTCGTCCACGGGGTGAAGGTCTGACGGCAGGCTGGAGTCACTGGGACTTGGAGCGTGCCGTGTTGCCATGCCCACCTCAGGACTCGATCGCGAAGCCAAAGCTGAAGCGGTCTCATATGAAGCAATCCCAGCGGCGTTGCTGCGGCTGCGGATGCCATATGCCCCAGGAGCCTCTGAAATAGTTTCAGTGGAACCGCACTCTTGCCCTCGAATTGGCGAAGACAAGTCAGCAGTGACTGCGCGCGCTCGCTCGTAAGCTGCGCGCACATGGCGACCGAGTCGATCTCCATACCGAGAAAAGAGATCCTCTGCACGGGGCAGAGTTTGCTCTTCTCCCAGTTGACCCGAAGGCCCAGACGAGCTAAGTGCCGGAGCACTAGGTCCCTGTGTTCGCAAACCTGGCCTCGAGAGTGAGCTAGGATTAGCCAGTCGTCGAGATAGTTCAGGATGCGAACCCCGTGTTCCCGGAGGGGAACAAGGGCTGCCTCGACGACCTTCGTAAAGACGCGAGGAGACAGGGCTAGCCCGAAAGGGAGAACCGCGTACTGGTATGCCTGCCCCTTGAAAGCAAACCGTAGAAACGGTCTGTGTCGAGGTAAAATGGAGACATGGAAGTAGGCGTCCTTCAGGTCGATCGCTGCAAACCAATCCTGCGGCCGTACACACTGGAGGATGTGTTTGGCCGTTAACATCTTGAACGGCAGCCTGTGAAGGGAGCGGTTCAAGACGCGCAGGTCGAGGATTGGCCGTAACCCACCGGACTTCTTGGGTACAATGAAGTAGGGGCTGTAGAAGCCGGACTTCATCTCGGCTGGAGGGACAATCTCGATCGCACCCTTCGCCAGTAGGGTGGCGACCTCCGCTCTCATGACAGGGGCATTGCCCCCGACCATAGTGAAGCGGACTCCCCTGAAGCGGGGAGGAGATATCGCGAACTGAAACGCGTAGCCGAATCTAATGGTTTTCGCGACCCAGCGGGACAGTCTGGGAAGCTCTAACCAGGCCTCCAGAAAGTGCACCAGCGGGGTCATACGAACCACAGACGTACCGTCGGTGGGGCAGCGAGGCGGAATGACCGGCACCGGCGAGGGTGGCATAGCGGCCCTGTGCGGGGGCACGGTCATAAACCGCATCCTGCCAGAGGAGGCCAGGGGAGGGCGCGCGTCCCACGGGGGCGTGCTCTGGCAGGGGTCTGGCGACAGAGGGGGGATGAGAGGAGCGTGGCCCGTGGGCGGCGCGTGCTGTCATCCACTGCCTCTTAAAGCTCAGAGAAAGAGCATCAGTTCTTTAGAACAACATTCTCTCCCAGCCCTCCACTGGGGGAAGGAGTGGTCCTGCTCCCCACTCCCCGAAGAACTGAGCCCTAACTCCAAGCTGCCCATCTCAGGAGTGCTGCTTAGCCAGGTGTTAGCCGGCTAAGGGGCAGAGACAGGCAGTGCCAGCCTCCAGCGACCTCCTCGTGCTCGGACCGGTGAAGGCTCGAGGGAAGGAGCCGCATGGAGGTGGCGTCGGCGGGAAGCGGACTAAGCAGACCACACCAACGGATGACCGTCAGTGCATAGCCTCAGTCCGCTTCTGGAGTGATCGAAGACTGTTGGGCGCAGTCCTCAACCACACCGCCGACCAGGCTGCCCGCCTCAAGGGTGCTGCTTAGACTGACGTGGCAGTCTAAGGGGCGGAGACGGGCAGCGCCACCCTCCTGCGACTTCCTCCTACTCAGAGCTGGTGAAGGCCCGAGGGGAGCAGCCGCATGGAGGGGGCCTTGGCGGGAAGAAGACTAAGGAGACCGCACGGATGGATGACCATCGGTACAGAACCTGAGTCTGCTTCAGGTGGCCGAAGCCACCCGCCAAAGAGCTCAGCCTGGGACATGGGGGAGCTGAGAAAATTAATTCTCAGACCCTACCACATCAACCTGACTAAGCCCATGTCTGGACCACATAGTGGACATCACCTGACCCAGGATCACGCAGGTACCGATGTCGCCCGAGAGCGAGGTCAGTAGTGTGCGTGGCGGAACAACCAGGCCGGGCATGGGAGGCATAGCGTCCCAGCATAGGGGCGTGGTTAAAATTTTCCGCGTTCTGCCAGGGTTGGCCAGGGAAGGACTAGCGTTCCACTGCGGCCGGTTCGACAGAACTCCCGGGACAGCACTGCATCGAAGGCTTAGGCGACACACAGTACTGCATGACCGTGCCACGATAGTGACGGGGACCATACAGACCATGATCACCATGCGATCGAAAGCAGCGAAGGCGGAGGACACCCGCGAGCCGCGAAAGTCACGTGGAGTCTCGCGCAGCGCAGGCGTCCTGATGCACGTCCGGGAGAAGCTTACAGCGCTCGGGGGGAGGGCGGGGCCACTCCAGCCGATGCTTTCAGCTGCCCGGGAAAGCATGGCTGACAGCTCTGGATCGGTCCCGGCAACGATGGCACTCCCGTGGGAGGCAACGCAGTCGAAACTTCATTTCCAGAGGAATCAAGCCCACCTTGTGATGCTGTGAGTGCATGGTCTGCGATGTGGAGGGGGGTGTGGCCCGAGGAATTGACTCGTCGGTTGTTGTGCCACACCAAACCCTCAGATCACCCTGGCCACCAGCCAAAGTATCTCTTCTCGAGGAAGAGATAAATTGGGGTGTGGCAGAGGGGACTCTACTCACATGGAGATCATTGAGTCTTGATCTATAAATATCGCGATGGTCATGTTCCCTTCTTTTTCTTTTTTTTTTTTAGTTTATTTTTTTGCAATGAAAACATGACTCATCAACGAGCGCTGCCAAGCGTGATTAAGCCCAACACGCAAAACAGCGCTCGCGACCGTTAGGCAGATGACCGCACAGTGCGCACACACATCCAGAAAATACACGGGCGAACCGTCTTGAAAAAGACGTGCCGCGTGCAGCTCTTTTAGAGAGTGGAAAAGCTCAGCAGAGTGCTGAAGCGCCCAGGGAGAAACACACTCACTGTCGGCAGATTACTGCACAAATCAGCAGCAGGAAATGCGATCTCGCTGGAAAGCGCCGTCACACAAACACACTGAAGAGCCGCTCGTCTCGAAGAGATTTGAGATAACACTCAAAAGGCTTGTGGAGTGAAGTACTGAACTTGGCTCCGAAGCGAAAACATATCTGCATATTGCAGCGTACTTCCTTATATACCCCCTGCGGTGGGCGGAGATACGCTATGCAAATTCCGCAGACCCATGGCATTTCATTGCCATTGGCTCGTTTTATATACTCGAAGGTGAGAGGCTTTCTAAGCGAAACCCCAATCGTCGTCATCCGACGTAACTCGGAGTGACCACGAAAGGGAACTTTCTGCTTCACATCACTGACTGTAAATGTCTCATATGGAGGAATCAGCACCTCTTTCTCTTTAGGATACTTTGAATATTTTGTCAGCTCAGCACCTGAACAAGTGTAGATTTCAAAACAAGATTTAGCTCCAAACCGTTCTGCTACTGTACGATCAATAGAGGATGAAGCAAACTGGCCAAAACGAACTTCTTTGCCCTTAACATTCTTATCAAATTCAACTCCAGTGCCACGGTAAGTATTGAAGCATTTAGCTTGTGTTTTCTTCAGAATCTGTATCGCTTCTGTTAACCAAAAGTGAAGTGAATACCATGAATATTTCCCGTCTTTATATTTTTGTTTATCAGTACGAACAGCATTATTGAATTTCTCAAATAGCTTAAAAGCTGAGTTAGTGTACGCATAAATGGCAACTGAATGATTCTTTGACAAATTATCTCCTGGTGGTTTGTGATTCTTTTCAGCATCTGTCCAAACTCTTGCAAATTCAGGGTTAGACATTTCTTTCTTCATAAATTCTGTCTGCACTCGATGCTCCATCTTCTTTAAACACCAGTGAAATTGGTCATCAACTGAATTCTCTGCCATACCCAGTGGAAATATCTGTCCTTCAGCAGCAGTTCTGTGATCCTGCAGTAACAGGAATCATAATGATCAGTCATCAGTATTCATGTCTGTAATATTCATACTCAAACACAAGCTCACCTGTCCTACAGCAGCTGAAATGAGAAGAAGAGCTTCAATGATCAACAGCATCTTGATTCAGTCGAATCCCTCAGATGATCCAGTAGATCTGGTGAAGCTATTGTGAAGCACAGACAACAAGAAACAACCGGGTTTCACACATACAAAATCTATGTGATGTTCACTGATATATAAAAAGCCAACCTATAGTTAGAAGAGTTGTATGTTTTCAAAAAGAAAACGCAAAAAGAACAATATTCTTAGGTAAGGTTGAAAAACTTATGTATTTACATTTCTTTAACTCATCATTTTTTTAATGAAATTTAAACTTTTTTAGGTGGATTTTTACAGTGTACACAGGTATTCATCTTTCAGTTTCATTACTATCTATACAGTGTAAAAAAGAAAAGAAAAAAAAGGTCAATGACTGTTAGCTAAAACTGTTAGCTAAACTGCCAAACAATAAAGTAAAACATACTAATTTAAATAAAGTGCAAAACTTTTACAGAATTTTCCTTAAATGTTTTACAGAAAAACATTGTTATTTTACAGCTATTTCCTGAATTATTACGATCAAACACCTTCACTGTAAAAAAAAAAACCTTAAAAAACAGTCAAATGACTGTCAGCAGTGGCTGCCATACAAAAAACATAAAATTAATGTAAAATATCCTAATTTAAAAGAGTGCAAAAGACTTTTACAGACATCTTCATTAAACATTTTAACAGAAACACAGTCATTTTACATTTTTACTTTTTGCCATAACCACGTGATCTGTGCCGTCCGAAGCTTCGTTTCCACACAGTCACGTGACTGCTTCGTATTCAGATTCAAAAATAGCGTGAACCCCTTGAGCAGGTTTCGAGTGTCATGCCCTTCAGTAGTGGTAAATAAAAAAAGAAACAGACTTAGCCCTCACACTGTTGAACAAGTCCTGTTCCTTAATAAAAATCTTTCATTTAATAAATACCCACAAAATAAAATGTCAGCTCCCCAGTTCACACTTCACCATTCCACAACAATTTTATTTTATTTTGATTATATATGCCTACATTAACCTTGCCTATGAAGGATTAGGACTGAGGCTAAAGTTTATGTGAATAAGGCTGCATCAAAGCAGATTCATAAGAATTATTCTGTACAAGTGAATTAGTCCCATTTATTATTATTTATTTTTATATAAATTCACTCATACAGTTGTTTGTTCATACATTGTGTAAGAACTACATCAACACTAACACATGAATTATGAGGATTAATTGTATTGCTTTGCGGTTTACAGAGCACAAAATGATTTATTAATTGAAACAATAAAAAAAAAGTGTCTTCTGGGACAGAAAGACAGCTTTTCCACCTTTTGACCACAAGATGTCATTAGTGTGCAACGTGTTCAAAAGCTTTGAATAATGAACCATTTTACTATACATTCGAGGGGGAAAGCCCTGGTATGAGGTGCCCCTAGGGACATTATTCAGTATTACCATGCATATACATGTACTTTTCCTCTCACATACACATATGAAACCAAATTCATTCATATACTATAATGAAATGCTCACACACATACAAGTGAAATGCTTTTATAAACACAACTGAAACGCTCTCATACATACAACTGAAAATATTACACTCACACACACAACTGAAACGCTCACACACATACACCTGAAACGCTCACACACACACAACTGAAATGCTCTCATACATACAACTGAAAATATTACGCTCACACACAACTGAAACGCTCACACACACACAACTGAAATGCTCTCATAAATACAAGTGAAATGCTTTTACAAACACAACTGAAACGCTCTCATACATACAACTGAAAATATTACGCACACACATACAAGTGAAATGCTTTTACAAACACAACTGAAATGCTCACACACACACAACTGAAATGCTCTCACACATACACGTGAAATGCTTTTACAAACACAACTGAAACGCTCACACACACACACAACTGAAATGCTCTCACACACACAACTGAAATGCTCACACACATACAAGTGAAATGCTCACACACATACAAGTGAAATGCTTTTACAAACACAACTGAAACGCTCTCACTCACACAACTGAAAAGCATTTCAGTACGTTGTATGCAAGCATTTCAGTTGTGTGTGTGAGAGCATTTCAGTATGTTGTATGCAAGCATTTCAGTTGTATGTGTGAGAGCATTTCAGTTGTGTGTGTGAGAGCATTTCAGTTGAAACGGAAGCACATTTCAGTTGAAACGGAAGGCGGTTAAAGTCTCTAGTCCAGTTGGTGGCAGTAGTGCACCTCAAGACGAAGAACTAGAAGCTGTTGAAACTAAGCACGCGCAGTAAAGTTGGCAATAAATTCACAGATTCGAACTTCCCGGGTCAATAACTCGTGAGCTAAACATTGTTACTACACAAATAACACCTCTTTTTAAACGTAGTAATGTAGGCCTCAGTTAGACAAGCAGCTACAACGTAATTTTCCTCAAAACGAGCTTTCCCTCGCAGTGGACAAAATACATTGAACTCTATGCGCAGACGGCAGAGAGGCAGATCCGAAGGGACCGTCTGCAAATTGCAAAACCCGAAAAGCGTTATTACGAAAACAGTCAATAACTTCACTGTCACAGGGCTGGTCCGAATACCATTTTTTTGAGCTTCGAAGCTTTAGTAATGAACATCGAATATTCGAAGCTTCAGAGAGCGGGGGCTGAAGATATTCTTCTCTCTAATAAAGGCAGTATTCTATGTGTCTGTCTGTCCGTCCGTTCGCATTTTTATTATTTAGAGAACCGTTCATCCGACTTCACAAGGTAGTGCAGTGTCGCATTTGGTGCAATATAGACACCACAGGCGACACGTTCAGAATTAATAAACTTTTAATAAACTACAGAACAGAGCACGAGTGGGAAGCGGCGCTCCTCACACGGGCAGGGCTTATATGCGCCGAGAACGGACACTGCACTAGTGATATTAAAAACATCTTCCCCATGAACAACACAAAATAAATACACTCGCACATAACAGACATGCACAGGTCTGTTAGCTTAAGCAATAGGCTACTTTTAATAAGGTAGTCTAATATTTTTCTGACTAACAATACTGACACAGTAAAGATTTAAATAAAGAAAAACGAAATTTAAATAAAAAACGAAATTTAAATAAAGAAAAAACGAAATTTAAATAAAGAAAAACGAAATTTAAATAAAGAAAAAAAACGAAATTTAAATAAAGAAAAAAAAAACGAAATTAAGTTAAATTAAAAACGAGGTTAATTTAGATTGATAATAACAGGTAAAAAGCTTAATACATTTTGTTTCTATTATTCTATTTTCCACAAAGTCAAAGCTCATCATGCACTTCTGTCCACACACACTCCACTGTTCTGCGCTCTAGCTAGAGAATACTCCCGTTGCAGGAACACTTTAGTAGGCCTAGATTAGAAGAAGCAAATATATTTATTAAGTAGCCTACAGTGATGCGCGGGTCAATGTATAAACAAACCGCACCCGACCGATGTTTTCAGCTAACCCGCCCGCAACTCGGACCGCAAAAAAACAAAAAAGAAAATATTGTACCCGACCCGCTTCCTGACCCGCATTTTTTTAAAGTAGCTATAATGCTCATCGTAGCGTCTTAATATAGCTTAATATTCAAATCTTGTCAAGAATTATAAAAAATCGTCAATATAAGCTCATAATTTGTACTAAAATAGTCTAAATGTTTAGTTTTAAAAACAAATTTAAAAATCTGGCTATGTCTATTTTGATGTTTCTGCGCAAGTTTAGCAGACACTGAGGTTCGGGTTTGTTCCGATCAGAGCTCGTGAGCGGAGAGCGCATTTCTGAATATTCCGCTCCTCTCATGGTCTCTCGCCCAACCCAGATAGCCTGCTGGCTCGAAAATATGTGGAATAAGGGCTACCTCCGACTAATTTTTTTTCTTGTCGACTAGTTGTTCATTTAAGCCATTCGTGGACAAATCGCCCTTTTATATTAAATTAATTATAGGCTAGCCTACAGGAATAAGCGTAGGCCTAATGACCGTACGCTTATAGCTTGCCACAAAGAACCGGTTAAAGTAATGGTTATGAATGTGTCTAAATTAGCAAGGAGACATTTAATTGTTTAGTAATAAACTGGTGTTTTCTGTGTCGCTGCAAAGATGAAGTTGACAATGCGGAGATTGCGGACTCGCCATGAACGCCAGAGAGAAATGCACATTTCATATGGATTAGCCTACATAATCAGAGAGTATAGCCTATTTATTTTGGTTTGAATATTTTCGTTTAAAAGTAGACATTTCAAGCTTTCTGTAATATATTGCCTATATTTATCAAATCTGTGAGGCACAAGTTGAGTTTCGGCGCCCTCCAGTTCACAAGCAGTGATCGCGTACCGGCGCCTTATTTTGCCTGCTATAGACCCTTTTACAGTTGGTAAACACGGTGACGTATTTGTGTGGGCGGAGCTTAGCTGGAGGCAGAAAGATTCCTCTGGCCGCTTCACTAACGTTAGTTTGCAAGTTTTGTTAGCTTGTTTTTTAACAATGACTGGAGAAAATCCGATTTTGTCTTAATGTGCAAGGTCACTCACTGTCCAGGATGCCGATTGTTATTTGCAAAAGTTAATTTTAACGGACGGAACCAGATGACCGTACACGCTCAGTCAATGGACGATCTGACAGGATTAACGTTAACGCTACCTCCGGTTGAGTGGCCTGACTTCTACACCTACCCGATAGAGAAACTGAGGGTAAAGAGAAACTGAGGACATATAAATATATTTAGATGCCTATATAATATAACTATGTGCTGAATGGTCATGTAAAGACTTGTGTGGGATGATCCGCAGTTCTGCCTAGCCAGCGCCAAGACGACAATGTAAAGAGTGACACTACGGTGCAATTTTAATGATATGAATATTTTCTAGAAATAAAAATTCCAGATACAGCATACTCATTTTTCATTGATTCTTGCACCCAAGAACACAACAAGATGACTTTTAATAATAAAAATAATAATTTAAGCTCCTTATTATGTAGCCGAATCTGTGCTGGTTTGTATTGGCCGCCTCCAGTTTTCCGTTTGTTTTGCCTCCAGCTAGCGCCGTGACGTAGGCGCAAAAGGGGTCTATATATTTGCTTCTTATTTAATAAATAGGGGCAATTGATTGATAAAAAATTGATCAAAATTAAGATACAATTTATACAAAACGAAAATCGTTTAAAAAGAGTTTTCTATAAAACAAAACTTAATGAAGTCGTCAAAATCATGTTTTACCAAAAACAGCGCCGTTGAGGGCGCCAGCGCCTCTGCCTCTCAACGCCTCTGCCTCGCGAGTGGATGATAGCCTTGAAGACGCCTAGCAATGATACACCTTTAGTGGTACAGTACCTTTAGTTAAGTTATCGCAGCGCGCTAAGAGACAATGTTATCGGAAAATGCAGCTCAGGTATATGCATAATGGAGATTCCAAAGCTCTCTTCTTTGGTCAGAACCATGGAGAGCGATCGCGGATTTACTTTTACAATGCAACACAATATTTAAAGAGCATCAAGCTATTAAAATCTATATTATGTATACGCACAGATAATATAACAGTAGGCTATATTAGTCAATATTTTTTATTAGGTTAAGCAGTGATTGGATAACGTTTTTTTATTTTATTTTTATTTAACGTTTTTAATTTAAGGCCCACCCAAAATTGGTCTGGCTTATCCAAAACTGGATAATTTTATCCGTGCCTGCATGGTTGGTCGTGCCAGTTTTGTGGTTAACAAATGTGTAAATAGCATCGCAAGAAGTACACATGACAAAACCAGCACTTTGGTCATCATCTTTCATTATTTCGGCAAATGTCTCCCACACTTTGCTCTTTCTATTTGTGTATTTGCGGAGCTTTCACTCCCCAGTCTTCACCTTTTCTCTTGCCGCCTCCATCTCTACCTGCAGACTGAGCTCGTGCGTCATCTTCGCGCCAGTTATTCAGCCAATAAAGTGTAAATTAAATTTAAAACTTATTCATAGAAAATTGTGTCTAGAACTATATCAATTACAAAGGTTTAATTGGCATCTTTATTTCAAACGACCCGACCGACCGCGACCCGAATATCATTAAAAATATTTTTGGATGACTCGTAACCGCGGGTAACCGCGGGTAACCGCGGGTGACCGCAGGCACCCGCTCATTTCGGATCAACCCGCGCATCACTGGTAGCCTATAACCAGGTTGGGTTCCTTCAACTAGGTTCCTATTGCTTAAGTTAACAGACCAGTGCATGTCTGTTACGTGCGAGTGTATTTATTTTGTGTTGTTCATGGGGAAGATGTTTTTAATATCACTAGTGCAGTGTCCGTTCTCGGCGCATATAAGCCCTGCCCGTGTGAGGAGCGCCGCTTCCCACTCGTGCTCTGTTCTGTAGTTTATTAAAAGTTTATTAATTCTGAACGTGTCGCCTGTGGTGTCTATATTGCACCAAATGCGACACTGCACTACCTTGTGAAGTCGGATGAACGGTTCTCTAAATAATAAAAATGCGAACGGACGGACAGACAGACACATAGAATACTGCCTTTATTAGAGAGAAGAATATCTTCAGCCCCCGCTCTCTGAAGCTTCGAATATTCGATGTTCATTACTAAAGCTTCGAAGCTCAAAAAAAAATGGTATTCGGACCAGCCCTGTGACAGTGAAGTTATTGACTGTTTTCGTAATAACGCTTTTCGGGTTTTGCAATTTGCAGACGGTCCCTTCGGATCTGCCTCTCTGCCGTCTGCGCATAGAGTTCAATGTATTTTGTCCACTGCGAGGGAAAGCTCGTTTTGAGGAAAATTACGTTGTAGCTGCTTGTCTAACTGAGGCCTACATTACTACGTTTAAAAAGAGGTGTTATTTGTGTAGTAACAATGTTTAGCTCACGAGTTATTGACCCGGGAAGTTCGAATCTGTGAATTTATTGCCAACTTTACTGCGCGTGCTTAGTTTCAACAGCTTCTAGTTCTTCGTCTTGAGGTGCACTACTGCCACCAACTGGACTAGAGACTTTAACCGCCTTCCGTTTCAACTGAAATGTGCTTCCGTTTCAACTGAAATGCTCTCACACACACAACTGAAATGCTTGCATACAACATACTGAAATGCTCTCACACACACAACTGAAATGCTTGCATACAACGTACTGAAATGCTTTTCAGTTGTGTGAGTGAGAGCGTTTCAGTTGTGTTTGTAAAAGCATTTCACTTGTATGTGTGTGAGCATTTCACTTGTATGTGTGTGAGCATTTCAGTTGTGTGTGTGAGAGCATTTCAGTTGTGTGTGTGTGTGAGCGTTTCAGTTGTGTTTGTAAAAGCATTTCACGTGTATGTGTGAGAGCATTTCAGTTGTGTGTGTGTGAGCATTTCAGTTGTGTTTGTAAAAGCATTTCACTTGTATGTGTGTGCGTAATATTTTCAGTTGTATGTATGAGAGCGTTTCAGTTGTGTTTGTAAAAGCATTTCACATGTATTTATGAGAGCATTTCAGTTGTGTGTGTGTGAGCGTTTCAGTTGTGTGTGTGAGCGTAATATTTTCAGTTGTATGTATGAGAGCATTTCAGTTGTGTGTGTGTGAGCGTTTCAGGTGTATGTGTGTGAGCGTTTCAGTTGTGTGTGTGAGTGTAATATTTTCAGTTGTATGTATGAGAGCGTTTCAGTTGTGTTTATAAAAGCATTTCACTTGTATGTGTGTGAGCATTTCATTATAGTATATGAATGAATTTGGTTTCATATGTGTATGTGAGAGGAAAAGTACATGTATATGCATGGTAATACTGAATAATGTCCCTAGGGGCACCTCATACCCTGGTGCTTCATTTCACCATCACTAGTAAAAAGTGAATCTCTTGCAGTGAACTACATACATGATTTACAGTGACTATACATCACTGCATCTGCAACTACACAGTTACTGTTAGTTAATTAAAGCAATATATAAAACATATCATCAGTGTTTCTCTGCTTATCCTGAACTGAAGCTCAGGCTCTACTCTTCAACACAATGGTGACACACAAAACACACCATACAGAAACACTTTAAACCCCAACAGAACATTAAACACTTCCAGATCTCTCAAGATCTCAGCATCTTCACTTATTACAATCCAGACTTTATTTCTTTCATACTAACATTCTTATTGAGAATTAACAGAGGTTTAGAAGTTGAAGATTTATTGAAAATAATCAAGTTTGCTGTCACCATGATGGTGATCAGTGTTTGCTTTAGTTGGCCTCTTGAGCCTTCAGTTTTTAACATTAGTTTAATTTTGGTTTCTTTAACTGTGTTTCTGATACATATTTGTTATCGTGGGAATCAAGGAAGTGAAACTCAGATCAGATGAACTTGGGTACTTTTTCAGTGGTGATAGTTATCATGTTGTGGCCTGATTTATTGCTACCACGTGAAGTCTAATATCTGATTAATGTGTAAAATATTAATTGTTAATTTTGCATGCCAATACTGGTGCATCCTGCAGTCCTGTGATACTCTGATGCCATTATATGCCAGTTTATGAAGCCATTATAAAGAAAATGTTTTGACAGGATCAACTCTGAACTCGGCACAATACAAACTACTAAAGTCACAAAAAAGCTTTGCTGATTGTCACCATTGTTGAGATTCATATGTTGATCCTTCATGTCTCTCTACTGCTAAATAATTAATCCAGCCCAAAACATTTTCTGTATAGTATATATTTATTTTACATATCAGAATGTTATAATACTGCCACAATATAATTAGGGTCATGTGTATAAAGTATGACATTAATACAGACTTTGTATAAAACTAAAGTCTCTCTGCATATTTTGTGTAACTTCAGCTAATATATTCAGAGAATTGACTCAAAGCCATATCTGTGAATCAAGTCAACATGTGATGCTTTTAACATCACCAATAAAAGACCAACATCATACGATGAGATTCTTCATCTGCATTTATTGCTTTAACAAATGTGTATCAAAACCACAGTTAAAACAGCCAGAGAAAAACTCATGGTGAAAACTCAAGGGTCATGAGCCCAACTAAAGCAAACACTGAACTCCATCATGGTGACATCATATTTCACTTTATTTAAATTAGCATATTTCACTTTAATTTTATGTATTTTTTGTTTGGAAGCCGTAGCTGCCAGTCTTTTTTTTTAATAATGAATATATATATATATATATATATATATATATATATAGACACAGAATTGTACAGCAAAATAAGATAACTCGCTTGCTAACATAAACAGGAGCAAAAGTCAAGTTCAAAATAAATGGCACCCACCTTCCTACTAACCCCACAAATAAAGAAAAAAATAATTAACTAGCAAATTTCAAGTAAACCAAGAGAAAAACAGATTAATTAAATTTAATCATCAAACATTTTACCTGTCATCGGCAGTAATGTTGTCAATTCCTTTCTTGTGCCGGATGTCAAGATGGTATTCCTGCACAATTAAAGACCACCGCATTGAACGTTGATTAGTGTTAGACATGCGAGTTAAGAACCACAATGGATTATGGTCTGTATAAACCAAAATGGAGCTAGCACTTCCACCCAGATCAAATTCAGAGTTTTGAAGGGCTATAGTAGAGCTAGAGCTTCCTTCTCAATTACACTGTAATTTCGCTGACACTTTCGAGTGAGAACTCAGTTAGTTTAACCACACATGTTTTTAGAGAAACACATGTGGTTAAAGAAGAAAGAAAGAAGAGGAACTGACATCTTAATCCACACAGAACTGATCATCTATGAACTCAGTTTGGACTGAACCTGCTAGAACAAAAATAACTTATTTAATAGATAAATACAAGTATTAGTCTGGTATCTTTAATTGGATGCTGAATAAGACAAATGTTTTAAAATGTACTTATTCTTCAGTCCCATAAGTACATAAAAAAGGTATTTCTATATAATCACATTAATAACCTTTTTTAATATTGCAAGAGTAAATGAATTACATATATTGCAGACCCCCCATAGATTATATATAGACCTACAGTTTGTTTTGCTCCTGTTTAGTTTAATACTATGGACCCAAATATATATATTTTTTACAATAAAGTGTTAATGATACACACACAGAGACATCAAGAATCAGCTTATGAATCTCCACAATGGTGATAAAATTATTCATGCTACAATGCATGCTGGGAGTCATGGGTGAGTTTTGTCTTGTGTTGGTACCCAGCATGCATTGCGACATGAAACCTTTAATGTCATATGCTGATTCTTGATGTCTGTGTGTCTGAATGTTAGAGTAAAAGTTATAGTTTAAAACAACAGCTTCTTTGCTGCTTTTTAAGCTAAGTTGAACTGCATTAGACTGTCATAAATATTCACATCAACTTTTAAATCTTACTCTACAATAGTTCCTCACACAAAGCATCACATCCTGGATATTTGGATTACAGCACATTAATAAAATATTCTGTATTTTATGACAGCATATTAATAAAATTATGCCCCATAAAAAAATGAATGAAATATTGCATGATTATGGTGAAATGATCACATAATTCAATATTTTAAACTGTATTATTGTTTAAAAGGAATCTTTGAAATGGCAAGTCATAACAGATGAAACATATTCATTTCAAATGAAGTAAATTGTAAATCTGTCAAGTCAACTGCATTATAGTGCACTTAATTGTCCTGATTTGGATCAGATGATCTCTGGATTGATCTGAGACACACTCCTCACACCAACAACCGGCCCTCATGTTGTTTGCCGTGATCATGCTGTGCCATCACTGCCACACACGGCTCCGCTCCGGCTGACAGGAGACCAGCAGAGAGTATTAAACTGGACAAGCTCTCTGTCACACCTGACGAGGTAAGAAGCCCAAATATGAGCCCCTTCGAAACACAAGACTCAATGCTGTTTGCTCTGTGACCTCTGCCGTTTTAATCAACGCCGACTGTCATTGAGGTTTGAGTCAGTTGCTCAATATGACCTCTTGATGCCAGGAAGGCTGCTCTGAAGTCTCGCTGTTTACAGGAACTGAGAACTGATTTTACATTAGCAAGTGAAGTGTTTTTGTTCACACTAATTTATTATTTTATTTCTAGACTGAAGAATAAGTGTGATTCACACAGGTTTCTAACTTCTTCCACTCTACACCACAACATTTTTGAGAAGTCTTACACATACGGCCATGATTTGTATTCAGCTGAATCAAGAATTTCTATACTAAGCTATCAAGAAACAGAGGGTTCCAGAGACGAAAGCAGGTACAGTCTTTTAATGAGAAAATTAGGCAACGCCGCTCAGGCTGATAAATAGAAAATATCTTCACAAAAAGTAACCAAGGGGTACTTCGCTGATTTTTCTAAATACAGTAATAGATGATATCAGCCGTACATCCGGGCGGCTCTTGAGCAGCGTGGACTGGACAACTGGTGAGATGAGGAGCCCTCTGCTACACTCCACGGAGGCAACTGGATACAGCACAGAAGTGGTAAAACACAGCAGCAGATAACTGAGGCTCAATAGACTATCAGGACTAGACAGGACAGGACAAGACAGGACAGGACAAGACAAGACAGGGAAAAACTTCTGAGCAGTAACGGTAGCAGTCTTCTATGTGCATCAAGGTCAAACAATAATCCGACAACACTACACGAAAGAGAGAGCTAGATATAGCGTGGACAAAAGAGAAAGAGAACAGGTGTGATGATGAGATGTGAATGAGAGCCAGCTGATGGTAATGAGAGGAAAAGATAATGTGTGTGTGCGTAAGAGTGTAAAGGCGGGCGTACACGGTGCGATTTTTGCTGTTTTTACGAGCTCGCAGATGATTTTTTTCACTCGGGAGAAATCGAGTGGAATCGGTGATGCTCGCATGGTCGCGGCTCGCAGCGTGTGAGAGGAATTACGAGCCGAGCCGAGCACGTTATAAGCACCTCCCCGACCTCCCGATCATCTTTAAACATGTTTAAAAAATTCGGGGAGTCGGCCCGATTTTCACCAGCTGTCCCCTATTTCCAAATTATACACAACCACGTGGGGCTATACCTCAGTGGCAGCAACCATACAGCGTGCGCATACACTGTCTCTCTCCCTCTCTCACACTCTCATACACACACACACACACACACACACACACACACACACACACACACACACACTTCTCTCAATTCAATTCAATTCAATTCAACACTTCTCTCTGTTCAATTCAATAAAGCTTTATTGGCATGACAAAAATACAATTGTATTGCCAAAGCATCAAAACAGCATAGAAAATTATTTTGAACATTGTACTACAGAAAATAATAATATTAAATAAAAATAATAAAATAAAAATAATAATTCTCTCTCTCTCTCTAGTTTTTATGTTGAATGGCTACTGTTCTCTGCTTTACAACAAATCATTTGCACACACATTTCTGTCATTTTTTCTATCTGAAGCTTTGCCTGCATGCAATATTGACGGTCTCTGTGTTTAGCGCGAAAGCTCACGTGATTGCTGCCGGCTCGGGATAAAATTCGTGCAGGACAGTCGTGCCGTGTACCAGCTGCATTGACGCGATTATCAGTTAAACTGACTCGCAACGTGTGCAATATCTCACGACCTCCCGAGTGTCCGATCCTGGTCCGAACTCGCACCGTGTACGCCCGCCTTAAAGGGACACTTCACCCATTTGCATTAAGCGTTGCATTGTTAGAAACCCAGTCATTCTATTGAATGGTCGTGCAACACTCTCTCATTTTCCCCTGAGATTGGAGAAATCTGTTATTTACCTCTTACACTTCCTCCTACAATGACGCAAAAATCGTCATTTTGCGTCATTGTAGGAGGAAGTGTAAGAGGGGGGGATTTCTGTTGAGACTACAAGCACTAGTTCCTCATCTTTCCCAGGGGGCGGGACCCGCTCACGCTACAAACCTATTACAGATCAGTGGGTGGGACTTTACGCTCTGAAACTGTAAGCAATATCCTCCATCTTGTTTGAAGCTAAGCTAACAGGCACTGTGGAGACAGATGTAAAGTTATGACAATAGCGGAGGAGAGTGCTCAATATGATATAGACTAGAGGAAGAGGATTTCGGAAGTCTGATGCTTGAATCAGGTGTTTGTGGCTACCTTTACAAGCCGCATTATAGCGAAGAGCAGCCGAGGCAGAAGACCTGCCTGCTGCGGACGAGGAGCCCGGACTGGCTCGGGTTAGGGCGGACCGGTGGCGCCGGTGATCTCACTATGCAGCTACGAACCGCTATGAACACAGAGATAAAGTCCGTCTGCGGCAAAGAATTTCAACGATGACAATTTCTCCTGGACGAAATCTCTGAATCAGACGAGGACACGGACGTTTGTGTTGTGAACAAGTTTCCTAGTTTCGCACCGCATATGTTCTGACTGAACATCCAGGTACCATGCAATAATTCACCTTTTCGAAAGAAATACAAACGAGGAGTAATACACTAATGAGTTCGCCAACTAACTAGACATTTTGTGTGAATGTGAAATTAATTTCAAGCTCTGGTGGTAGCTAGACTTGTAGACGGAAGAGTGATTTTTTCTTATAGGCAGATATGCGCTTTCTGGATTAGTGGGAGTGGCTTGCGGAGCTGTGCAATATGGTGCATTGTGGGAGTTGTTGTCTTTCATACAAATGCGTCCTGAAGTTATTTTTTGTCTTTTCTCGGTCACAAAGGCACCAAATTCAAAATTTCTTTTACATTTCGACTACATATATGACCCACTTTAAATAAAAAGCAATGTTCAAATGGGTGAAATGCCCCTTTAAGAAAAGAGAAGGTAGGGCGTAATACAACCAGCAGAGGGAGGCAAAGGAAAGAAAAAGAAAAAGAAAGAACCAGGATCATGACACTAAGCATTTATATTCCATTCACACTTTTGTGGCTTATTTTAACAAACAAATGTGATGCGATCTGGGAAAACCCGTCATATGTCGCGCTAGTACGTTTTCAGTAAGGTCTAAAAATAGGTCGAAATATGTCCGTTTTTTTTTGTCAAAATTGGGTTTTCATTCATTTATTATTCTATAACATCTTCTGTCATCTCTGAATATATCTTGGCTAAATTCACTATTTTAGTGCAGAAAAATAGCGATTTACAGTGGCAAGCTGAAAAGACTGTGTTTCTATTTAAGAACACGCACCGCAGAGGTGAAAAAAAAAAGATATTCGCCCAAAGCTCTCCTTCTCTTAACACTACAAAGACAGTTCACCTATCGAAATAAACCACATAACATCTAGAATAAAGGTATATCAGTGCGCATTTCTCACCAGTCTTGTGTAAACTACACACAGTAAAATCCCTGGTGTTAATTTAACACCGCTCGGTGTTCATATGGGAACCACCAGCAGGGTGTTAAAAGTAACACTGAAGCAGTGTTAGAGTTAATTAGATAATTAAGTGATTAATTGAGTGATGATTGTTCAATTACCTGATGATAACAAGCAGAATCACTGAAGAAAAGAGAAACACAAGAACTACGACTGACTTCCAGACACAGCCTTAGATGAAATCAACTGAAAAGACATGAAATCTCTCTTATTACAAACCAGGTTGACCTTATTTCTGTCATTCATCTACAGAAGTTCTTTTTGAGAATGAACAAATTTAGATGTTGATGTTTTATTGAAAATATTTGGTCACTATTATGGTGATCAGTGTTTCATTTAGTTGGGTGGTTTGACTCTTTATAACTTATGTTAGTTGTGGTCTTTGTAACAGTGTTTGCCAAAACACATAATTTGTTGCAAAAGAACCAAAAAAAAAGAACAAAAAAAAAAAAAAATATATATATATATATATATACATACAGTGCTATGCATAAGTTAATACACCCATACTAAAGATGACTAAAAAGAGGAATAAAAAAATCATCTTTTGGAAACTGAACTTAATGCCTTAATTTAAAAAATTAGGAAAAATCCAACCTTTAAGGACACCAATTTTCTTTGTGAATGAATAATGTATCGTAAATAAATAAATGTTCTTCCTTAAAATACAGGGTGCATAAGTTTGGACACCCCAATGTTAAATTCCCATAGAGGCAGGCAGATTTTTATTTTTAAGTATTTTTTTTTTATTTTTTTTTTAGGATACTATGCATCCTGATAAAGTTCCCTTGGCCTTTGGAATTAAAATAGCCCCACATCATCACATAGCCTTCACCATACCTAGAGATTGGCATGGTTTTATTTCAGTTAGCCTAATAGCTAGTTTGATTTGCATTGAGAGATGATCTTATGGAAAGTACCCCATGCCAATCTCTAGGTATGGTGAAGGCTATGTGATGATGTGGGGCTATTTTAATTCCAAAGGCCAAGGGAACTTTATCAGGATGCATAGTATCCTAAAAATAAAATAAAAAAAATACTTAAAAATAAAAATCTGCCTGCCTCTAAATGTGGAGAGGTTGTGAGCAATAAAAAAATAAATAAAAAATAAACAGGCTCAGTCCAAAAAGTGTGGAAAAAATATTGTTCCTTAATACAAATCTTTGAGTGTTCCCTATCCGACATACCCCCTGGCCATAGTTACACAAGCACACCCAACTTGTGCCATATTTCCCAACACATCCTCTTTTTCCCCAGGACTCTTTCCCCAATACCCAATAACACAATACACACATTCATCAATCTTTATTTGTAAAAAAAATGGTATCCCATTATTAGTATATATGTGCACTGTGTGTGCGTGTGTGTGTGCGTGTGTGCGTGTGTGTGTGTGTGTGTGTGTGTGTGTGTGTGTGTGTGTGTGCACTAGATTTATTTCACTCGTCTTAAAGCCTCCTGTCCACTATCTAGCTGGGATCATTTAGATGCAGTCTTGGCACTTCACCAGGCGAGGTCGCTGTTACTGAAGCTTCGAGTAATGAACCCATTTTCAAAACAATTCTTCTAAGTGGTTCAGTGCTTCACCAAAGCTTCATTTGCCCATCACTAGCAGCTCCCAGCATGCATTGCTGCATGAATCATGTCACCATTGTTGAGATTCATATGCTAATTCTTCATGTCTGTGTGTGTCTAAAATAAGTTCCCCACAATGTATTTTAAAAATCATGATCTGGTCACAGTCTGATCTGTGGCAAGAAATTATTATTAATGAAAATAAACCAAAGAATGGCAATAAATATCTAATTGTCTTCATTGACTACTTTTCGAAATGGGTAGAAGTGAGTGCTCAAGTGGCAGCGAGTAAGTTTCTGAGTTATTTTCTCGACATGGTGCGCCAACCCACCTCATATCAGATCGTGGAACCCCGTTTTTGAGCAATCTTTTTGAGCATGTGGTTGCTGCCCTGTACCGAACACCGGCTGACAACGGCATACCACCCGCAAACCAACACCACTGAGAGGGTAAACCGCACACTTAAAGCTGTCATACGTCCATACGTAGAGGACAAGCACACTTCGTGGGATAAGTATCTTCCACAAATCTGTTTTCGCTCTTTGAACTGCTTGCCATGAGAGAACAGGTCTATCTCTAGCAATGTTGTTATATGGCCGTGAGTTGGAAACAATGCTTGATTTGATAACACAACTTTAATGAATTATGTAAGGTAGATTTTAACTTATCACTATATTTGAGTAGCCTTGAAATAAAGGAAATAAAAGTTTTGTCACAAGGGTACAAATATGTACCCTTTGCCAAGGGTGCAAAAGCAGTGACAAACCCTTGAGGGTACAGCCCCAGTGACAAGCCATTGTACCCCTAAAGGGACAATTATGTACTTTATTTTCTGAGAGTGTATTGATCAATATGTGAATCCGTTGACCTACAATCACACAAGTTGTGGTCTCATTGGCACAGATTACTTTAGATGAGATTAGATAGAACTGTGTTGATCCCAGTTTGGTCACATGCTTTTTCTGCTCTGCTGTGATTTGTTAGATATGTAAGGAATAATTGACGAAAGCGCGTGGGGCTGCATGTTTTTTCTTGTTATGAATTGTATCCTATTTTCCGTTATTACAGTCAACTACGCAAAGGTTATATGGAACTGTAATGTCAAGATCTGTCAACATCACTGTCTTTATACAGCATAATATTTTTAGCATTTTCAATGGAATCCAAAGTTTTCTTAAAAGTTGCGCAATGTACTGTGTGTGTGCACTTGGATGGGTATGCTACACATCACTTTCATAAATTTCTTCATTTGGTTACATGTTAATTCACTAATAGGCACAATGAATGACAATGAACAAACACCATCTATGCAGGAAGTCTTACAATCATGTCTTACTATTGCTCTGGCTGTTTTCTCCTCTCTATTCCTTTCATTTATTTTTTCCTCCTGTTGTGTAGGTGAGCTTCATGATGATGACAAATACTCTCTCTGTGGTAGTAACATTCACCACAAGAGGGCATCCTATAACTTGTGTTCCTGCTTGTCTCTTTTTTTCTGCTCTCTTCTTTTCTTCAGTGATTCTGCTTGTTAACAGCATTATCACTAAATTATAGGCCTATTTATGCACATCTCAGGTTAAACTTCATAATGTTCACTTGTAAGGAAGAAGGCCTGTTTTTTTCAGTGGTCTGAATATCTGCATTTCTAGAAGAATTTAGTAGCTTTATAAAAAAAAAAGTTGAAATGAAACGGCATGTTCTCTGTAAAAAAAAAAAAAAAAAAAAATTTTCCAATACTACTACTTTTTTTTTGTAATGGACATATCAGGTTAACATTATATTTATGCAAATGAAAAACATGAAAATTGCCTTTATTTTGAAGGATTTTTTCCTTTAACACTCATTCCGTCACCTAACTGGAAAATGTACATTTTGTGTGAATGCATGCATTTTTATTTTGGTAAAAAATATATATTTTGTGAAATTAAGCCTTCCATCAACACCAGAGACCAACAAAGGGTGAGAACAGGAAGCAGGAGGCAAAGAACATAAAAAAAAAATTAAAAAAAATAAAGCAGAGTTTATTGAATAAATGTTTATTGAATTAAAGTTTTAATTATTGTTTCACAATATCATCTTATGACACTGAAAACATTAATATGGATACATTGACTGGTCTCTAACTTATTTGTGAAGACACATCATGCAATTTAAGATTAAACAGCAATAGAAACAAATCTGAACATTTAAAGTGATTAAATGAATGTATTTGTAACCCTCCTACACAATTCCACTTTTTTTAGGATTTATCATGTGCATGGGGAATGAATTGGTGAGAGGTTACTAGAATTTAAAATCAGGATGTATTCACAGCAACTATAAACTTTGGGCATGCGACTCTGGCTAGAGTGTAGAGAGGCCTGGTTAGCTTAAATATAGCTATACTGTGGGTTTTTTTTTTTCACTGTGAGCATAAAACTCCCATGCACATATACTTAGCCACTATAACCATATTTGCAAAAATGAAACTAAAATCACACACAGCAAAAACTCCAGTGTTAAATTAACACTCCTGGGAGTGTATATGAGTCCACACTCAAAAGTGTAAAGTGTTAAAATATGAGTGTTAAATTAACACTCAAGAGTGTTAAAGTTAATGAGATAATTAAGTGATTAATTTAGTGATGATTGAGCATTATTGAAGACACCTGATGTTAACAAGCAGAATCACTGAAGGAGGAAATCACTAATTGTAAGTTACCATTAAGGTGATGGGTGTTTGCTTTAGTTGGGCTCTTGACACTTATATGTTTACTTTAAATTTTGTTTGTCTGCTATTATTGATTTATAACAGTCAAATGAACAAAGAGACAATGTGATCTGATGGTGTTGGTTATGTTTTGACATAATCATGTTGTGATCCGTAAAACAAAACTTATTGAGATGGCTTAACTTGTTATTTACAGCAGCTCTGTGATTCTACAGCATATGATTTTCAGTATTTTTCATATAATCCAAAAATATTTCATTACCATTGTTCTGATCAAAAGAATTTCAAATAAATTCATTTAAAACACAGACATCAATAATCAGCCTGTGAATCTCAACAATGGTGACAATAATAAAGCATGTTGCAGTGGCTGCCACCAATCACAACTCATTAATGGCTCCCATCATGCATTGCGGTATGAATAAATTATGATCTGAATTGTCTATGTAATTTACTTTTCCTAATTGAATATTCTGCTCATCACCATTGTTGAGATGCATAGACTGAATCTTGACGTCTGTGTGTGCCTAAAAGAAAGATTTTTTTATTTTTTTTTAAAACAACTTTTAAGAAATCCTTTGTATTATATTTAAAATTCTGGATATTTATGCAGAATCACAGTTATGCTGTAATCAACAACATACATCTAAGTCAGAAACAAGGATCTTAATGAGTTCAGTGATCAATTTCAACTGATGATTATCATAATATAACCAACAACATCAGATCACTTTGTTCTTTGTTCATCTGGCAGTTATAAGATACAACAGCCAAACAAAATCTAAAATAAATGTATAATGGTCAAGAGCCCGACTAAAGCAAACACCCATCACCATAACGGTGGCTTACAATTTGTGATTTTCTCCTTCAGTGATTCGGCTTGTTAACATCAGGTGTCTTCAATAATGATCAATCATTACTAAATTAATAGCTTAATTATCTCATTAACTTTAACACTCTTGAGTGTTAATTTAACACTCATATTTTAACACTTTACACTCTTGAGTGTGGACTCATATACACTCCCAGGAGTGTTAATTTAACACTGGAGTTTTTGCTGTGCACCAATCACATTTCAATTGCACACACTTAAATATCAGACCACAACGATTGAATGTTATACTCAAAATGTATTTATATTGTTGTTTTTTCAGAACTAGGTAAATGTCCTCATGTTCCAAATGAAATGACAATGAACAATACCCCGGGTTTTTTTTTTTTGTTTCTACTTTTATGTCTCAGTTTTGTGGTACCACAACGTTGGCGCGCTTGTTGGAGCTCAGTTGAAACCTTTCCAAAAATAATATTGTCTGTACTCACGATTCCTCAGTAACAGAAAGATTATAGTGACCGTCTATCCAAACCGTTTCGTCCAATGGTGAGATACGCAATGAGGAAACCCTTGCTGAAGCTCCGTCCCTTCATGTGCAAACGCGACACCTCCAGCCTGCAGTGCGAATCCTGAGCACATCTATTGCAGCAACATGGGTGGCAGCATCTGACGCACACTTGCCAAAAGTTCACAAAATTGAATGAGCTTAACTATATCTTGTCCAAAAATGTAAATTTCATTTTAGTTCACAATGTCCATACACAATGTTTGTGATCAAGTTAAGCTTAAGATGCTTTTGGGAAACGCAGCCCTGGTTGTGTTTCAATGATGAAATTACTAATGACCTGATTCACTGATCTCACCCAGCATTTAAAACTGATTATCCAACTGATTTATTCATTTTTCACTACAGTAGCTACTTCCAGCAATGTTGTAATGATCTGAAGGTTATAAAATCACACACAGACATCAATAATCTACATATGAATCTCAACAATGGTGACAATCACACAAATGCTTCATGTTCCAGTGCATGATGGGAGCCACCAATCAGAAGGAGTGTTAATTTAACACTGGGGATTTTGCTGTGTACAGCTCAAACTGAAGAACAGAATTGCAGTGCCAAGGTCATTGGGTGCTCATAAATTCCTCGTAAACTGGATAACGCATGGCCTCTATACCTTGAATGCGATGTTAATCGCTTTCTTCCTAAGTGTCTACCAAACCGATACTTCCTAAACCTTGATCTTATTGTTATATCACAGTTCAGTTCACTTCTTACGCCAATGCTTTCCAACACAAACACAGTATCAAACCAGAGACCTGCATGATCTCTTATTTTTTTGACATCAGTAACTTTAAACATCTCATATGAAGGAATCAGCACCTCTTCCTCCTCAGGAAACCTTGAGTATTTTGTCACATCAGCACCTTCACAAGTTTTGATTTCAAAACAAGATTTAGTTCAAATTCTTCTGCTTCTCTATGATTAAGAGAGGATGAAGCAAATGAGCCGAAATGAACCTTTGTGTTCAGAACATTCTCATCAAATTTAACCTTTGTTCCTCGATAAGTTGACTTGCATCCATTTTGTGTTTCCTTCAGAATCTGTATTGCTTCTGTCAGCAAAAACTGAAGTGAATACCATGTGTATGTTCTGTCTTTGTATTTTTATCACTACGAACAGCATTATTAAAATCCTGATATAGATCAAAATTTGAGTTAGTGTAGACATAAATGGCGATTGAATGAATCTCCATCAAGTTATCTGCTGGAGGCTTAAAATTATTTACAGCAATTTGCCAGGACACATTGAATTCAGGCGAGTTATTGAGTTCATGCTGTAGCAATTCTCTCTCAACCAGACATTTCATGGTCTTTTTGCAACCGACATAAAGGTCATCAACAGAATCCAGTGCCATATCCAGTGGAAATATCTGTCCGCCATCATCATCATCATATTTACACCTGTTGTCAATCCTGTAAACCTGATTGCTGTGTATCGCAGATCATTGAACTTCACATACTTTCTTGATCTTGAGTTTTGTTCTGAATGTGTTCAGGTTATCACTGTAACCCTCACAAATCACAATATTTATTGCACATATTATAAACAAGTTTTAAATTTGGTTGAGACAATATAATTCCAATGATTTTAAAAGTTGTATTTGCATATTTTGCATAGATTCAAATCTCAGTTTTCCAATATATTTCATATTCATATTCAACTTTATTTCCAAACTCAAGGTCCATTAGAGAAAAAACATACAACAACCTACATAGAATTACATACAATACAAAACATTTAAAATAGTCGTAAACAAGTAGGCTACAATGATCTAATTCAACTTGTTTTCTCGAGCCTCAGACATTTGCGTTTGAATAGCGCGCGCTCTCCGAGGGCGGAGTCACATTACAAGTAATTAGATGAGATGAGAACGACTGACATCTCGCTCTTTTCTTACAGATTACATAAACTGAGAATATTTGTTTTTTATATAAATTACTTCATTTAAAAGAAGAGAATTCAAGCTTCATGCCTGTGTGTCTATGTGTCTGTTTGACTGAGTATTCGCTGAGTTACAGTTCATTTTCGGACGCGTTTCAGAATGGACTACACTGACAGAGAGAAGGCAGAACTCGCTTCGTGTTTATTTTTCTTTATTTGGCAAAAAACACAACACTTTTTTATTGTGAGTATATACAAAAATAAAACACATTTAACAGAATCGATTGATGCATGAAACTCCTATGGAAAATCAAAGTCAACAGAGTATTTATGAGTTTCTTTTACACTGATAAAAAAAAAGCGACCTGGTATCGCCGGCGATACCGCCGACCTCAGGGGGTTAATATTTGATTCAATAAAGCATGACAATCAATTTGATGTTTAATAACAACAAGAAACATGCAGTGTTTATCTGATTAGTAGCCAAACACATTGCAAAAAACGATTAAAATTAATAATACGTTTAAAAAAGCTATTTGGTTTCCACTGTTTGCTACTGCACAGTTCAGGTCACTTCGTGTTGTATAGCTTTTCAAAATGAACACAGTGTCACACCAGAGATCTTTCTGCTTTGCTCTTTGCTTCACTTCACTGACTTTAAACGTCTCATATGGAGGAATTAGCACCTCTTTCTCTTTAGGAAACTTTGAATATTTTGTCAGATCAGCACCTTCACAAGTGTAGATTTCAAAACAAGATTTCTTTTCAAACCCTTTTGCTACTTTACGATCAAGAGAGGATGAAGCAAACTGGCCAAAACGAACTTCTTTGCCCTTAACATTCTTATCAAATTCAACTCCAGTACCACGGTAAGTATTGTAGCATTTAGTTTGTGTTTTCTTCAGAATCTGTATCGCTTTTGTTAACCAAAAGTGAAGTGAATACCATGAATATTTCCCATCTTTATATTTTTGTTTATCAGTACGAACAGCATTATTGAATTTCTCAAATAGCTTAAAAGCTGAGTTAGTGTACACATAAATGGCAACTGAATGATTATTTGACAAATTATCTCCTGGTTTGTGATTCTTTTCAGCATCTTTCCAAACTCTTGCAAATTCAGGGTTAGATGACATTTCCTTCTTCAGAAATTCTGTCTGCACTTGAAGTTCCATCTTGTCTGTACACCTGTTAAATTGGTCATCAACTGAATTCTCTGCCATATCCAGTGGATATATCTTTCCTTCAGCAGCATGCCTGTTATCCTGCATCGACAGGAATCATAATGATCAGTCATCAGTATTCATGTCTGTAATATTCATACTCAAACACAAGCTCACCTGTAGAACAGCTGAAATGAGAAGAAGAGCTTCAATGATCAGCAGCATCTTGATTCAGTCGAATCCCTCAGATGATCCAGTAGATCTAGTGAAGCTATTGTGAAGCACAGACAAGAAACAACCGGGTTTCACACATACAAAATCCATGTGATGTTCACTGATATATAAAAAGCCAACCTATAGTTAGAAGAGTTGTATGGCTGAAATGCTCTTGAGCTCCTGGGAAATAACAAAAAGAAAACACAAAAAGAACAATATTCTTAGCTAAGGTTGAAAAACTTATGTATTTACATTACTTTAACTCATCATTTTTTTAATGAAATGTAAACATTTTTAGGTGGATTTTTACAGTGTACACATGTATTCATCTTTCAGTTTCATTACTGTCTATACAGTATACTATAATTATATTTATATTATTTATATTATATTATTAATTATATTATATTTATATATAAAAAACAAACAAACAAAAAATGTCAATGACTGTCAGCTACGGCTGCCAAACTAAAACCATAAAAATAAAGTAAAATATACTAATTTAAATAAAGTGCAAAAAAAACTTTTACAGAAATTTTCCTTAAATTTATTGCAGAAAATCACTGTTATTTTACAGCTATTTCCTGAGTTATAACGATCAAACACTTTCAATGTAAAAAAAAAAACAACTTAAAAAACAGTCAAATGACTGTCAGCAGTGGCTACCATACAAAAGCCGTCAAGTGAATGTAAAATATCCTAATTTAAAAGAGTGCAAAAGACTTTTACAGACATCTTCATTAAACATTTTAACAGAAACACAGTCATTTCATATATATCTCCTGAACTTTTCTAAACAACACATTCACTGTAAAAAGTGAATCTCTTGCAGTGAACTATACATGATTTACTGTGACTATACATCACTGCATCATCAACTACACAGTTACTGTCTATTAAATAAAGCAACATATAAAACATATCAACAGTGTTTCTTTGCTTATCCTGAACTGAAGCTCAGGCTCTACTCTTCAACACAAAACACACCATACAGAAACACTTTACATCCCAACAGAACATTAAACACTAACAGATCTCTCAGGATCTCAGCATCTTCACTTATTACAATCCAGACTTTATTTCTTTCATACTAACATTCTTATTGAGAATTAACAGAGGTTTAGAAGTTGATGTTTTATTGAAAATAATCAAGTTTGCTGTCACCATTATGGTGATCAGTGTTTGCTTTAGTTGGGCTCTTGAGCCTTCAGTTTTTAACATTAGTATATATCTGGTTTCTTTAACTGTGTCTCTAATACATATTTGTTATTGTGGGAATCAAGGAAGTGAAACTCAGATCAGATGAACTTGGGTACTTTTTCAGAGGTGATAGTCATCATTGCCTGATTTATTGCTACCACGTGAAGTCTAATATCTGATTAATGTGTAAAATATTAGTTGTTAATTTTGCATGCCAATGCTGGTGCATCCTGCAGTCCTGTGATACTCTGATAGAGTTTATGAAGCCATTATAAAGAAAATGTGTTGACAGGATCATATAGACTCACTCAGACATCAAGAATCAGCGTATGAATCGCAACAATGAAAAAAATCTGATCAACTCTGAACTCTGCACAATACAAACTACTAAAGTCACAAAAAAAGCTTTGCTGATTCTCACCATTGTTGAGATTCATATGTTGATCCTTCATGTCTCTATACTCCTTAATAAATAAACCAGCCCAAAACATTTCTGTATAGTATATATGTATTTTAAATATCAGAATGTTATAATACTGCCACAATATAATTATGGTCCTGTGTATAAAGTATGACATTAATATAGACTTTGTATAAAACTAATATCTCTGTAAATTATGTAACCTCAGCTAATATATTCAGGGAATTGACTCAAAGTCGTATCAGTGAATCAGGTCAACATAAGATGATTTAACATCACCAATAAATGATCGACATCATCTGATGAGATTCTTCCCCTGCATTTATTGCTTTAACAAATATATATATATAAAAAACACAGTTAAAGCAGCCAGAGAAAAACTCATGATGAAAACTCAAGGATCATGAGCCCAGCTAATGCAGACACTGAATTCCATCACGGTGACATCAAATTTCACTTTATTTAAATTAGCACATTTTACATTTTTTTTATGTTTTGTAAGCTGTAGCTGCCAGTCAAATTTTGTATATTTTAAAATATTAATAAAAATTAAAAAAATTATAATGAAGATGTATATATATATATATATATATATATATATATATGTGTGTGTGTGTGTGTGTGTGTGTGTGTGTGTGTGTATATATATATATTTCAGAAAATACCTGTAAAATAACTGTTTTTCAGATTATTTAATTTAGGATGTTTTACTTTAATGTTACAGTGTTTTTTTGAGCTGCCAGTCATTTGACCATTTTATTATTTAACAGTTTTGTTAGTTTAATTATGGATTATATTTGTAATTTTACATACCTTTTTATGCAATTTAAGAAAACAGAAAAATATACTGTATGAAAAATACTCACCAAAGAATGGTTTTGGTTTACTTAAAATGTTTCCGAATAATACAAAGACAATAATTCAAAAAGGAAAAAATAACAGAAATGTGTATAGGTCTTCACCCGAATTGTGGCCCTGAGTAATGGGAAACAAAACCTTTTATATGGTTTAATTGGGGCCGTCTTAAGAGTTTAGGGCTGTCCTTATAATGCAGCAATCCCTTTAAAGGGGGGGTGAAATGCTCATTTTCACTCAATCTCCTGTTAATCTTGAGTACCTATAGAGTAGTATTGCATCCTTCATATCTCCAAAAAGTCCTTTGTTTTATTATATTTTTAATTGAAAGATTGGCTGTACCGAGTCTTTCCGGAAAAAAAAACGAGCGGCTGGGGGCGGGCCGTGTGGGCGAAGCTTAGCTGTTAGACGATCTGCAAATCCGTCGATCTTTGTTTATAAAACAATCACCGTCGAAATGCAGGGAACAACAGTCTTACACAACTCCGTTTATGCTCAGGAAAACAAACTCCATCCACTGGTGCCTTAACGCTGGGTTCTTTGGGAATCTGTGCAGGGTTGTCTTGCCCTGGCAACCAAAAACACACTTCTTTGGTGACATTGACTTCCCAAAAGCCGGGCAGGGCGCTTTGATTGCGAACTGCTTTCACCCTCTTGCTCTGTTCTAAGAGTGCGCGCGCGCCCGCGATCTTACCGGAGAAGTGCCCTTAGGACCCATATAAGGAAATTCCGCTCTATCTTACGTAAGACAGAGCCATACTCGAAAAAAACTTTCCGAAACTTGTGACAAACCGGAAGGAGTATTTTTGGAACAAAAATACTCCTTCAAACGTACAACTTAGTTTTTGAAACTTTGTCCATGTTTAGCATGGGAATCCAACTCTTTACCAGTGTAAAAGACTCAGTATGCATGAAATAGCATTTCACCCCCCCTTTAAGGACACATATACATATCTCATCTTTTGCCACCTACGCTGGTAATACATAACCCCATACATAACCCCATAATATCTGGAAGCCAAATGATGCAGTGGGCCTTTACAAATCACTTTCTATTTTGTAATACAGTACTTTTCAAATTCTACAACTGCTGTACTTGTATCAGACACAACCCCAGACTGCTGATCAGCTTCTATACCGCTGCACTATAAAAAGCATCATAACTTATTGTCGTGTGGTATTCCGGCTGCAGACAAAACTATCCTCCTCTGCTGAGATCTTCAGAGATGTAATGTCTTCTTTTCTCTTCAGTTGATTTCATCTAAGACTATGTCTGAAGTCAGTTGAAGGTCTTGTGTTTCTGCTCGTCTCTTTTTCTGTTCTCTTCTTTCCTTCAGTGATTCTGCTTATAGGTTGTTTTCACATGACGTCACGCTGCTGCATTGCGAGAGCGCGAAACTCAGATGGAGGGCAGGAAGTGAAATAGCTGAATCTGCTGTCTGGAAAAATGCCAGTGTATTGTGTAGTTTACGGCTGCTCCAATCGTTCTAATCGAGAAAAGGGAAAGGGTTTTTATAGAGTACCTAAGATTATCACTCATAAAGGTGAGAAATGTAAAAAGCTCACAGAACAATGCCGTAAAAAGTGGATTTTTAACGCAAGTTACGTCTGCGGTCGGGAGGAGCAGAGTCTGTTAATGCCCGAGTCTGCAACGATCACTTCGTCGGAGGTATGTTAGCTAGCCAACGTGTTTTTTGTGTCTGTGTTTATATAGCATTAGGTTGTCGTTAAATGCTCATTTATCTCTTTTACACTGTCAGTGAAATGTGATCCAATTCCGATGCGACTGTCATGTAAACAGGCAGATCGCGAGGCATTACGTTAGACAATGTCTCCGCGGTTAAAGCCAATATTTAAACACAATATGCTCCCACCAGTCCTGAGATCTCTTTCACACACAATAACTGAAGCATATGTGCAATGATGGCACTTTTCGTCCTCCTTCGCCTCATAATCATGATGATGTTTGGCGAACTTCCCATATATCGCAGAGCATCCAGCATATTTCGCGTCCGCCCATCTGTGCAAGATAATTTAACCGTTTAAGCATGCGCGATGTTTCAGATAGTATGGCAAGTGTAAACACATGAATCGGATATGGGTTAACGTTAGAGTTGAAAGAATGTGTAAACGGACGGTCAAAAAAATCGGATAAATGTACTATACGGACACTCCGCAATGGTTTCCTTCATAGACGTATTCTCCATGTTTACTTCCTGCCCTCCATCTGAGATCGCCCCGCCTTCACGCGTCATAATAATCACGTGACTGAAACCCAGCTATTAACAGGCTTATTAAGGCTGAGGTCACTCCATATTTAATATACACAGACTTTGTGCCTCAGATAAGATCCAGTTCTGGTTTATTTCCACACTGCATGTGGGCCAGATCAGTATTCCACAAGTGCCAGATGTGGGCCGGATCTGGGCCGAAACAATGTTGCTATGTGGGTTGTGTCATGGCTTTGAGTGTGACTACATATTTTCAGAGTGATGTTACGATTTCCTGATTGGTCTAGGGGAGGAAAGCAACAGCAAAACTGGATGGTGGTGAAATGAATGTGCAACAGTCACTCCGTCTCCAGACACAGAATTGTACAGCAAAAGAGTACAGCAAAATAAGCTAACTCGCTTGCTAACATAAACAGGAGAAAAAGTCAAGTTCAAAATAAATGGCACACACCACCCTAACCCCACAAATAAAGAGAAAAATATTTAACTAGCAAATTTCAAGTAAACCAAGAAAAAAACAGATTAATTAAACCATACAATAAATCATCATTAAAGTTAACACACACTGTTAACCCTTGCTGTAAAAAAAGGCCAAATTCTGACAATATCATACCATTTTCCATTAAAACAGTAATATACCGTAGAAAATAAAACTAGCCTACAGGAATATACTGTGAATTAACAGTGCTCAAAGTCGGCTCAAAGTTTTCCCAATCACACCCTATACCCTCATTCACTATTCCCTACATTAGTTCACTTATATAGTCCACTTGAATTAAAAGAAGTGAGTGAATTGAGAAACTGATGAACACCTGATAAGCAGAATCACTGAAGGACAGAGAAACAAGAACAGAAAAAAGAGAAACACAGAAACTACAACTGACTTCCAGCTACACTGAGTGTGAAACCAGTTTACAAACCAGTTTACGATTATTTCTTTCATACATGTACAAAAGTTCTTGCTGAGAATTAACAGAGATTTAGTTAATAATAAAGTTTGTTGTCACCATGATGGAGATCAGTATTTGCTTTAGTTGGTCTCTTGTCCCTGGACTTCTTACTGCTCATCTCTCTCTGACTGCTGTAACTGTGTGTTTATAAAGCACATTTGTTATGGCAAGAAAAAGTCAGGAGGAAGATGATTACTGATTAGTTGTTATTGGCTTTTGTAATGATTTAATATTCATCCTGGACATGTCTGATTTCCTGTATGTATTTGTTGAATTTATGGGTTTAGCATATTTTTCTGTGAATCTACAACATGAAATCAACATTTCTGTAATAAGGTCTTCTAAAAAATATCATAATCATAGAGTGTATTAAAACATGTTTACCTCCTGCTTAACTCAGACACACACAGACATCAACAATCAGCATATGAATCTCAACAATGGTGACAATCAAAAGTGTCATGTCGCAATGCATGCTGGGTTCCAGGATAATATAAAACTCCCAGCATGCACTGCTGCATGAATAATAAAAAAAATATTGCCACCATTGTTGAGATTCATGAGCTAAATTGTGATATCTCTGTGTTTCTAAAAGACAGCATAGCTCTGTTTTTTTTGGGTTTATGCATGATGTGTTAAAAAAATAAGTAATTGTAATTTATTGCTGTGGTTTCACAGTGGTGCTAATGTAACACTTTTGATTGAGGATTAAACTCTGAATGAGTAGAAATGAATTCCTTAGTGAATGAACAGGCAATATGATGATTTAATCAACATAACCACAATCATTCATAAACTGTGTGTGTGCACAAGTGTGGCTTGCACAAAAACAGCTCAAGCAGCAAAAGAAACACTATTGTTTTAACATCAGCAACCCAACTAAAGCAAGCACTGATCTCTATAATGGTAACTTCAAACCAAACATTTTCAATTAAACATCTCAATAACAACTTCTGTAGATGTATGACAGAAATAAAGTCATACTGGTTAATAATAAGTGTAATAATGTGTAATGGCTGGAAGTCAGTTGAAGGTCTTGTGTTTCTCTATTTTCTGTTCTAACAGCAGGTGTTCATCACTAATGCTCAACAATCACTCACATATTCACTTAATTATCTCACTGCAATGCTGCGTCAGTGTTACTTTTTACTCTTTGTAGTGTGGATTTCCCTGTGGGGTTGAAAGGGTTAACAGTGTAAGATAAAAAGACACACCCACAACATGTATTTTAACAGTAATAAACTAAGTTATAAAACAGGTTTATACTGGCAACACTGTTGCCAGTATTTTACTGTAAATTCTTGTTTTTTGGGTCACCATTGTGCTGAAGAGTAGAGCCTGTGCTTCAGTCCAGGAGAAGATCTCGAGACATTGATGATACGCTGCATGTTGCTTTATTTAACAGGCGGTGACTGTGTAGTTGCTGGTCCAGTGGAAATCTCTTTATTTACCAACATTTTTTTGTGGTTTCAAATGAAATAAGTTCACAGTAATACTTTGCTCACTTTATTAATACATTATACATTTTAGTTAATACATTTAAATGACAGTTGGCTAATTTAAGACAGTCGGTTTCTGCAAGTGAAAATAGTTAACTCGAGTTTTAGTGCATTTTTACAGTAACATACTGTATATTACAGTAAAGTACTGGCAACAGTGTTGCCAGTATTTTACTGTAAAAAAACCTGGTAAGGTCTAACAGTGCACTTCTGACTTTTAAATCTCAAATCATAGTGTGATCAAAAAGAGACTAAGGAGAGACAAACTCTACTTCAATAAGCAGAACACAACATGATGTAGAGATACACTATCAACTACTGGCTTCAACAAAACATCAAGTATGGGGTTGAAGACAATTAAGACCTCAAAGCTGCTGCACACAGTCAAGCCACCACCAACACGGCTCTGCTGATGGTTGCAGTTTAAATACTCTCCTTCCCCTTCCAGCATCCAATCACAGCAGGGCATTGATTATTGGCATCAGGTGGAAACCATTTCTCAGGAAGAGAGAGAGAAACAGCACAGCTTGGGCACACACAAACAAAACCTTTCGGCTCTGGACGTAACACCCATAGACATAATATACATAGACGCCCTATTGGCCGCTTTGGAACGTTGCTGCGATACGTCAACGCGTCCGCCATTTTGTGGAGGGCAAGACTGCGCTGTAATCAAATGCAAGTAAACTGCTGAGCTGCGGTTTTTCTGTATAAAAACCAAAAAAAATTACATTTATCAACCGATTTCAGTGGTTTGTATGTGGTGTACAAAAAAAGTTCCATCTGTAGTAAGTTAAACTCTCGATAGTTAGACTTATATATTATTATTTTTTTTTTAATAAGGAATGGCCAAAGCTCTGGCTTGTCACGTATTTAGCTTTTCATTCTTGGATAAGAATTGTGAACCCCATATAAGATATAATTTAATTTTCACATTAAATTAAATAAAGTTTTCTTATTGTGGGAAAAGCATATTCTGTCATTGACCCGATTTTAGCAATAACAAAGATAACTGATGGATCATTTATGGTAATATGATATGGTACAACTACAGTGCAATGCAAATAGTAAATATAAGATAAAGTGAGAGGTAGGCTAATAGTAAATAGTTTAGTCAATAAAATAAACAAACAGTATACAGTAAATAAAATAGTAATGAAAAGTATAATTATATAATATCATAAGTACTAATATAATAATAATAATAATAATATATTGATAATAGCATATAGTTTATGTATACTTTAATAATAGCAGTAGAATATGAAATATCAATTACAGAATATAGACAATAAAAAATAATAGGTTAAATAGTTACTATGAATAGTAAAATAATTTGACAGCATAACTATAATAGATTGATAATTGTAAGTGGTATATTATTATAATAACAATAATAAATAATGTAAATTTATACATTTTAAAATATTATTACATAGGCTATATAAAATAAAAAATGACGCAACCCTGTCTCTTTTTGTTAAATTTCAGTTTTTAAAAGGTATAAGAAGCTATACAAATCAAGAAATAAAGTAAACGATCCAGTCAAACATACAGCAGGCTACACTGTTATAATAGCCTAAATATATTAAGTTATGAAACTTCACTTTGCCCTCAGCCAAAACAATCTGCCAAGGAACAAATTATAGATTAATGAAACCAAAGATCGCCCGTTAGATAAACACAAGACGAATTATTCTCACTAGACTGACAGCGACGAACGTCAGAACTCAAAAGCGGTGTACGACAGGCACTATAGCCGAGGCAAGGCTGTTCTCGGCGGGGTACATGAGCGCTGAGCGCCCGCGGGGATCGCTGGATCTCACAACTCCGAAACCGTCAGATAACATTTTTAAAAAGGCGCTATCTTTATAAATAAACCACAGATTTGAGCTTTAAACAACTACATTGTCGACTGAAAAACTCTTAAAACTACATTTCGTGACACAATAACAGTAGTATTTTTAAATTTTGTGGCCTTTCTCCTCTGAAAATAAAAATAGTAAATGAAATGCAACCAGAAACAAATTTTCAGTTTTGCTTGAGAAAGGTAATTCCCTGAGACCTGTTTTCAATTGTGTGGCGATTTGTAAAGCCCCAAGCAGCACAAGAAATAGGCATTTTTCTCAATTCTCGTTATGAGAGGTATGGGAAAGTTGCCCTCCGCAGTATGGCGGCGCCGTTGACGTACGATCCAGCGGCCAATAGGGCGTCTATGTATATTATGTCTATGGTAACACCCCCACCACCCATTATATATAACCACCCACTGGTTATAAGTGAACGCACTAAATCACTAATCATCAAAACATTTTAACTGTCTAAGGAATGAGTTCTGGACAGGGCATCGGCAGTAATGTTGTCAATTCCTTTCTTGTGCCGGATGTCAAGATGGTATTCCTGCACAATTAAAGACCACCACATTAAATGTTGATTAGTGTTAGACATGCGAGTTAATACCACAATGGATTATGGTCTGTATAAACCAAAATGGAGCTATCACTTCCACCCAGATAAACTTCAAAGCTAGAACTTCCTTCTCAATTACACTGTAATTTCGCTGACACTTTCGAGTGAGAACTCAGTTTAACCACACATATTTTTAGAGAAACGCGTGTGGTTAAAGAAGAAAGAAAGAAGAGGAACTGACATCTTAACCCTGTCTGGTTAGTAATAAGTGAAGCTGGTAATGCTGTTTGTGGAGTTGTTTAATCCTCCTCTAATGAGATCTTCACAGATTTAATGTCTTCTTTTCTCTTCAGTTGATTTCACCTAAGGCTGTGGCTGAAGTCAGTTGTAGTTCTTGTGTTTCTGCTCGTCTCTTTTTCTGTTCTCTTCAGAGGTGTAAAGTCCAGGTTCAGAAAGTAAAAGTCCTGCTCAGAATTTTGTTCCAATCACCTGGATTTGCTAATTAGCAGTTTTTCAGCCAGGAGATAGAAATCAGCTGACTGAGTTCATGGGTGGAATAAACATATGGCAGGACTTCTACTTTCTGACCCCTGGACTATACAACTCTGACCCACACAAAACTGATCATCACTGAACCCAGTTTGGACTGAACCTGCTAAAACAAAAATAACTTATTTAATGGATAAATACAAGTATTTGTCCGGTACATTTAATTGGATGCTGAATAATACAAAACATTTTAAAATGTCCTTATTATTCAGTCCTAAGTACATAAAAACAGTTATTTGTACATTATCACATTAATAACATTATTAATATTGCAAACATTATTGTTTCTGGATGCAGTCGTTTCCTGTCATCATTGATGGCCACAAGCATGGTCTTGCGAGCCTGGGCTATACGTTGAGAGTGTGTTCGTGGGTGGTTCATGTTTTCACATAACATGAACTCACTGTTGAGGTTTGGGAACATGTTACTGGTGAGTGTGAGAACTCAGTTAGTTTAACCACAGATGTTTTTAGAGGAACGTGTGTGGTTAATGAAGAAAGAAAGAAGAGGAACTGACATCTTAACCCACACAGAACTGGTCATCACAGCAAAATCCCCAGAGTTAAATTAACACTGAGAGTGTGGATTATATAAACTCTGAGCAGAGTGTTATAAGTAACACTGAAACAGTGTTAAAGTTAAGGAGATAATTAAGTGATTAATTTAGTAATGATTGATCATTATTGAAGACACCTGATGTTAACAAGCAGAATCACTGAAGGAGAATATCACAAATTGTAAGCCACCATTATGGTTATCAGTGTCTGCTTTAGTTGGGCTCATGACCTTTATATTATAAACTTTAGATTTTGATTGGCTGTTGTATCTGAGTTATAACTACCAGATGAACAAACAAACAAAGGTGATCTGGTGGTGTTGGTTATATTATGACAATCATCATTTGAACTTGATCACTGAAGTCATTAAGATCCTTATTTCTGACTTAGATTTATGTTGTTGATTGCAGAATAACTGTGATTCTGCATAAATATCTAGAATTTTAGATATAATATAAATGATTTCTTAAAAGTTGTTTTGAAAAAGAAAATCTTTCTTTTAGGCACACACAGACGTCAAGATTCAGTCAAAGCATCTCAACAATGGTGACGAGCAGAATATTAAATTATGGAAAAGTAAATTACATAGACAATTCAGATCATAATTTATGAGTTGTGATTGGTGGCAGCCACTGCAACATGCTTTATTATTGTCACCATTGTTGAGATTCACAGGCTGATTATTGATGTCTGTGTTTCTAAATAAATTCATTTGAAAGTGTTTTGATCAGAACAATATTCGTTAAATACTTTGAATTATAAGAAAAATACTGAAAATCATAAAATCATATGCTGTAGAATCACAGAGCTGCTGTAATTAACAAGTTATACCCAACTATCTAAATAAGTTTCATTTTTCAGATCACAATATGATTATGTCAAAACATAACCAACACTATTAGATCACACTTGTCTTTGATCATTTAACTGTTATAAATCAATAACAGCAGACAAACAAAATTTAAAGTGAATGTATAAGGGTGAAGAGCCCAACTAAAGCAAACACTGATCTTCATAATGGTGACTTACAATTTGTGATTTTCTCCTTCAGTGATTCTGCTTGTTAACATCAGGTGTCTTCAATAATGGTCAATCATCACTAAATTAATCACTTAATTATCTCATTAACTTTAACACTGCTTCAGTGTTACTTATAACACTCTGCTCAGAGTTTATATAATCCACACTCTCAGTGTTAATTTAACTCTGGGGATTTTGCTGTGATATCTCTGAATCCAGTTTGGACTGAACCTGCTAAAACAAAAATAACTTATGTAATGGATAAATACAAGTATTTGTCTGGTACCTTTTATTGGATGTTGAATAAGACAAACATTTTGAAATGTACATAAAAAAGATTTTTGTATATGATCACATTAATAAACTTATTAATATTGCAAGAGTAAATTAATTTACTGCTGACAGGAGACCAGCAGAGAGTATTAAACTGGACAAGCTCTCTGTCACACCTGACGAGATAAGAAGCCCAAATATGAGCCCCTTCGAAACACAAGACTCAATGCTGTTTGCTCTGTGACCTCTGCCGTTTTTATTAACGCCGACTGTCATTGAGGTTTGAGTCAGTTGCTCAATATGACCTCTTGATGCCAGGAAAGCTGCTCTGAAGTCTCGCTGCTTACAGGAACTGAGAACTGATTTTACATTAGCAAGTGAAGTGTTTTTGTTCACATCTATTTATTACTTTATTTCTAGACTGAAGAATAAGTGTGATTCACACAGGTTTCTAACTTCCACTCTACGTCACAGCATTTTTGAGAAGTCTTACACATACGGCCATGATTTGTATTCAGCTGAATCAAGTATTTCTATACTAAGCATTTATATTTCATTAACACTTTTGTGGATTATTTTAACAAACAAATGTAATGCGATCTGGGAAAACCCGTCGTATGTCGCACTGGTATGTTTTCAGTAAGGTCTAAAAATCGAAATATGTCAGTTTTTTTGTCAAAATTGGGTTTTCATTCATTTATTATTCTATAACATCTTCTATCATCTCTGAATATATATTGGCTAAATTCACTCTATTTTAGTGCAGAAAAATAGCGATTTACAGTGGCAAGCTGAAAAGACTGTGTTTCTATATTTTGTTAATGTTAAGCACTTCTTTCACAGTGCAGCTTTAAAATAACTCACAAAATAAGACCAGGGACGCACCGCGGAGGTGAAAAAGAAAAAGATATTCGCCCAAAGCTCTCCTTCTCTTAACACTTCAAAGACAGTTCACCTATCGAAATAAACCACATAACATACCATCTTGAATAATGGTATATCAGTGCGCATTTCTCACCAGTCCTGTGTAAACTACACACAGTAAAATATGGGAACCACCAGCAGGGTGTTAAAAGTAACACTGAAGCAGTGTTAGAGTTAATTAGATAATTAAGTGATTAATTGAGTGATGATTGTTCAATTACCTGATGATAACAAACAGAATCACTGAAGGAAAGAGAAACACAAGAACTACAACTGACTTCCAGACACAGCCTTAGATGAAATCAACTGAAAATACATGAAATATCTCTTATTACAAACCAGTTTGACCTTCTTTCTGTCATTCATCTACAGAAGTTCTTTCTGAGAATTAACAGTTTTATATGTTGATGTTTTATTGAAAATGGTTTGTCACCATTATGTTGATCAGTGTGATCATTATGGTGATCGGTGTTTCCTTCAGTTCGGTGGTTTTACTCTTTATATTTGTTTATTTTAGTTGTTGTCTCTGTAACAGTGTTTACCAAAACACAATTTGTTGCAAAAAAAAAAAAAACATTTTTTGATTCAACACCATGAAGAAAAAAAATGGACAAATGTCATCACTGACCAAAAGAGGTTATTTGTTACTAACAGATTTTTACCATCAATACTTTTTTTTTTTTTTTTTTTGCCAAAGATCAAACATTCTTAATTTTAATTTCTAAATACATTGCGAGATAAGACAACACAAAGACACACACACTAACATCAACAATCAGCTTATGGTGACATGCTTCATGCTGCAATGCATGCTGGGAGCCATTAGTTTTATAATATGAGTGAAGAAAGGAGGAGTGATAAAAGCGCAGGCAAGCCGGACAGTTCTCTCTTCTCGCAGTGGATCAGAGTCAGACACCTGTGAGTATTGATGGCAGTCTGACACTGAAGCTTTGATACGTGCTTCAAACCATTAAATACAATTCCATTTGAAGCACTGCTCCGAAGGTTGCTTTGGTCCGGAAAAATCACGTGACATATGACGTCCGAAGCAGCAACTGCTTCTGCTCAAAGCATAAAAACTTTAATGCACAACATTGCGTTTGGTTCGTAGTAGCCTCTACAGTGACAAGCATTAGTTTGTTCATATCGATTTATTTTCATTACTATGGAAGCATCTTAGCCTGACTTCGTCATACTCATATTCTAGGCAGAATGTGAGTCTGATACTGCTCCATAGGGCTTTGATTATGAGGCGATTCTTAACCGAACCAGAAAAAAAAAAAAACCTCTACACTCAATTGGATAGACCTACAACCAATCAGAGCAACGCATAGTTGTCAACAGAGCTCAACTGCACGCACGCTAGAAGAGGTAGTAAAGTAATGAGTGTAAACGATCTTTGCCGTTGTTGTAAAAAGAACTTAAGAATTTGCGGAGTACTTACAAGCACGAATAGCATTTTGAGAGAAATACAAAAGGTGTATGTATATACGAACAAGTTCTCCGTTTAGGATTAGATCTCGACAATAAAGCAAATAAATCTTCTCGCATTTGTCGGCCCTGTCTCAACTTTATAACGGTTGCAACGCGACTTGACTGCTTTTAAAAAAATGGAAAGACGACGAAAGAGACCAGGCTGAAGATCGTGAGCCTAACCCTTTCAAAACGCCCAGGGATTTAAAGAAGTTTGGCCCCAATCCTTCTACTTCAACCGGTACAAGAACGCGAAAGAGCGGTCCTCTGTTCGTCTTTTAAAATTAATGCGCTGTTGATTTCTTTTATAGACATCTCAAAAACATCTCAATTCTCCAGCTGCAGTCATCTTTGTTGAAAACCAATTCAACCCAAGCGTTCTTTGAGGACGTGGGTGATTACGTAACCGCAGATCATCTGTCCATCATCGATTAAAGCCCGCCCTGGCAATTTGATTGGCTCGGCCTTCTGGGAGCCGAGCATAATTACTCCTCAACGGATCGAGTCCAGACCGAACTTCCCGACCAAAAAATGTTGTGGGCGGGGTTCGGGCTGGCACCCAGGCTAGAAGCATCTAGGAAGAGAGGTCATTCTGACATGTGGGAAAACTTTATTCTGATTGCTCCTGATAAAGTATGTGTGCTGGCTGTTAAATATTATTATTAAATATTAGACTACAAGTAGAGTTATAGAACTGTAACTATGAGTAGCCTTTACAATAGCTGTCTCAAGTTCCCAACACATCCTCTGTTTCCCCAGGACTCTTTCTCCAATACCCAATAACACAATACACACATTCATCAATCTTTATTTGTAAAAAAAATGGTATCCCATTCTTAGTATATATGTGCACTGTGTGTGTGTGTGTGTGTGTATGTGTGCGCACTAGATTTATTTCAGTCGTCTTAAAGACTCCTGTCCACTATCTAGCTGGGACCATTTAGATGCAGCCTTGGCACTTCACCAGGCGAGGTCGCTGTTACTGAAGCTTCGAGTAATGAACCCATTTTCAAAACAATTCTTCTAAGTGGTTCAGTGCTTCACCAAAGCTTCATTTGCCCATCACTAGCAGCTCCCAGCATGCATTGCTGCATGAATCATGTCACCATTGTTGAGATTCATATGCTTATTCTTGATGTCTGTGTGTGTCTAAAATAAGTTCCCCACAATGTATTTTAAAAATCATGATCTGGTCACAGTCTGATCTGTGGCAAGAAATTATTATTGGTGATAATAAACCAAAGAGTGGCAATAAATATCTAATTGTCTTCATTGACTACTTTTCAAAATGGGTAGAAGTGTGTGCAGTGCCGTTAGCGACAGCTCAAGTGGCAGCGAGTAAGTTTCTGAGTTATTTTCTTGACATGGTGTGCCAACCTACCTCATATCAGATCGTGGGACCCCGTTTGTGAGCAATCTTTTTGAGCATGTGGTTGCTTCCCTGTACTGAACACCGGCTGACAACGGCATACCACCCGCAAACGAACGCCACTGAGAGGGTAAACCGTGCACTTAAAGCTGCCATACGTGCTACGTGGAGGACAAGCACACTTCGTGGGATAAGTATCTTCCACAAATCTGTTTTCGCTCTTTGAACTGCTTGCCATGAGAGAACAGGTCTATCTCTAGCAATGTTGTTATATGGCCGTGAGTTGGAGACAATGCTTGATTTGATAACACAACTTTAATTCATTATGTAAGGTAGATTTTAACTTATCACTATATTTGAGTAGCCTTGAAATAAAGGAAATAAAAGTTTTGTCACAAGGGTACAAATATGTACCCTATGCCAAGGGTACAAAAGCTGTACACAGCAAAATCCCCAGTGTTAAATTAACACTCCTCAGTGTACATATGTGTCCACACTAGGGATGGGCGATATATCGCATGCGATTGTTATGCGCATCTCATCAGTAAAGCCGGTTCCTTGATTAGTAGTAAATCACCTTCACCTGCTTTCAGATGGAGCGGCATTTACTACAAAGAGCCGTAGTTAACTGACAAGCTGAGCCAAATCACATCAATATCGCGGACGTATCGGCAGCAATAATTAATGCGATATGGCTCAGCTTGTCAGTTAACTACGGCTCTTTGTACACAGCAAAAACTCCAGTAAATTAACACTGCTGGGAGTGTATGAGTCCACACTCAAGAGTGTTAAAGTTAATGAGATAATTAAGTGATTAATTTAGTGATGATTGAACATTATTTAAGACACCTGATGTTAACAAGCAGAATCACTGAAGGAGAAAATCTCAAATTGTAAGTTACCATTGTGGTGATGGGTGTTTGCTTTAGTTGGGCTCTTGACCATTATATGTTTACTTTAGATTTTGTTTGGCTGTTGTATCTGAATTGTAACTGCCAGTTGAACAAAGAAAAAAGTGATCTGTTGCTGTTGGTTACATTATAACATTCATCATTTGAACTTGATCACTGAACTCATTAAGATCCTTCATTCTGACTTCGATTTATGTTGTTGGTTAGAGAATCTGCATAAATGGCCAGAATTTTTTATATAATTTAAAGGATTTCTTAAAAGTTTTTTTTTTTTAAAAATCGTTCTTTTAGGCACACACAGATGTCAAGATTCAGTCTATGCATCTCAACAATGGCGACGAGCAGAATATTCAATTAGGAAAAGTAAATTGCATAGACAATTCAGATCATAATTTATTCATACCGCAATGCATGATGGGAGCCATTAATGAGTTGTGATTGGTGGCAGCCACTGCAACATGCTTTATTATTGTCACCATTGTTGAGATTCACAGGCTGATTATTGATGTCTGTGTTTTAAATGAATTTATCTAAATGTCTTTTGATCAGAACAATGTTTATTAAATATTTTGAATTATAAGTAAAGTACTGATAATCATAGGCTGAAGAATCACTAATTTGCTGCTAACAAGTTAAACCAAACTATCTCAATAAGTTTCCTTTTTCAGATCACAGCATGATTATGTCAACACATAACCAACACTATAAGATAACATTTTACTTTGTTCATTTAACTGTTATAAATCAATAACAGCAGACAAACAACAGTAAATATTAAAGTAAACATATAATGGTCTAGAGCCCAACTAAAGCAAACACCCATCACCTTAATGGTAACTTACAATTTGTGATTTTCTCCTTCAGTGATTCTGCTTGTTAACATCAGGTGTCTTCAATAATGCTCAATAGTCACTTAATTAATCACTTAATTATCTCATTAACTTTAACACTCTTGAGTGTGGACTCATATACACTCCCAGCCCCAGGAGTGTTAATTTAACACCGCTCCATCTGAAAGCAGGTGAAGGTGATTTACTACTAATCAAGGAACCGGCTTTACTGATGAGATGCGCATAACAACCACATGCGATATATCGCCCATCCCTAGTCCACACTACAGGGTGTTAAAATTAACACTGAAGCAGTGTTGAAGTTAATGAGATAATTAAGTTAACACTGAAGCGGTGTTGAAGTTAATGAGATAATTAAGTGATTAATTAAGTGATGATTGGCCATTAGTGGTGACACCTGATGTTAATAAGCAGACTCACTGAAGGAAAGAGAAACAAGAACAGAAAAGAGAAACACAAGAACTACTGACTTTGAACCATTATTGCACTTATTATTTTACCAGTTCGACTTTATTTCTGTCATACATCTACACACGGTCTTATTTAGATTTAACAGACGTTTAGATGGTAATGTTTTATGGAATGTTTCGTTTCATGTCACCATTATGGTGGTCAGTGTTTGCTTTAGTTGGGCTCTTGACCCCTTTCCTTTTTAACATTAGTTTTTCTCTGGCTGCTCCAACTCTGTGTTTATAAAGCATGTGTTGTGGCAAAATAAACTATGACTTTGGCTGTGTTTCCTGAAAGCATCGCAAGTCTAATTTGATCGTATAGACCATTTGTTGCAGTTGGTCTGCAATCAAGTCAGTCTTAAGATGCTTTTGGAAATGCAGCCCTGGTTATGTTTTGATGATGAAATTACTAGTGACCTGATCCAATGATGCCACCCAGCATTATAAACTGATTATCCAAATGTTTTATTAATTTTTCACTACAGTAGCTACTTCCAGGAATGTTTTAGGAATCTGAAGGTTTTAAAATCACACACAGACATCAAGAATCTACATATTAATCTCAACAATGGTGACAATCAAACAAATGCTTAATGTTGCAGTGCATGATGGGAGCCACCAATCAGAACGCATCAATGGCTCACATCATGCATTGCAGCATGAATAAATTATGCAGCTGAATTGTCCTGTAATTTTCTTTTTTTTCTGTTTGCTTTTATTTAGCTATTGTTTTGTTCTGACTTTAGTAGCTTGTTTTGTGATGTTCAGAGTTGATCAGTTTGTCACTAGTTTGTTTATTGTCACCATTGTTGAGATACATATGCGGATTCTTGATGTCTGTGTGTTTAAACAGAATAACTTTTTTGCACAAAGTATTTTCAAATTGTTTTATGTTGCTGTTGGATCTCAAATTGTAGAATCTCAGAGCTACAATCACCAATACTAAAACGAGACATCAAGCATATAGTCAAAGATTTAGACTCTGAATGACATCAGTGAATTAGAACACTACATGATGATAACGTCATTATCATCAAGACATATTGTGAGCAGGTCATGTTTTCTCTTGCAGTAACAAATGTGCTTTATAAACACAAAGTTGGAACAGTAAGAGAAAAACTAATATTAACTAAATGAAAAGGGTCAAGAGCCCAACTAAAGCAAACACTGACCACCATAATGGTAACTTGAAAAGAAAAATTCCATAAACCATTACCGTCTAAACTTCTGTTGAATCTCAAGAACCTTTGTCGATGTATGACAGAAATAAAGTCAAACTGGTAATAATAAGTGCAACAATGTGTAATGACTCGAAGTCAGTTGTAGTTCTTGTGTTCCTCTTTTTTCTATTATTGTTTTTTCTCTTTCCGTCAATGATTCTGCTTATTAACATCAGGTGTCACCACTAATGGCCAATCATCACTTAATTAATCACTTAAGTATCTCATTAACTTCAACACTGCTTCAGTGTTAACTTAATTATCTCATTAACTTCAACACTGCTTCAGTGTTAATTTTAACACCCTGTAGTGTGGATACTAGGGCTGGGCGATTTAAATCGCGATATTGTTATGCGCATCTCGTCAGTAAAGCCGGTTCCTTGATTAGTAGTAAATCGCCATCACCTGCTTTCAGATGAAGCGGCATTTAGGGCTGAGGAGATAATTAAGTGATTAATTTAGTGATGGTTGAGCATTATTGAAGACACCTGATGTTAACAAGCAGAATCACTGAAGAAGACAATCACAAATTGTAAGTTACCATTAAGGTGATGGGTGTGCTGACAAACTGCCTGGGAGCTCCTCAGTGGTGAAACTCCTCCTCCTTCAATCAGTGGAGAACCAGGTGGAACAAATCTGAGGCAATCTGGGCGTGCCAGTACCTGGCTGTTGTTGTCTTTAGACCACAGTGAAAGGAGCATTTATAGCACCACTAGACCAAGGAAACTTCATCTTTGTCATCAAGGTGACTGTGCAAAACCAAGCCCTCCACAAAATAGTGAAGGACAGCCGGTTTTTCACCTGTTTACTGCACCCCCAAAGAATGGTAAATAAAAGACAACCAACTGATTCCATGGCTGTTTATTGAGTGAAATCCAGTTAAGATCTTCATGTGGAGGGACTGTCCTTTTCAAGTGGGGAATTGCACAAAAAATAGATCAGAACTTGACAGTGAAAAACCGCCACTGAAGACTGGAGAAGGACCAGAAAAGTGACCACACGTGTCCATAGAGACAAATAAAGACTGTTCCCGCCCTGCTGCTGTGATTGAAATGGCTGATTCATTACTGTTGGAGCAGCTAAAGACCGCAAGGACTTCAGCGAAGCGTCAGTTTTCCCGTCTGGCCAATAATGTGCTACGAATGCATACAATGATGTCAGAAGAGGAGCTCAGAGACATTTTTAAGAAGCTCACTGCAGAAGCTGGCAAAGTCCTTGAAGCCAATGATGATGTAGAGGGGCAATGTATTGAAGAAAACTCTGATGCAGAGGAGTTGAGCGAGCAGCAAAAGTCTGACTTGGTCAAAACAGCCAATGAGTGTGAGAGGAAACTGCAAGAGCTAAAGGACCTCATACAAAAGACATTGTGGGCCAATTTCGGGGAATATGAACTGACACAAGCAATTACAACAGCAGAGTCGCAAGCAGAAAACGTGGGAGCTGTGGACCCAAGTAAAAACCCAGATGCATATCTCTTCATGATCGGACAATTGGAGAAACTTGTGAAGGCTGCGAAGGAGGTGCATAAACATTGGAAGTGCTGGGCCCCCCCAGCAGAGCAACAACAGTTCCAGAGTCGTATCAAAGGCCTTGAAACTATCCTGCCAAAACTCACAATAAGACAAGCAGACTTTACAGGGGCACACGTCAGCAGATCGAGTACTACTTCAATCAGTTGTGTGGCCACACCAGCAATTAAATTAAAGCCAGCTGCCCTCCCAAAGTTTTCTGGCATCCGCCGAGAGTTTCACCGGTGGAAAAAAGATTGGGAAGCACTCCAGATGCAGGGAGAACCTACTGGATCCAAAGAGGTTAAAAAGTTCCAACTTCTCGACAGCGTGGATGAGAAGACAATACGAGACCTCCGCCTTACAACTTACACAACTGCTGAGGAGGTTTTCCGGGTCTTGGAGAACCGCTTTGGAAATAAGACAACTATAGCCCTTGAGATAGTAGAAGAGCTCCAAAGACTCCAAGCAGTTAAAGGTAACCAGCCCAGGAGGATTGTTGAGCTCATACAATCTGTAGGAAAAGCCCTGGTCGATCTGAACGAGCTTGGCAAGACCGGTGCTATAAAGAACCCTCTTGTAACAAAAACAATAGAGAGTAAACTTCCTGATGGCCTGAAGAAGGAATGGCTTCTTCATGTAGCTGGCAAAGGTGATGAAGCTGAAGAAGACAAGCGATTTGACTACCTCCTCAAGTTTCTTCAAGGTCAAGAAGCCATCTATGAGAAGCTGGACCAACTGAGAGAGGAGGAACCAAAACCAAAATCTGAACCTCGGCAAGCTCGAACCAGAACCTCCACCCAACTAAGCAACCAGGCTCAAGGATGTGTGGTCTGCGGAGACGGCAAGCATAAGAAAAGGCTATATTTCTGCCAAAAGTTTCGCACGCTTAAGCTGTCAGAGAAAAGAGATGCTGTCAGGAAGCTGGGAGCCTGCAAAAAATGCTTGGAGATTCACAATGAAGGTGACTATTGTAAATCAGAGTTTCTGTGCAGGAGGACAGACTGCATAGAACAGCGTGCTGCAGAACACCACTATTACCTTTGCCCGAGAGCTGACACGTCCAAAGGGAATCTCGTCCAGAGGTCCAACAACAACAGCAAAGTGGGAGGTGACACAAGAGAGCGTTACACCCAAGCCCAAGAAGAGTTAATTAAAAGCCTTTCACCTGAACTTGCAGAGAAGTGTCGCAATGCCTTTTGCAACACTATAGCCAGAACCTCTCTTGTGTCCAACCAACCCAGTCTTCTAGCAGAGAATGGAATAGTGGAGTGGCCAGTCATCATGATGCTCTTAGAGGTCACGGCCAATGCAGGACAAAAAGTTGGGACTTTGATCGACCTGGCATCGGATACAAACTATATAACTCATGATGCAGCTGATCGTTTGAACCTTAGAAGTGAATCCATAACCCTTGTTGTCCACGGTGTGGGAGGAATGAAAGTTCAAGTTACCACAAAACGGTACCTCCTAAAGATCCGGGTCCGCACAGAGCAAGGCAACTTCAGATCCCACCAACTCCTCTGCTATGGTTTGGACAGCATTGCAAAGATCCACAAACATGTGACAGCCAAAAGACTCCAAAAGTTCTTTCCAGATGTCCCCCAAAATGAACTTCTGAGACCAAGGCAGATACAGCTTTTGATAAGCCATAAGGAAGGGCGACTGGTCCCACAGAAAATACGCACCGTTGGGGACCTTGTACTATGGGATGGGCCATTGGGAAAAACAATTGCAGGGACACACCCTGGTCTGTTTGAAGAGGCTACAGTTACAGCACACCAGTCCAGAGCGCACTTCGCCAGGTCCATGAGAACAGCAGCATTGATGTATGAAGAACATATTTGTGCCAAACCTACCATAAAGTCTTCTTGTTCTGCTGTTACCACTCGGGATTTTATTGAGTGGTGGAGATGGGATAGCATTGGCGCCCCCTGCACCCCAAAATGTGGAGGATGTCGCTGCGGCAGTTGTCAACCTGGTGGCAAAGAAATGACTCTGGCTGAAGAAAGGGAGCTGGAAGTTGTAAAGGGTGGCCTGACTTATGTTGGTGCTGATGACCATAGTGATAGTCCACACTGGCATGCAAGATATCCATGGCTCATGGACCCATCTACATTGCCAAACAACAAAAAAGCAGTGGAGGCAACCTTCCTTAGAACAGAGAGACAGCTCGCCAAAGAACCACAGTGGAAAAAAGCCTATAGTGCTCAAGTCCACGAAATGGTTGACCGCCGGGCTGCAAAAAAGCTGACCAAAGAGGATCTAACCAACTGGAATGGACCTGTCTGGTATATTAGTCATCTTATCGCACCCAACCCTCACTCTGTTACAACTCCGGTAAGACTTGTCTGGAACAGCAGTCAGAAGTACAAAGGCCAAAGTCTCAATGATCTTCTGATGAAAGGCCCTGACGTTCTCAACCCGATTCGAGCTGTCCTCCTCAAGTTCCGCCAAGGCTCCTTCGCTGCTCTAGGAGACATTAGAAAAATGTACAATTCTGTGTGGCTCGAAGAGAGGGAAGTCCATCTACACCGGTTCTTGTGGCGTGATTCAGAGGGCGATGAGCTAGAACAATACGCCATAACCAGAGTGAATATCGGGGACAAGCCAGCCGGTTGTATAGCACAACTTGCCATGAGGGAGATGGCTAACCTGCCTCAATTCAGCCACCTCACAGATGAATGCCAAGTATTACATGAGCACATGATCCACCAAAGGCAACAACTGAACCAGTCGCTGTCACTTTTTCAGATGGCAGTGAGAGCTCCTATGGTGCTGTCCTCTACCTGCGGTGGAACTGCAACAAACAATTAACAGTTCGACTAGTGGAGTCAAAAGCAAAGCTGACACCTCTAGACCAGAAGGGGGATGCGGTCAAAGCAGAACTTTGTGGTGCAGTCTTTGCAAGCCGCCTGAAAAAGTACTTTGAACAGCATACCCAGATCCAGATAAAAAGGTGGTACCATTTGTTAGACAGTCAGACTGTTCTTGGAGCTATCCAGCGTGAAAGCTATGGATTTCAGACTTTCTTCGCTAATAGAATTGGAGAGATCCAAGAGAGCACACGGCTACAGGACTGGTGGTGGATCCCTGGACCACTCAACATAGCTGACATTATCACTCGAGGAGCTGGGCCAAAGGAACTTGATGCCCATTCAGAGTGGCAGCAAGGGCCAGAGTTTCTACATCTTCCAGAGAGCGAGTGGCCAATTATGTCGTCAAAAGATGTGTCTGTGACAGCTCGAGAAAGCATTAACAATATGCAAAAGAAGTCATTCGTGGCAGCACTCACTGGAGCCCAAGCGAAAAGAAGTCTTCCAAGTCTTGTGGGACGACTTCCTGCTGGTGCAGCTGTCCTTAACTTGGTGGATGAGAGACGCTTTAGTAGCCTAAAGTGTCTAATCAAGACTGTTGCTTTCATCTGGAGAGCCGCCAAAAAGTTTACAGCTGCAACAAAGTCCATCGGGACCCCAAAGTGGGAGGCGATTCCCACAAAAGGAGTTATCACCGCCACAGAACGTCAAGAGGCAATAAGAGACATCTATCTTGCTGCTCAAGAAGGGGTGACGTTCCCAGCTACCACTACGGACCGCTTGGTTGTGTACAGAGAGCGAGAATCTGGGTTACTAGTCTGCGGTGGGAGAATCCATGGCTTCAGGGAGGATGGCGCTGCAGTTCCCCTTCTGCCTTTCAATGCATGGGTCTCTACTTTATTGGCACGGGAGGCGCACGATGAGGGTCATGAAGGTGTGGCTGCAACCCTGCTGAAAATGAGGAGGAAAGCCTGGGTCATCCAAGGGAGGAAAATTGCCCAAAAAGTAGTGGAGAACTGCCTTTTCTGCAAAAAGTCAAGAGCAAGAAGGTGCGAACAGGTAATGGCTGACCTACCTCCTGAAAGAGCCACACCTGCAGCTCCGTTCGAGTTCACTACAGTCGACCTCTTCGGACCGTACCTTGTCAAAGATGACATCAAGAAACGGGTCTCAATGAAAGTGTGGGGTGTCGTCTTCAGCTGTATGGCCAGCAGGGCAATTCATGCAGACCTGGTCAACACAATGTCGACAGAGAGCTTCTTGATGGCTTACCAACGCTTTACTGCAATTAGAGGGCACCCAAGAAAGATCTGGTCCGACCCGGGGACAAACTTCATCGGCGCCAAACCTGTCCTAAGAGAGCTGTATCAGTTCCTGGATTCTCAGAATAGAACTTCAATAGAAGAGATGTCGGCTCAAAAAGGTACCAAATGGGAGTGGACAATTCACCCTGCTGACTCACCTCACCGCAATGGGGCTGCTGAAGCCGCTGTCCGCATTCTCAAGAAGGCACTGCAGGGCCTGGGCAACAACACTGGCCTCAGCTACAGCGAGTTTCAGACAACACTACAACTTGCTGCAAACCTTGCCAACGAATGCCCAATAGATGCCAGGGTGCAGAGCCATGAAGAAAGCGTGCAGTATGTGTCACCCAACACACTTCTCCTGGGCCGAGCCTCTCCAAGCGGTGAGATCAGAACATTTGACTTTGCGAACTACCCTTACAAGAGACTCAGAGAGATGCAGAACCAGGTCAACAAGTTCTGGAGGTCTTGGAGCCAGCTTGCCGGCCCAAACTTATTTCTGAGAAGTAAATGGCACACTTTGCATCGCAACGTTGCTGTCGGAGATATTGTCTGGTTGTGCGACCAAAATGCAGTGAGGGGCCAATTTAAGCTAGGACGGGTGGTGAGCGTTAATCCAGATGCTAAGGGCATTGTTCGAGACGTGAACGTCAAAGTGGTCCAGAGCTCCTGCCTTCCTGTCACAAAACCCGCACTAAACCGGCCATCGGCCAAAGTCCTTAAAGACGCTACCCAAACCACGGTCCTGCACAGAGATGTTCGACGCCTGGTTGTCTTGCTACCAGTTGAGGACCAAACTCGGAGCTGACCGGCAGTAAGCAGGTGCTGATTTACGATCTTTCCATCGGTTCCCGTGGGAAGATCGAGTGGGAGGTGTGCTGACAAACTGCCTGGGAGCTCCTCAGTGGTGAAACTCCTCCTCCTTCAATCAGTGGAGAACCAGGTGGAACAAATATGAGGCAATCTGGGCGTGCCAGTACCTGGCTGTTGTTGTCTTTAGACCACAGTGAAAGGAGCATTTATAGCACCACTAGACCAAGGAAACTTCATCTTTGTCATCAAGGTGACTGTGCAAAACCAAGCCCTCCACAAAATAGTGAAGGACAGCCGGTTTTTCACCTGTTTACTGCACCCCCAAAGAATGGTAAATAAAAGACAACCAACTGATTCCATGGCTGTTTATTGAGTGAAATCCAGTTAAGATCTTCATGTGGAGGGACTGTCCTTTTCAAGTGGGGAATTGCACAAAAAATAGATCAGAACTTGACAATGGGTGTTTGCTTTAGTTGGGCTCTAGACCATTATATGTTTACTTTAATATTTACTGTTGTTTGTGCTGTTAATGTTTTATAACAATTAACTGAACAAAGTAAAATGTTATCTTATAGTGTTGGTTATGTTTTGACATAATCATGCTGTGATCTGAAAAGAGAAACATATTAAGATAGTTTGGTTTAACTTGTTAGCTGCAGTTTAGTGATTCTTCAGCCTATGATTATCAGTACTTTACTTATAATTCAAAATATTTAATAAACATTGTTCTGATCAAAAAGACATTCAGACATATTTATTTAAAACACAGATATCAATAATCAGCCTGTGAATCTCAACAATGGTGACAATAATAAAGCATGTTACAGTGGCTGCCACCAATCACAACTCATTAATGGCTCCCATCATGCATTGCGGTATGAATAAATTATGAACTGAATTGTCTATGTAATTTACTTTTCCTCATTGAATATTCTGCTCCTCACCATTGTTGAGATGCATAGACTGAATCTTGACATCTGTGTGTGCCTAAAAGAATGATTTTTTTTAAACAACTTTTAAGAAATCCTTTATATTATATCAAAAATTCTGGCCATTTATTCAGATTCACAGCTATGCAGTAACCAACAACATAAATCGAAGTGAGAAAGAAGGATCTTAATGAGTTCAGTGATCAAGTTCAAAAGATGATTGTCATAATATAACCAACACCATCATATCACTTTTTATTCTTTGTTCAACTGGCAGTTTTAACTCAGATACAACCGCCAAACAAAATCTAAAGTAGCCTACATATAAAAGGGTCAGAACCCAACTAAAGCAACTACCCATCACAATAATGGTAGCTTACAATTTGCGATTTTCTCCTTCAGCGATTCTACTTGTTAACATCAGGTGTCTTCAATAATGTTCAATCATCACTAAATTAATCACTTAGTTATCTCATTAACTTAAACACTCTTGAGTGTGGACTCATACACTCCCAGGAGTGTTAATTTAACACCGCTAATTTACTGGAGGTTTTGCTGTGTACAAAGAGCCGTAGTTAACTGACAAGCTGAGCCATATCGCATTAAATATCGCTGGCGATACGTCCGCGATATTGATGTGATTTGGCTCAGCTTGTCAGTTAACTACGGCTCTTTGTAGTAAATGCCGCTCCATCTGAAAGCAGGTGAAGGTGATTTACTACTAATCAAGTCAAGTCAAGTCAAGTTTATTTATATAGCGCTTTTCACAACACAGGTTGTATCAAAGCAGCTTCACAGTAATAAATTAGAACAATACATCAATGTTTGTTTCTAGTGGAACGTCTATGTTCGGTAATGCTGATCAATAGTATCGTTGATTGATTAATTAAATTAAATATCCCCAAATATCCCCAACTGAGCAAGCCAAAGGCAACAGTGGCAAGGAACCGAAAAACTCCATCAGGTGACCTAATGGAGAAAAAAAAACCTTGGGAGAACCCGGGCTCAGTCGGGGGCCAGTTCTCCTCTGGCGTTTATGAACTAGAGGTCGGATTTAACTGTAGAATTAAAAGTATTATATGAATGCCTGGCTGAAAAGATGCGTCTTTAATCTAGTTTTAAACTGGGAGAGCGAGTCTGAGCAACGAACAGTATCCGGAAGACTATTCCAGAGTTTTGGTGCTAAATGTGAAAATGCTTTCCCTCCTTTGGTGGACCTAGATATCCTAGGTATGACCAAAAGCCTCGAATTTAGTGACCTTAAAGAGCGCGATGGATTATAGGGCGATAGAAGATCCGTTAAATAGACTGGAGCTAAGCCGTTTAGGGCTTTATAAGTCAGTAGCAATACCTTGTAATTAATACGGGACTTTATAGGTAACCAATGTAGGGATGATAAAATCGGTGTTATATGATTATATTTTCTTGATCTAGTTAGAACTCTAGCGGCGGCATTTTGGACTAACTGTAGCTTGTTTATTGAGGATGCAGGACAACCGGCTAATAACGCATTACAGTAATCTAGTCTCGAGGTCATGAATGCATGAACTAACTTTTCTGCGTCAGAAACTGATAGCATATTACGTAGCTTAGCAATGTTTCTAAGGTGGAAAAAGGCTGTTCTTGTAACATATGAAATATGATTTTCAAAAGACAGGTTGCAGTCTAATATAACACCCAGGTCTTTTACTGTAGAGGATGAAGTAACAGGACATCCTACTATGTTAAAGTTGTATTGTGAGAGGTTTTGTGGGTGGTTTTTTGAACCGATAAGTAGTACATCTGTCTTGTCTGGATTTAATAAAAGAAAATTATGCGTCATCCAATCTTTTATATCTTTAACACACTCTGTCAATTTGGATAATTTAGCGTTTTCATCTGGCCGTGATGAAATATAGATTTGAGTGTCATCAGCATAACAATGGAAACTAATTCCATGTTTCCTTATAATATTTCCAAGTGGTAGCATATATATTGAGAATAATAGAGGGCCTAACACAGATCCCTGCGGCACTCCATAGTTTACTGGAGTTATGATAGATTTTTCTCCATTTAAATAAACAAAATGGTAGCGGTCAGATAAATACGATCTAAACCAGCTTAATGCTTGTCCTTGAACACCAGTATAATTTTGTAGTCGATCTAAGAGTATTGTATGATCTATAGTATCGAACGCAGCACTAAGATCAAGTAAAACTAATATTGAGATACAGCCTTGGTCAGAAGCTAAAAGTAAATCATTTGTGATTTTAACGAGCGCAGTTTCAGTGCTATGATGCGGCCTGAATCCAGACTGAAACTTTTCATAGGTGTCATTTTCTTGTAAGAAAGAGCCCAGTTGAGCGGACACAACTTTTTCTAGTATTTTAGACATAAAAGGTAGATTTGAAATGGGTCTATAATTTACTAGATTATTCGGATCTAATTGTGGTTTCTTAATGAGAGGTTTTATAACTGCCAGTTTAAATGTTTTTGGAACATAACCTAAAGATAAAGACGAGTTAATAATATTGAGGAGAGGCTCTTCCACTACAGGTAACACTTCTTTCAATAGTTTAGTTGGTATGGGATCTAATAAACATGTTGTTGTTTTAGATGAAGTAAAAAGTTTATTTAACTCTTTTTGTTCTATAGTTGTGAAGCACTGTAATTGTTCTTGCGGCGTGATAATTGAGGCTGAATTATAAGGCGCGATTGAGGATTGAACGTTTACAATTGTGGTTCTGATGTTTTCTATTTTCTCAGTGAAGAACTTCATGAAATCATTACTACTAAACTGTAATGGAATACTTTGTTCAGGAGACATGTTTATTTGTTATATTGTTACTAATCAAGGAACCGGCTTTACTGACGAGATGCGCATAACAATATCGCGATTTAAATCGCCCAGCCCTAGTGGATACATATGTACACTGAGGAGTGTTAATTTAACACTGGGGATTTTGCTGTGTACCCTTGAGGGTACAGCCTAGGGCTGGGCGATTTAAATCGCGATATTGTTATGCGCAGCTCATCAGTAAAGCCGGTTCCTTGATTAGTAGTAAATCACCATCACCTGCTTTCAGATGGAGCGGCATTTACTACAAAGAGCCGTAGTTAACTGACAAGCTGAGCCAAATCACATCAATATCGCGGACGTATCGCCAGCGATATTTAATGCGATATGGCTCAGCTTGTCAGTTAACTACGGCTCTTTGTACACAGCAAAACCTCCAGTGTTAAATTAACACTCCTAGGAGTGTATGAGTCCACACTCAAGAGTGTTTAAGTTAATGAGATAACTAAGTGATTAATTTAGTGATGATTGAACATTATTGAAGACACCTGATGTTAACAAGTAGAATCGCTGAAGGAGAAAATTGCAAATTGTAAGTTACCATTATTGTGATGGGTAGTTGCTTTAGTTGGGCTCTGACCCTTTTATGTGTACTTTAGATTTTGTTTGGTGGTTGTATCTGAGTTAAAACTGCCAGTTGAACAAAGAATAAAAAGTGATCTGATGGTGTTGGTTATATTATGACAATCATCATTTGAACTAGATCACTGAACTCATTAAAATCCTTCTTTCTGACTTTGAATTATATTGTTGGTTACAGCATAACTGTTAATCTGAAGAAATGGCCAGAATTTTTGGTATAATATAAAGGATTTCTTTAAAGTTGTTTAAAAAAAAATCATTCTTTTAGGCACACACAGACGTCAAGATTCAGTCTATGCATCTCAACAATGGTGAAGAGCAAAATATTCAATGAGGAAAAGTAAATTACATAGACAATTCAGATCATAATTTATTCATACCGCAATGCATGATGGGAGCCATTAATGAGTTGTGATTGGTGGCAGCCACTGCAACATGCTTTATTATTGTCACCATTGTTGAGATTCACAGGCTGATTATTGATGTCTGAATGTCTTTTTTATCAGAACAATGTTTATTAAATATTTTGAATTATAAGTAAAGTACTGATAATCATAGGCTGAAGAATCACTATACTGCTGCTAACAAGTTAAACCAAACTATCTCAATATGTTTCATTTTTCAGATCGCAGCATGATTATGTCAAACATAACCAAAACTATAAGATAACATTTTACTTTGTTCATTTAACTGTTATAAATCAATAACAGCAGACAAACAACAGTAAATATTAAAGTAAACATATAATGGTCTAGAGCCCAACTAAAGCAAACACCCATCACCTTAATGGTAACTTACAATTTGTGATTTGCTCCTTCAGTGATTCTGCTTGTTAACATCAGGTGTCTTCAATAATGCTAAATCATCACTAAATTAATCACTTAATTATCTCCTCAGCCCTAAATGCCGCTCCATCTGAAAGCAGGTGATGGTGATTTACTACTAATCAAGGAACCGGCTTTACTGACGAGATGCGCATAACAATATCGCGATTTAAATCGCCCAGCCCTAGTACAGCCCCAGTGACAAGCCATTGTACCCCTAAAGATACAATTATGCACCTTATTTTCTGAGAGTGTATTGATCAATATGTGAATCCGTTGACCTACACATCACACAAGTTGTGGTCTCATTGGCACAGATTACTTTAGATGAGATTAGATAGAACTGTGTTGATCCCAGTTTGGTCACATGCTTTTTCTGCTCTGCTGTGATTTGTTAGATATGTAAGGAATAATTGACGACAGCGCGTGGGGCTGCATGTTTTTTTCTTGTTATGAATTGTATCCTATTTTCCACTATTACAGTCAACTACGCAAAGTGATATGGAACTGTAATGCGGTCAAGATCTGGCTGGAACTACTTTAGCACGAGTTTCCCTGAAAATAATTGCACACTTTAGAACGTTCGTCAACCAATCAGATTCAAGCATTCAACGGCCCTGTAGTATAAGGAGGAGATAAACAAGTGTGACCACCAGATGTCACTAATGCACATTGTGTAATTTTGAGTAATGAACCTTAGAGTAGATTAGTTCCAGAAACAGCTTTTAACAAAAAGGCCTTTCAATTAGGGATGGGCGATATATCGCACGATATTGTTATGCACATCTCATCAGTAAAGCCGGTTCCTTGATTAGTAGTAAATCACCATCACCTGCTTTCAGATGGAGTGGCATTTACTACAAAGAGCCGTAGTTAACTGACAAGCTGAGCCATATCGCATTAATATCGCGGACGTATCGGCAGCAATAATTAATGCGATATGACTCAGCTTGTCAGTTAACTACGGCTCTTTGTACACAGCAAAAACTCCAGTGTTAAATTAACACTCCTGGGAGTGTGTGAGTCCACACTCAAGAGTGTTTAAGTTAATGAGATAATTAAGTGATTAATTTAGTGATGATTGAACATTACTGAAGACACCTGATGTTAACAAGCAGAATCACTGAAGGAGAAAATCACAAATTGTAAGTTACCATTGTGGTGATGGGTGTTTGCTTTAGTTGGGCTCTTGACCATTATATGTTTACTTTAGATTTTGTATGATTGTTGTATCTGAATTGTAACTGCCAGTTGAACAAAGATAAGAGTTGTCTGATGATGTTGGTTATATTATAACATTCAACATATGAACTTGATCACTGAACTCATTAAGATCCTTCTTTCTGACTTTGATTTATGTTGTTTGTTACACCATAACTGTGAATCTGCATAAATGCCCAGAATTTTTGGTATAATATAAAGGATTTCTTAAAAGTTGTTTTTAAAAAAAAATCTTTCTTTTTGGCACACACAGATGTCAAGATTCAGTCTATGCATCTCAACAATGGTGACGAGCAGAATATTCAATTAGGAAAAGTAAATTACATAGACAATTCAGATCATAATTTATTCATACCGCAATGCATGATGGGAGCCATTAATGAGTTGTGATTGGTGGCAGCCACTGCAACATGCTTTATTATTGTCACCATTGTTGAGATTCACAGGCTGATTATTGATGTCTGTGTTTCTAAATAAATTTGATCTAAAATCTAAAAAAATCTATTGATTAGAACAATGTTTATTAAATATTTTGAACTATAAGCAAAGTACTGATAATCATAGGCTGAAGTATCACAAAACTGCTGCTAACAAGTTAAACCAAACTATCTCAATAAGTTTCCTTTTTCAGATCACAGCATGATTACGTCAAAACATAACCAACACCATCAGATCACATTTTACTTTGTTCATTTAACTGTTAGAAATCAATAACAGCAGACAAACAACAGTAAAAATTAAAGTGAAGATATAATGGTCTAGAGCCCAACTAAAGCAAACACCCATCACCTTAATGGTAACTTTCAATTTGTGATTTTCTCCTTCAGTGATTCTGCTTGTTAACATCAGGTATTTTCAATAATGCTAAATAGTCACTTAATTAATCACTTAATTATCTCCTTAACTTTAACACTCTTGAGTGTGGACTCATATACACTCCCAGCCCCAGGAGTGTTAATTTAACACCGCTCCATCTGAAAGCAGGTGATGGCGATTTACTACTAATCAAGGGAAACGGCTTTACTGACGAGATGCGCATAACAATATCGTGCGATATATCGCCCATTCCTACTTTCAATAATTATTTATTTGTTATATTATCTGCAATAGTATAAATTATGTATAAATGGGACCTTAAATGACGTTGAAAATATGTCCACAATGACCACATTTGAACTAGTTTTTAACCCTGAACGGAGGCATGAACGTCTTCAGAGGCAAACAGAATTCAGAAAATTATAAAAAGTAAGTGGGAAATCGTGATGAGTGATTCTCATCTTAGGAAAGTCGTGCACAGCAAAAACTCCAGTGTTAAATGACCTCTCCTGGGAGTTTATTTGACTCCACACTCAAGAGTGTTAAAGTGTTAAAATATGAGAGTTAAATGAAAACTGAAGCAGTGTTAAAGTTAATGAGATAATTAAGTGATTAATTGAGTGATGATTGACCATTATTGAAGACACCTGATGATAACAAGCAGAATCACTGAAGGAGAAAATAACAAATTGTAAGCCACCGTTATGGAGATCAGTGTTTTCTTTAGTTGGGCTCTTGACCCTTACATTATTAACATTAGATTTAATATGACTGCTGTAATTGAGTTATAACAGCCAGATGAACAAAGAGAAAATGTGATCTGATGGTTTTGGTTATGTTATAACATAATAATTTTTCGGCCTGAATCACTGAACTCATTTAGAGGCTAATTTTATTGATTTTAGCAGCACTGTCCTTGAACAGCATAATATTTTTAGCATTTTCAATGGAATCCAAATGGGTTTCTTAAAAGTTGCGCAATGTACTGTGTGTGTGCACTTGGATGGGTACGTTACACGTCACTTTCATAAATTGCTTCATTTGGTTAGATGTTAATTCACTAATAGGCACAATGAATGACAATGAACAAACACCATCTATACAGGAAGTCTTACAATCATGTCTTACTATTGCTCTGGCTGTTTTCTCCTCTCTATTCCTTTCATTTATTTTTTCCTCCTGTTGTGTAGGTGAGCTTCATGATGATGACAAATACTCTCTCTGTGTAGTAACATTCACCACAAGAGGGCATCCTATAACTTGTGTTCCTGCTTGTCTCTTTTTTCCTGTTCTCTTCTTTCCTTCAGTGATTCTGCTTGTTAACAGCATTATCACTAAATTATAGGCCTATGTATGCACATCTCAGGTTAAACTTCATAATGTTTACTTGTAAGGAAGAAGGCCTGTTTTTTTCAGTGGTCTGAATATCTGCATTTCTAGAAGAATTTAGCAGTTTTACGAAAAAAAAAAAAAAGTTGAAATGAAACGGCATGTTCTCTGTAAAAACAACAACAACAAAAAACATTTATTTTCCAATACTAAGAAAATTGTATTTTTTTTTTTTTTTTATTTTTTTTTTGTAATGGACATATCAGGTTAACATTATATTTATGCAAATGAAAATCCTGAAAATTGCCTTTATTTTGAAGGATTGCCTTTATTTTGAAGGATTGCATTTACACAAAATTTACATTTTCCAGTTAGGTGACAGAAAAAAACCTTTAACACACATTCTGTCACCTAACTGGCAAATGTAAATATTGTGTAAATGCATGAATTTTATTCTGGTAAAAAATATACATTTTGTAAAATTATAGGCATTTTCTCTGTAAAAAAAAAAAACATTAAAAAAATAAAAGTGTCCATCAAGCGTTCCATCAACACGCTTGATGGAACAGGAATCAGGAGACAAAGTCATGAAAAATAAATAAAATAAATAAATAAAAAAGCAGAGTTTATTAAATAAATGTTTATTGAATTAAAGTTTGAATTATTGTTTCACAATATCATCTTATAACACTCAAAACATGAATATGGATACATTGACTGGTCTCTAACTTATTTGTGAAGACACATCATACAACTTAAGATTAAACAGCAATAGAAAAAAAATATATACGGATATATTCATATATCATATATTATTAAATGAATATATGTTAAATGAGTAGATAGATAGACAGATAAATGTGAAGTACGACATTGATTTGTGTGGAACTAATGTGATGCAATCATGTAAATCAGCACTCAATATATGTTTATTAATATATAAGTATTATACAGCTCAAACTGAAGAGCAGAATTGCAGTGCCAAGGTCATGGGGTCCTCATAAATTCCTCGTAAACTGGATAACGCATGGCCTCTATACCTTGAATGCGATGTTAATCGATGTCTTCGTAAGCGTCTACCAAACCGATACTTCCTAAATCTTGATCTTATTGTTAGATCACAGTTCAGTTCACTTCTTACTCCAATGCTTTCCAACACAAACACAGTGTCACACCAGAGACCTGCATGATCTCTTATTTTCTTGACATCAGTAACTTTAAACATCTCATACGGAGGAATCAGCACCTCTTCCTCATCAGGAAACCTTGAATATTTTGCCACATAAGCACCTTCACAAGTTTTGATTTCAAAACAAGATTTAGTTCCAAATTCTTCTGCTTCGCTACGATTAAGAGAGGAGGATGTAAATGAGCCGAAACGAACCCTTGTGTTCAGAACATTCACATCAAATTCAACCTTTGTTCCTCGATAAGTTGACTTGCATCCATTTTGTGTTTCCTTCAGAATCTGTATTGCTTCTGTCAGCAAAAACTGAAGTGAATACCATGTGTATGTTCTGTCTTTGTATTTTTGTTTATCACTACGGACAGCATTATTAAAATACAGATATGTTTTACAATCTACGTTAGTGTAGACATAAATGGCAATTGAATGATTCTCTATCAAGTTATCTGCTGGGGGCTTAAAATTATTAACAGCAATTTGCCTACGCCATACTGAATTCAGGCGAGTTATTGAGTTCATGCTGTAGCAATTCTCCCTCAACCAGACATTTCATGGTCTTTTTGCAACCGACATAAAGGTCATCAACAGAATCCAGTGCCATATCCAGTGGAAACATCTGTCCTTCATAATCAGCAGTTCTGTGATCCTGCAGTAACAGGAATCATAATGATCAGTCATCAGTATATGTCTGTAATATTCGTACTCAAACACAAGCTCACCTGTCCTAGAACAGCTGAAATGAGAAGAAGAGCTTCAATGATCAGCAGCATCTTGATTCAGTCAAATCCCTCAGATGATCCAGACCATCTGAAGTTCAGATACTGAAAAACAGCAAACAATCTAAGACACAAGGCAAGATAAACCCAACAAAACAATGAAAAACTTTAAGAGGAAGGGAGAAATCACCATACTGTGTTAAACCTGATGTTACCCTATACTGATGTACCTGTTATGTTAATCTTTTACTCTATCCTCCTATCTGGGATTACTGTTGTCTTTTTGTGAGGTTCTTCAGGAGCTCAGGAGCAATGATGAAAGGAGAGGATCAGAAAAGGCATCAAGCCAGACGACAACAGCAGTATTCAAACCAACAGATGAGGAAGTTCGCTTTTTCCTATAACAAAAATAACCCCAAAAAATGTGTGTGCGCAATGGTTCTGGGAAGAGGTTGAACATAACACACGTACTGCATCCCAATTTGCCTCACTGTAAAACCTAACACTCAAAATCATTAATTGGTTTGAGTAGGACAAACTTAAATTCAACTAATTAGTTCAGTCCAATTAACTTGTTTGAGTATTTAGCACTTTCTTTTTCTTTCAAGTTCACATAACTGATTTATTTTAAGTAAACTGAACTGTTTCATTGTTTTGAGTTTTATGAAATTATTTATTTTAATTTAGACAAACTTAAGTTTACCTGAAACGGCTGGGATGTCTATTTCCCAGCATGCTTTGCCGATGGGACTCGAAAGGGAATGTAAATGCTAAAATTAAGCGTAATATAATGTTTTTGTGTGTGTGTGTGTGTAAGATTAATGTTAAATGTGAGATTTAGTTAGTGATTAATGTTTTGTTCTGCGACTATACGTCACTGCATCAGCAACTACACAGTTACTGACTGTTAAATAAAGCAACATGCAGCATTACATCAGTGATTCTCTGCTCATCCTGGACTGAAGCTCAGGCTCTACTCTTCAACACAATGGTGACACACAAAACACGCCATACAGAAACACTTTAAACCCCAACAGATCATTAAACACTAACAGATCTCTCAGGAACTCAGCATCTTCACTTATTACAATCCAGACTTTATTTCTTTCATACTAACATTCTTATTGAGAATTAACAGTGGTTTAGAAGTTGATGTTTTATTGAAAAGAATAAAGTTTGATGTCACCATGATGGAGATCAGTGTTTGTTTTAGTTGGGCTCTTGACCTTTTAGCTTTGAACTTAAGTTTTTCTCTGTCTTCTTTAACTGTGTGTCTTTGATGCATATTAGTTATGGTAGGAATCCAAGAGAAACTCAGATCAGATGATGTTGGTCTCTTTTTAGTGATAATAGTCATCATGTAGTGTCCTGCTTCATTGATACCATCTGAAGTGTATTTCTGATTAAGCTGTTAAATATTAGATGTTAGTTTTGTATCGTAAAACTGCTATAGACGATTTTGAAGTGCTGTGATACTCATATTTTATGAAGACATTATACATTAGATGTTTTGACAGGATCATATAGACTCACTCAGACATCAAAAATCAGCGTATGAATCGCAACAATGGTGACAATGAAAACAAATCTGAACTACTATAAAGTCACAAAAAGGCTTTGTTGGTTGTCACCATTGTTGAGATTCATCTGTTGATTCTTGATGTCTCTATACTACAATAAAAATAAACCAGCTCAAAATTTTTCTGTATATTATATATTTATTAAAATTAGAGATTGTTATAATACTGATGCCACAATATTTCAAGGGTCATGTGAAAAATTGCAGCATTATTAGCTTTATATAAGGCTAAATTCCTACTTAATATTACACAATATTGACTTACAATTCAGTAAAACAGATCACCATGTGATGATTGAAACATCAGCATTAACTGACCAAGAACATCTGATACTTTCGCTTGCATTTAATGCTATAACAAAAGAGTATCAAATACACAGTTAAAGCAGACAGAGAAAACCAAAGTTATAATCTCAAGTGTCATGACCCAAACTAAAGCAGACACTGATCTCAATCATGGTGACATCAAATTTATTTAAAAGTTTTTTTTACACTTTATTTAAATTAGCATATTTTACTTTAATTTTATGGTTTTTGTTTGGCAGCTGCCAGTCATTTGACCCTTTTTTAACGATTTTTTACAATGAAGGTATTTGATCATAATAATGCAGGACATACCTGTGAAATAACAGTGTTTTTCAGTTTATTTAAAGTATAATTTTTTTACTTAAATTTTATGTTTTTTGTTTGGCAGCCGCAGCTGCCAGTCATTTGACACTTTTTTAAAGTTTTTTTTTTTACAGCGTAGGATAGTTACCATCATAGTGACAAGTGGTGTATGCAGCTTGATTTGAGAGCAAATAATCTTTTTATATTGATGTGCTCATTCAAGAAGTGATTCTGTATAACATACTATTGCTAATTTGTTAGCAAATTAGTATGTTAGTAGATTAGCTTTTAAAAGATAAGTTTCTACTAATAAAATACTATGACTTTAAGAATTTTAAAAAATGTAGACAATTGATTGTTCTGCCAACTTATTTGGGTTTACAGTGAACTTCATAGATTTGAGTTATTTTAATTGAATGGACTTAGTACTATTAACTTTATTTACCCAAGTTATCTTAGCAATAATTTATTGAGTTACTTGGACACAAATAAAAAAAAATGTATGCTTAAATTGTTTGAGTTAATAAACTTAATTGAATTAAGGCAATCGGTTTCCTCAAATGAAATGAGTTAGCTTAACTTGTTGGGTTTTACAGTGTGGTGTGCCTTTTTATTGCACAGAACTGTTTTAATTTCTCATGTTTTATAATACATTTTTGTACTTTGTTTAATGATTTCAGATTTGTAATTTGTACTGTTAAGTTGTAAAATGTATATATTTGAGTACAGGAAACTTAAAAAAAACAAGGCAATCAGTTGCCACAAAATATTTAAGTAACATTACTACTACAATTTAAGTTACGTAAATTATATAATTTAATTTAATAACACTTAAAGTTCTTTAAAGTAAGTTTAGATAAATTAAAAGTGTTGATATATATTTGAGGGATATTTTAATTAAGTGAAATAATTAAAGTTGTCAGTACTCAAAACTTTGAGTTGCATTAAAGTAAAGATGAGCAATACACTAAATATATATTTTGATTTAAATTAATGTTTATTTATAATTTACAGGTACTCAAAGTAAGTAGCTATATGCTTACTGATGATATTTAAGTTTGCAAACTTACAAAAATAGCGGCAATCAGTTGCCTCAATTTTTTTGAGTTAGTAGAACTTATCCGGGTTTACAGTGTACTTATTCCACGCCCTAAAAGTATGTACTCTTTTTGTGAAGAAAAAGTAGATACTTTTGAGTGTGTAGCAGAAGAGTAGAAAAGCTTTGGGACATTTAAAGCTGCAGTAGGTAACTTTTGTAAAAATTTATTTTTTTACACATTTGTTAAAACTGTCATTATGTCCTGACAGTAGAATATGAGACAGATAATCTGTGAAAAAATCAAGCTCCTCTGGCTCCTCCCAGTGGTCCTATTGCCATTTGCAGAAATACACCGCTCCCGGTCAGAAACAACCAATCAGAGCCAGGAGGAATGTCTTAGCAGTGTCAATCAAGCTTGTGTACGTGCTGATCACACCCCTCTCTCACACAGCGCGTACCGTCGTTCAAAATCAAGACTGCCGGTGTGCCGCAGCTGTGCTAATGGCGGACAAACAACCAAAACTGACGATTTCTCAAGTGGCACCTGCTCATACAACAAAGACGGGTAAACGGAAAAAGACTGATGACGATAAACAAGCCCGTCGGTAGGGATGCGCGGTATACCGGTACTGCAAAAATACCGGTATATATTATATTTCAAACGGTACAATATCATAATTTTGCTCACTTCGGTATTTGATGCGCTGCTGTTTCGAAGTTCACCGCTAGGCGGCAGTGCGCTACCCAAACTGACGCGGGTCACGCAAAACCGGCAAACGGTGACAACGGAGGAACACGATGGATCAAACAGATGAAGCTCATTCTACACGCCCGAAATTAATAAATAAAGAGCAATAGGAGTGAAATATGGCATTACTTTGCCTACAAAAGTAACGAGGAAGGTGAAGCAACAGACCTCAATGCACCACTGTACAAACGCTGCTTTAAATTTGCCACGGGAGGCAACACATCAAATCTGGCTAACGTTGACCACTTGTCACTTGATCATCCTGACTTGTTCAAAGAGTTCAGAGATCGACACGTGAGTCCATCATTCAACTGATTTAATTTAGACTTTTATTCACAGCGCACATAGAGCTTATCAATTAAATATGACACGGTAAACACGAAAGCTCAAATGTGCTTTCATGACACGCTAGAACCAATGAAGTTTAGTTCTCATAATTTTTTTGCCCTTTCAAACAATCATATATTAATTGAATTTGAATGAATAAAGAGATAAGTGATATTAATTTTAGTATTGGTGATAGTAAAATGAAAGGCATATCTATCACTGCTGCTGTGGCGACCGACTGAGGAATCAGCTGAGAGAGAGTAATAGTAGTAATATGGATATTACTAATATGAATGTTAGAGTAACACTTTACATTTAAGCTACATTTGTCAACATTCATTAGGTAACCTGACCTGACAGTATTATAGCATTTATTAATCTAGAATAGATCAATCCGTAATTATTATTTAAATATACTAATACATGTTTAGCATGTTAACATTACTTTATGCATTAAACTAATATGAACCCAAACCAAACAGTAATCAAACCAAGATGAATAAATGCTATAAATGTTGATAATTCTGTTGATGCATGACAGCTAATGGTTTACATGTCATTTCATTATTCTATTATTATTCTATATTAATCAATTATTATAGATAATAGATATTAACCTATTTTAATTGTATCATTTCAGGTGTCCTTTTCTTTTTTTTCTTTTTTTTTTAAATCAAAATTTAACCTACTGTAAGTTCCCTGACTGTTTTTTATTTATTAATTTTTTTTTTTAAACATTTTGATAACTTTTTGTTTGCACATTCGGTGCAGCAGAGTTTCAAGCAGTGTTTTTTAATAAAACTGTTTCAATTCACTTAAATTTTGAGGCTGGTTATTTGTCACCTGTGGTATCGATTTAGTATCGATACCGAGGTATTAGGTTCTGGTACCGTACCGAAACCAAAATTGTGGTATCGAGCCATCCCTACCCGTCGGAGCCCATGACTCACTGTCAAAACTCTAGCCGCATAACATACAGATAAAATGTCACGCACTGTGCAAAGCAACAATTGAAACCTGCTAATTCACTGGCTTGTCATCAGGGATGGGCAGTATTTCAGATACATGTATTTAAAATACGCATTTGAAATACAAAATACTATTTTGTATTTTAAAGCCTTTGGAAAAAATCAAATGTAATTTGTATTTAAATACATTTAAGATGAGTATTTTTGTATTTTCAAAATACATAAAATACTTTTTGCCAGTCAACCTCTTTATCAGGGTATTGATTTTGTGCATCAACTAGTTCAGACATTCACTAGCTGTTGTCACAGGGGTTTGTTTGTAGTTTAATTTATTAATATCATAATGATCACTGAGATATACTGTGTTTCAGGAACCAGTGGAGTGGATGATCATGTGTTCATCAGTTTTGGTGAAAATGTGCGTCTGTCCTGTAATAATGCTCTTTCTGACTGCAAATCAACTACATGGACCTACTCTAACAATCATTCAGAGACAGTTGCACTGATTACTTTAGGGATAAAGAAGAAAGACACAGAGAGACATGAGAGACTGAGTCTGGAGTCTGACTGCTCTCTGAACATCAAGAACGTCACAGAAGAAGATTATGGATTTTACACCTGCAGACAATATGTGAATGACAGACACCAAGGAACTGATGCACGTGTTTATCTGCATGTTCTTCATGGTAAGTTTATGATTATGTGGTAAATTTAAAATTCTCCCTTTAAACTCAGATGATGATTGAAGAGTCTGTGATTTGTGTCTTGTGTTCAGTTTCAGTGTCTCTATCATCATCATCATCATCAACATCATCATCATCTTCATCCTCACAGACTGAGATCAGTCCAGGCCGCTCTGTGACTCTCTCCTGTCAGTTGTATTCAGATACTGGATTCTCCTGTGATGATTGGGTTCATTCTGAGGGATTTGAGCTGTTGTGGGTGAATCAGGCTGGTGTTGATCTGAAGACAGACTCCAGATATCAGATATTATTATCATCATCAGATCAATATCACTGTAATATCACTCTGACTACAACACTCCTGAATGAAGACAATAACAGAGAGTGGAGATGTCGGCTTACACAGTAAATTCCCCAGTGTTAAATTAACACTGCTCAGAGCACATATGGTCCCACTCTACATGGTGTTAAAGTAACACTGCAGCAGTGTTAAAGTTAATGAGACAATTAAGTGATCAATTGAGTGATGATTGAGCATTATTGAAGACACCTGATGTTAACAAGCAGAATCACTGAAGGAGAAAATCTCAAATTGTAAGCCACCGTTATGGTGATGGGTGTTTGCTTTAGTTGGGCTCTTGACCCTTAAATTATTAACTTTAATTTTTGTTTGGCTGCTGTATCTGACTTACAACTGCCAGATGAACAAAGAAAAAAAGTGTTTTGATGGTGTTGATTATGTTATGACAATCATCATTTGAACTTTGTTTTTGATTTATGTTGTTGATTACAGCATAACTGTGATTCTGCATAAATATCCAGAATTTTAGATATAATATAAAGGAAAATCTTTCTTTTAGGCACACACAGACATAAAGATTCAGTCTCAACAATGGTGACGAGCAGAATATTAAATTAGGAAAAGTAAATTACATAGACAATTCAGATCATAATTTATTCATACCGCAATGCATGATGGGAGCCATTACTGAGTTGTGATTGGTGGTAGCCACTGCAACATGCTTTATTATTGCCACCATTGTTGAGATTCACAGGCTGATTATTGATGTCTGTGTTTCTAAATAAATACATTTGAAAGTGTTTTGATCAGAACAATGTTTATTAAAAATATTGGATTATAAGAAAAATGCTGATAATCATATGCTGTAGAATCACAAAGCTGCTGCTAACAAGTTACACCAAACTATCTCAATAAGTTTCATTTTTCATATCACAGCATGATTATGTCAAAACATAACCAACACTATCAGATCACACTTTTTCTTTGTTCATTTGACTGTTATAAACAATAACAGCAGACAAACAAAGTTAATAATATACAGTAAGGGTCAAGAGCCCAACTAAAGCAAACACTGATCGCCATAACGGTGGCTTACAATTTGAGATTTTCTCCTTCAGTGATTCTGCTTGTTAACATCAGGTGTCTTCAATAATGCTCGATCATCACTCAATTAATCACTTAATTATCTCATTAACTTTAACACTGCTTCAGTGTTACTTTAACACCATGTAGAGTGGGACCATATGTGCTCTGAGCAGTGTTAATTTAACACTGGAGAATTTACTGTGTACTCACAGAAATCAACTCAAGACCTCAGTCAGATACACTGTCAAGTATTCAGGTGAGAAAACACTCAGGGCCCTATTTTAATGATCTGAAACGCAAGTATCAAGCGCGAAACGCAAGTAACTTTGTGGGCGGGTCTTGCGCGCTGTTGCTATTATACTGGCAGGATAAATGACTCTTGCGCCCGACGCAAATCTAAAATGGGTTGGTCTGAAGTAGCTTCATTATTCATAGGTGTGGTTTGGGCGTAACATGAAATAAACCAATCAGAGCGACATCTCACATTCCCTTTAAGAGCAGATGTGCTTGTTCTATAGTGGATTGCTATTATAACGGTGGATTTGCCAGGCAGGCGCGTGCCAGCAGCGGTTCACAGCCGAGGAGCTCGATGTTCTCGTCAGGGCCATAAAACACAGAGAAGTGACATTGGGGATGGAGAAACACACCCAAATTAACTTCGGTTAAACAGGCGTATGATAATTTGGGTAAATGTGTAACATTGATTATGGCCAAGCATGCGCCCTTAAAATAGCATTTGAATAACATGTGCAACGTGCCACTGACTTCAGACTAGGTTTTTCCTGGTCAGTGGCGGAATTGTTTTCTAAACCTGCAAAATAGCACCATGGAACGTTTGCGCCGGAACACGCCTCCTCTTTGCGCTGAACTGCCCCGGGGAGCGCAAATGTATTTCCTACACTGTAAAAAAAAATCCTAATTTTACAGAAAATAACTGTGATTTTTTTACGATCATTTTCTTTCATTTTAAATTGTACTCAAAACACTGTAAAATTACAAAAAATATCTGTAAAATAAAAATTCAGCTGTTATTTTAGGTATTGTGACATTAATGACAAATTACAGTAATTCACACTTTTTATACAGAACATTTGTTGTATTTTTCATACAGTATTTTTTCTGTTTTCTTAAATTACATAAAAATGTATGTAAAATGACAAATATAATCTGTAATTTAACAGAAAGAAACCAGTTAAATGATAAAATGGTCAAATGACTGTCAGCTCCCCAAAAAACTGTAAAACATCCTAAATTAAATAAACTGAAAAACACTGTTATTTTACAGGTATTTCCTGAATAATCACGATCAAAAACCTTCATTGTAAAAAAAATCATAAAAAAAGGGTCAAATGACTGGCAGCTGCGGCTGCCAAACAAAAACCTTAAAATTAAAGTCAAATATGGTAATTTAAATAAACCGAAAAAGCACTGTTATTTCACAGGTATTTCCTGCATTATTATGATCAAATACCTTCATTGTAAAAAAATCGTAAAAAAAGGGTCAAATGACTGGCAGCTGCGGCTGCCAAACAAAAACCCTAAAATTAAAGTAAAATATGCTAATTTAAATAAATTGTAAAAAACTTTAAAATAAATTTGATGTCACCATGATTGAGATTAGTGTCTGCTTTAGTTGGGCTCATGACTTCAATTTTTAACTTGCGTTTTTCTTTGGCTGCTTTAACTGTGTATTTCATGCACATTTGTTATAGCAATAAATGCTGGAGAAATTTTCAGATGATTTTGGTGATGATGTCATCATATGATGGCTTGATTATCTGATATGACAGTCAAAAATATGAATATATTAGCTTAGATTACATGTAGATGGAATTTAACTTTATACAAAGTCTATAATGTCACAATTTCTCGCATGCATATCATTTTTTAAAATCGTAATAATTCAGGAAATAGCTGTAAAATAACAGTGTTTTTCTGTAAAACATTTAAGGAAAATTTCTGTAAACGTTTTTTGCACTTCTAAAATAGGATATTTTACTTTATTTTTACGTTTTTTGTTTGACAGCCGCAGCTGACAGCTAATAAATTTGATATCACCATGATTGAGATCAGTGTCTGCTTTAGTTGGGATCATGACCCGTGAGTTGTTAACATTAGTTGTTGGCTGCTTTAACTGTGTATTTATTACACATTTGTTATAGCAATAAATGCAGGAGAAATATCAGATGATCTTGATCATTCATAAGTGATGTTACAGTCATCGTGATGATCTGATTCACTGATATGACAGCCAAATCTCTGAATATATTAGTTTAGATTACATAATATGTAGATTGTATTTAGCTTTATACAAAGTCTATAATGTCATAATTTCTCACATGATCCTTGGCAACAATTGTAATAATCTGAAATTTAAAAAGATATGTATTATATGGAAAAATTTTGAGCTGGTTTATTTTTTTTGTAGTATAGACATCAAGAATCAACATATGAATCTCAACAATGGTGACAACCAACAAAGCCTTTTTGTGACTTTATAGTAGTTCAGATTTTTTTTTCGTTGTCACCATTGTTGCGATTCATACGTTGATTATTGATGTCTGAGTGAGTCTATATAATCCTGTCAAAACATTTTCTGTATAATGACATCATAAAATCTGAGTATCACAGCACTGCAGGATCTTATATAGCAGTTTTATCATGCAAAAATTAACAACTAATATTTAATTACTTAATCAGATAATATACTTCAGGTGGTATTAATGAAGCAGGACACTACATGATGACTATTGTCACTAAAAAGAGACCAACATCATCTGATCTGAGTTTCTCTTGGATTTCTACCATAACAAATATGCATCAGAGACACACAGTTAAAGCAGCCAGAGAAACTTTAAAGTTAAACACTAAAAGGTCAAGAGCCCAACTAAAACAAACACTGATCTCCATCATGGTGACATCAAACTTTATTCTTTTCAATAAAACTTCAACTTCTAAACCTCTGTTAATTATCAATAAGAATGTTAGTATGAAAGAAATAAAGTCTGGATTGTAATAAGTGAAGATGCTGAGATCCTGATAGTGTTTAATGTTCTGTTGGGGTTTAAAGTGTTTCTGTATGGTGTGTTTCGTGTGTCACCATTGTGTTGAAGAGTAGAGCCTGAGCTTCAGTCCAGGATGAGCAAAGAAACACTGATGAAATGCTGCATGTTGCTTTAATTAACAGACAGTTAATGTGTAGTTGCTGATGCAGTGACGTATAGTCACAGCAAATCATGCATATAATTAACTGCATGTTTTTCAGTAAAAAATCAGAAAAAATGTGAATTAACTGTGTTTTAACTGTGTGTTTCTGTTAAAAAAGATTAATGAAGATTTCTGTAAAAGTATTTTCCACTTATTTAAATTAGGATATTTTACATTAATTTTACGGTTTTTGTATGGTAGCCATTGCTGACAGTCATTTGACTGTTTTTTATGGGATTTTTTTACAATGAAGGTGTTTGATCGTAATAATTCAGGAAATAGCTGTAAAAAAACACTGTTTTTCCTTAAAACATTTAAGGAAAATTTCTGTAAACGTTTTTTGTACTTAATTTAAATTAGGATATTTTACTTTATTTTTACGGTTTTTGTTTGGCAGCCGTAGCTGACAGTCAATGACTGTTTTTTTACGATTTATTTTTTACAGTGTACAACTGACTTCAGACACATCCTTAGATGAAATCAACTGAAGAGAAAATAAGACATTAAATCTGTGAAGATCTCAGCAGAGGAGGATTAAACAACTCCACAAACTGCATTACCAGCTTCTCTTATTACTAACCAGACTGACTTTATTTCTGTCAGACGTCTACAAAAGTTTTTATTGAGAATTAACAGGGGTTTAACTCTAATGTGTTTCATTTGAAGTCACCATAACAGTGAATAGTGTTTCCATTAGTTGGGCTCTTAACTCTTATTATATATTTTGTCTTCTTTGGCCGCTGTGACAGTGTGTTTGTCAAACACATTTGCAGCAGCAAAGAAAGCTGAAGTGAAACGAGATCAGGTGATGATGGTTACCTGATGATGGTTTAATAATCATCATAAAATAGACAGAATCACTGAGTTAATTTGACTCTAACAATTGTTTTGTCCCATGAATATATTCACATCACAAACCCTGTGTTACTGCAGCATGAGGTCCAGCAATATTATAACAATCAGTTAAAAGATTTTAACAAACATGAGCACAAAAATGAATCCATGGTGAAAAAAATGAAAATGAAAAAATGAATCGCTGTGAATCCACACACAGTGATATGAAAAATCAGCACATGAATCTCAACAAGGGTGACCTTTTTTTTCTTCTTTTTTTTTAGATAAACAGATTCAGAACATCACTGAAAAGCAACTAAATGTCACAACAAAAACAACAGAAAAAAAATAAAAGCGCATATTTAGCGTTAAACTAAATAATAGGACAATTCAGCTGCATAATTTATTCATGTTGCAATGCATGCTGGGAGTTTTGTACAATGATGGTACCCAACATGCATTGCAGCAAAGTTCTTTTGATTGTCACCATTGTTAAGATTCATACATTGATTATTGATATCTGTGTTTGTCATCGAAAACAGTAATGTTTCGTGCTCATGTTTGTTAAAGACTTCTAACTGATTTTTATAGTATTGCTAGATCTCATGCTGCAGTAACACAGGGTTTGTGATGTGAAAATATTAATGGAACAACATAATTGTAAGATTATAAAGAGATCAGTGAAAAGGTTTTTTAATGATGATTATAAAACCATCAACATGTAACCATCATCACCTGATCTCGTTTCACGTCAGCTTTCTTTGCTGCTGCAAATGTGTTTGACAAACACACTGTCACAGCAGCGAAAAAAGACAAAATATATAATAAGAGTTAAGAACCCAACTAATGGAAACACTAATCACTGTTATGGTGACTTCAAATGAAACAGAGTTAAACCACTGTTAATTCTCAATAAAAACTTTTGTAGACGTCTGACAGAAATAAAGTCAGTCTGGTTAGTAATAAGTGAAGCTGGTAATGCTGTTTGTGGAGTTGTTTAATCCTCCTCTGCTGAGATCTTCACAGATTTAATGTCTTCTTTTCTCTTCAGTTGATTTCATCTAAGGCTGTGGCTGAAGTCAGTTGTAGTTCTTGTGTTTCTGCTCGTCTCTTTTTATGTTCTCCTTTGTTTCAGTGTTTCTTTTTGTTAACAGGCTTATTAAGGCTGAGATGACTTCATATTTAATATATACAGATTTTGTGGCTCAGATAAGGTCCAGTTCTGGTTTATTTCTTTGCTCTTGGCTGAGATGTGGCATTGCTATGGCCTGCTTGTGGCCCAGATGTGGCAAACAGGAGCGGCCCACCCAAGTGCCGTAATTCCACGCTGCATGTGGGCCAGATCATTTTTCCACGTGTGCCAGATGTGGGCCAGATCTGGGCCGACACAATGTTGCTATGTGGGAGGACATTCTCAGTGTCAAATGTCAGTTTTTTAGGGCTTTTTTTTATTATTTCACAGTATGAGTGCACAGCCAGATAACAGATGTTTCTTATAAGAACGTTCTCCAAACACACAACTGACTTCAGCCACAGCCTTAGATGAAATAAAAGACATTAAATCTGTGAAGATCTCAGCAGAGGAGGATTAAACAACTCCACAAACAGCATTACCAGCTTCACTTATTACTAACCAGACTGACTTTATTTCTGTCAGACGTCTACAAAAGTTCTGTTTGAGAATTAACAGAGGTTTAGATGTTGATGTTTTATTAATTCATTTGACATCATGGAGATCAGTGTTTGCTTTAGTTGGGCTCGTGACGCTTGACTTTTAGACATTATATTTTCTCTGGCTGCTGTAACTGTGTTTGTAAGACTCATTTGACAGGACAAGCCAAGCGAGAACACACCCAGATGATTATGATGACATCCATCATGATATTGATGATAACGATGTAATCATCACCTACAGTAGTTTTAGTATGTGTAGTACTCCCTTTAGCAATAAATGAGAGTGAGAGAGATGAAACTGTGTTATTTCAGTGGTCCTCTCTGTGTTTTTTTTATTATTTAAGCATAGTTTTCAATACCATGAAACAAATGTAATTTTCTTAACTCTCAATAAATAAGTAAACAAATATACACACAAAGAAAACAACAAATATAATAATAAGAAGAAGAAATACAATATTCCAGACTATCTCACAGTTGTTTCACACAGTAGATGATTGATACACTAACAGATTTTCTATAATAGAACTATACCAAAATCATTAATAACACGAACATCCAATTGAACTAAAATAGTAGACAAAACATCTGAATAACAGTTCTTTTTTCTGAAATCTTATCATTTTTACTAACCTTTAGCAATAAATGTTTAACGGTCACCAGCTGGAGTGCCCTTGAGAATGCTCACTCAACACCAGACTATCATGTTTCACTCACAAACTACATCTCCCATCATTCCTTGCCTGGACTCATCAACACTCATTATCACATTCACCTGTGTCTCATTATCTTAGTTTCAGCCTATTTATTCCATGTTCTCTCATTTACTCTCTGTGAAGTTTTGTTTGTGTTACACTGCATCTCTGAGCATTTTCCCTGGTTTCCTGTCTCTTGGTTTTTAGATTTCTTGCCTGTTCCGTGGATTACTCTCTTGGATCTCTCTTGGATCTCACCTTCGAGTCTCGGAGCAGTTTGTGACAGAAAACTTCGCCAAACATAGATCCAGCAGCCGAGTAAGACCCAGACCTACCATGGACCCAGTAATCCGTCTCTTCCGCCTCAGCCAAGGTAATCGCCCGACAGAGGAATATGTTGAAGAGTTTTGTGAGCTCTGCCATGGGGTGGACTTAAATGATGCGGTCTTAAAGGACAAGATGGCCGCCGCCGAGCCAGTGTCTCCAGACAAGATGGCCGCCACCACGTCGCCTAAGCCCTCAGCAGAGATGGCCACCACCACACCTGAACCTGAGCCCTCAGCATAGATGGCCGCTGCCACGCTATCGGTTCCTGTCCCTGAGCCGGTGTCTGTTCCTGCCCATAACCCCATAGCCGCCCCCAAGGAAATTTTTTGGGGGGGCAGGAGGTCCCTTGATAGGACCATGGAGGCCGCGAACTGAACTGTCTGGTCCACCCTGGTCTCCTGAACTGTCTGGTCCGCTCTGGCCTCCTGAAGGGTCATCTCCTCCCTGGCCTCCTATTAACATGCCTAAGACTTTTGCACAGTACTGTGTATATATATACACAGTGTATATTACTGTGTAACGATACACAATACTGACGGTTCGGTACACCCCACGGTTTTGACATCTCGGTTCGTTTCGTTTCGGTGGGGTGGGGGGTTTAGAAAGGTAAAATTGCTTTTTTTTTTCTTTTTTTTTTTTTACAGTGGTTTAATGAACAAATTCTGTCTTTGTCTTTAAATTAATTCAATTACAATTAAACTTTTCGCAAGGATAAAAAAAAAGAAAAAAGATCTGCTAATGCTGTAAACTATATAGGGAGCCCACACATTACTATAACCTTAAAGATTAACAACAGAGCCTAGACTTTTAGCCTAATTTCAGATACTATTTATTTTTAGATATAATAATCAACACATTGTATGAAAACATGTAAACTGCACATAGGGCTGGGCGATTTAAATCACGATATTGTTATGCGCATCTCGTCAGTAAAGCCGGTTCCTTGATTTAGTAGTAAATCACCATCACCTGCTTTCAGATGGAGCGGCATTTAGGGCTGAGAAGATAATTAAGTGATTCATTTAGTGATGATTGAGCATTATTGAAGACACCTGATGTTAACAAGCAGAATCACTGAAGAAGAAAATCACAAATTGTAAGTTACCATTAAGGTGATGGGTGTTTGCTTAAGTTGGGCTCTAGACCATTATATGTTTACTTTAATATTTACTGTTGTTTGTCTGCTGTTATTGATTTATAACAGTTAAATGAACAAAGTAAAATGTTATCTTATAGTGTTGGTTATGTTTTGACATAATCAAACTGTGATCTGAAAAGTAAAACATATTAAGATAGTTTGGTTTAACTTGTTAGTAGCAGTTTTGTGATTCTTCAGCCTATAATTATCAGGACTTTACTTATTATTCAAAATAAACATTGCTCTGACTAAAAAGACGTTCAGACATCAATAATCAGCCTGTGAATCTCAACAATGGTGGTGACAATAATAAAGCATGTTGCAGTGGCTGCCACCAATCACAACTCATTAATGGCTCCCATCATGCATTGCGGTATGAATAAATTATGATCTGAATTGTCTATGTAATTTACTTTTCCTCATTGAATATTCTGCTCCTCACCATTGTTGAGATGCATAGACTGAATCTTGACATCTGTGTGTGCCTAAAAGAATGATTTTTTTTTAAACAAGTTTTAAGGAATCCTTTATATTATATCAAAAATTCTGGCCATTTATTCAGATTCATAATTATGCTGTAATCAACAACATAAATCGAAGTCAGAAAGAAGGATCTTAATGAGCTCAGTGATCAAGTTCAAATGATGATTGTCATAATATAACCAACAAAGATCACTTTTTTTCTTTGTTCAACTGGCAGTTTTAATTCAGATACAACCACAAAACAAAATCTAAAGTACACATGAAAGGGTCAGAGACCAACTAAAGCAACTACCCATCACAATAATGGTAACTTACAATTTGCGATTTTCTCCTTCAGCGATTCTACTTGTTAACATCAGGTGTCTTCAATAATGCTCAATCATCACTAAATTAATCACTTAGTTATCTCATTAACGTAAACACTCTTGAGTGTGGACTCATACACTCCCAGGAGTGTTAATTTAACACTGGAGGTTTTGCTGTGTACAAAGAGCCGTAGTTAACTGACAAGCGGAGCCATATCGCATTAAATATCGCTGGCGATACGTCCGCGATATTGATGTGATTTGGCTCAGCTTGTCAGTTAACTACGGCTCTTTGTAGTAAATGCCGCTTCATCTGAAAGCAGGTGATGGCGATTTACTACTAATCAAAGGAACCGGCATTACTGATGAGATGCGCATAACAATATCGCGATTTAAATCGCCCAGCCCTAACTGCACATAAGGCAGTTTTCTCATTAACTTATGTTTTCTACTCTAATTTGTTATTGACATATTTTCACAGTTGCTGTCATTTTCATGACAGATATTTAAAACATAGGCTACATTAAATAATCAAGATATCAATCATTAAATTGTTAAGTATATATATATATATATATATATATATATATATATATATATATATATATATATATATATATATATATATATATATAGGCTAATATAGTGCATTTATTTAGTGCAAGAGTTCATTTAGGAACCAACAAGCTGTGGGCACTGACTGACTTGCCTGAGGTAAATATAAGGCTATGTGACAAACTAAGATGTTTTATTGGCGTCTTTCCGCTGCTGAAACACTGATCGATTGACCTCTGTAATTGCAAACAAAGGCTACTGTACAAAAAATTAACATTGATTTTCTCAGGTGTTCAAATACTTATTTGCAGCTGTATCATACAAATAAATAGTTAAAAAATCATACATTGTGATTTCTGGAATTTTTTTTTTTTTTTTTTTGATTATGTCTCTCACAGTGGACATGCACCTACGATGACAATTTCAGACCCCTCCATGATTTCCAAGTGGGAGAACTTGCAAAATAGCAGGGTGTTCAAATACTTATTTTCCTCACTGTATGTTAACAAATTACTATGTTAGCAGATTAGCTATTAAAAGCTAAGTTTATACTAATAAAAGTGTTCACACTGAGATGAAATGAAAGTTATAAATTAATTGTATGAATTAATGTACTTTGAGTTTCAGAACTTTAAAAAATTTGAGGCAATTGATTGTTCTGCCAACTTATTCAGGTTTACAGTGTACTTCATAGATTTGTGTTATATTAATTGAATGGACTTAGTACTATTAACTTTATTTACCCAAGTTATCTTAATGAGTTATAAAGTTACTTGGACACAAATCAAATATTTTTTTATGCTTAAATTGTTTGAGTTAATAAACTTAATAAACTGATTTAAGGCAATCGGTTTCCTCAAACGGTTTGAGTTGAACTAACTCATCAGGTTTTACAGTATAGAACAACCCAGCTGCCAGTAGATTACCGTAAAATCAAGGAAAAACAGTAATATTCTGTAAAACTTAACAGTCAGATTTACTAGGGATGGGCGATATATCGCACGATATTGTTATGCGCATCTCGTCAGTAAAGCCGGTTCCCTTGATTAGTAGTAAATCGCCATCACCTGCTTTCAGATGGAGTGGTGTTAAATTAACACTCCTGGGGCTGGAATTGTATATGAGTCCACACTCAAGAGTGTTAAAGTTAATGAGATAATTAAGTGATTAATTAAGTGACTATTGAGCATTATTGAAAATACCTGATGTTAACAAGCAGAATCACTGAAGGAGAAAATCACAAATTGTAAGTTACTGTAACAACATTGGCTATTGAATCATTCGTCGTTGGTTTGAATTAACAAATTCAAATACTCTGTGTAGCTAAAAACATTTCTTTTTTAATACAAAAGCTGGTGCACTTTGAACTCTTGAGTGCAAATCATGCTTTGGCTCCAGCTAGTCGGCAACAAATGGTCTTTCGCGACACTTTATTGCACCTTGGAGGATAACCAGGCAACACCTTCCCTTAACTTTGCAAAGTTCTGCATTCCAAACCCCCTTCCCCTCTCTGGACCACAGAGAGATAATGAAACATTCTATGTGACACACACACACACCAAACATCCTTTGGGTGCAACTTCATATAGAAATATGGCTCTTGAATGTATACCTTCCGAAATGTATGTGTGATTAGTTTGCTTTATAATAGAGGTGTGGTTTCGAAATGTATTCTTTAATCAATAGTGTTTTAATTAGAGAATGTTCACTAACATTCTCTGGCAATTGGCTTCCCCCCCACTTTATTTTTATTGCCCTAATGGAATGTCAAGCAAACTGAGATTCCAGGAGAGGAGTAGGAATAAAGTGTTAATCCTACATTTATGTATAAGAAATGTATAAACAAGGATTTGATTTTCCCATATCAAATTTGTGTATCTGCAATGTTATCGTGTATTAATCAAAACTTTAAAATGTTTGTAATTATGCATATCTTATGTAACTTGGTGTCCCTACAATCTTCCTATGACAAGTTTCATATCTCTGTAATTCTCTCAATCTAACAGAGTCGAATTTCAATAGCAGAATGCAGTAATGTACATTGTTTTATATATTGCATATGTCTTGAGCAAATCGTCTCAAATTTGATATCCCTCATTACTCATTCGAGTAGGCGTGGTTTACGAGACAAAATAAATTTTCCCGCTCTGAAATCTCCAAGTACACCTGGCTGCAGCCTGCAGATCGGGGCGGGGCTGCACGTGCAGCCCCGCCCATAACGCTTCTCATTGGTTAGGGGCAAAGTGATGACGTCGATCGAGGCGGGGCCGCACCTTCTCATTGGTTAGTGGCACAGTAATGACGTTGACGCCACGGTAAACAGGAAATGCGGTTGAAAACTCGTGCCATATCGCGCTGACAGCGCAGGCGTTGTATTTGCATTAAGTGGTGACATCACGCGTCTTAAAAACTCTTGCGCAAATTTGAAATAATACTTTAATAAAATGATAAAGTATTAAAACAATTCTAAAGTAATAATGAAAGCAGCAAAAAGTAGTTGAGCATATATCCATAGTTTTAACTATGTCTGATCTAAGGTAAACATAAGGAATTACAGAGGTTTTTTTTACATTCTGTTGCACTTCACTGTGTAAATTACAAAATTACTGTAAACATTAATGGCACCTTATATATTTTTTATTTTAATCATTCCTCTGTAATAGTTCTTGTTTATTTTTGTGCATTAGGTTATTATAAAACATTTATGCCAATAAAGTAGTTTTAAGTTAAACTAACTACATATAGTACATTGTCAATCTCTGTCTGTATCCCATATTATGCATGCCAACTCAAAAAAAACAAACTCAAACCAGTGATAACTTTTATTTCAAAACAAAAATAATTGTGTAAAAGAGATATGCACAGATACAGATAATCACATACATCAACCGTACACACACACGCGTACGTACGTACGTACGTACGTACGTACACACAAACACACACACACACACACACACACACACACACACACACACACACACTTGTACGTACGTACACACATGCACGCGTGTACCTACACACACGCACGTGTGTACCTACACACACGCACGCGTGTACCTACACACGCGCACGCGTGTACCTACACACGCGCATACGTATACACAGACAGACGTGTACGTACACACACACACACACACGCACACACACACGCGTACGTACGTACGTACGTACATACACACACACACACACAGACACGTACGTACACACACACGCGTACGCACACACGTATGTGCGTACACACACATGTGCACGTACACACACACACACACACACACACACACACACACATGTACGTACACTCACACACGTACGTACACTCACTCACTCAATCACTCACACTCTCACACACGTACACACACACGTACGTACACTCACTCACTCACTCACTCACACTCTCACACACACACACACACACACACACACACGTACGTACACACACACACACGTACGTACACTCACGTTCACTCACACATGTACGTACACACACACACGTGCGTACACTCACACACACGTGCGTACACTCACACACGTACGTACACAGCAAAAACTCCAGTGTTAAATTAACACTCCTGGGAGTGTATATGAGTCCACTCTCAAAAGTGTAAAGTGTTAAAATATGAGTGTTAAATGAACACTCAAGAGTGTTAAAGTTAATGAGATAATTAAGTGATTAATTTAGTGATGATTGAGCATTATTGAAGACACCTGATGTTAACAAGCAGAATCACTGAAGGAGGAAATCACTAATTGTAAGTTACCGTTATGGTGATAAGTGTTTGCTTTAGTTGGGCTCTAGACCATTATATATTTACTTTAGATTTTGTTTGTCTGCTGTTATTGATTTATAACAGTCAGATGAACAAAGAAAAATGTGATTGGATGGCGTTGGTTATGTTTTGACATAATCATGTTGTGATCCGTAAAACAAAACTTATTGAGATGGCTTAACTTGTTAATTACAGCAGCTCTGTGATTCTACATTATTATTTTCAATATTTTTATATAATCCAAAAATATTTCATAACATTTCTGATCAAAAGACTTTCAAATAAATTTATTTAAAACACAGACATCAATAGTCAGCCTGTGAATCTCAACAATGGTGACAATAATAAAGCATGTTGCAGTGGCTGCCACCAATCACAACTCATTAATGGCTCCCATCATGCATTGCGGTATGAATAAATTATGAATTGTCTATGTAATTTACTTTTCCTAATTGAATATTCTGCTCCTCACCATTGTTGAGATGCATAGATTGAATCTTGAGGTCTGTGTGTGCCGAAAAGAATGATTTTTTTTTTCAAAACAACTTTTAAGACATCCTTTGTATTATATCTAAAATTCTGGATATTTATGCAGATTCACAGTTATGCTGTAATCAACAACATAAATCTAAGTCAGAAATAACGATCTTAATGAGTTCAGTGATCAAGTTCAAATGATGATTGTCATAATATTACGAACACCATCAGATCACTTTTTTTCCTTTGTTCATCTGGCAGTTATAAGATATAACAGGCAAACAAAATCTAAAGTAAATGTATAATGGTCTAGAGCCCAACTAAAGCAACCACCCATCAGCATTGCGGTGGCTTACAATTTGTGATTTTCTCCTTCAGTGATTCTGCTTGTTAACATCAGGTGTCTTCAATAATGCTCAATCATCACTAAATTAATCACTTAATTATCTCATTAACTTTAACACTCTTGAGTGTTAATTTAACACTCATATTTTAACACTTTACACTTTTGAGAGTGGACTCATATACACTCCCAGGAGTGTTAATTTAACACTGGAGTTTTTGCTGTGTACACTCACACACACACACACACACGTACGCGTCTGTCTGTGTGTATACGTATGCGTACGTACACGCGCGCGTGTGTGTGTACGTACGTACGTACATGTGTGTGTATGTGTGTGTGTACGGTTGATGTACGTGATTATCTGTATGTGTGCATATACTCACACACGTACGTACACTCACACACGTACGTACACTCAAACACACGTACGTACACTCACACACGTACGTACACTCACACATGTACGTACACTCACACACGTACGTACACTCAAACACGTACGTACACTCACACACGTACATACACTCAAACACGTACGTACACTCACACACGTACACTCACACACATACGTACACTCACACACGTACGTGCACTCACACACGTACGCGCACTCACATGTACGCACTCACACACGTACACGCACTCACACACACACGTACACTCACACACACTCACACACAATCTACTCAGCCTGAAAAAAAAAAAAAACAGTCAACCGAGCAATAGCCCTCAGCCTCCTTCTCAGAATAAAGTCCCCGCAGGACTCCCGTTCGGCCATCACCCACAGACCCAGGTGGGCAGTGCTTGTGTACTTCAGTGCAGTGCAAGCACAGGGTCAGCGAGTAGGGCACCCGGAACTCTTGCCTATATTGTCTGGACAATGCACTCCAGTTCACAACACCTAATTTAGATAAAATACAGAACAAACAATATGGAATCATTTTAAAGAGAGGCATTAACATAGTACAGAGTCATACAAGGAATTTATTTGTTATATATTTTAAACATATTATAGGAAAATGTTAGACAAGATATGCTTGAGTGTTATTGGCTTTGTCTGTAAAATACCTAAGAGACTTAGGTGACTTTATGAACAACAAACTAGTTAAAAAAGTTTGTCAACACAAACTTTAATTTGGCTTGAGAAAGCCTATCGTAAAAGTTTGAAATAGTTTTAAAGCTTGAAGGTTTTCATAACCTTATATTTATATATTTATATATATTAATAACAATAATATCAAAATACATTTAATCAATGTATTCATAGAAAAAAATATCCTACAATATATCTTTGTATATTACTATTAACTCTTAAATCCTATACTTCTTCTCCTGGTTTAGTTTTGCCACTGTATTTCTTTTTAAGGGCCTCTGTTTTAACCTATGGTTTTAACACTATATCCTAATCCCACCAAAACCACAGACACCACGCAAACGCGCGCGCGCACACACACTACGCACACACAGACCTACGCTGTCCTAGTTATTTGTGTGATATGATAAGTAAAGTTAGCACTACACGATCTCATTTGTACACCAATTAACATCACACTAAACGCCACTTCAAAATTAAAAATTGTAAAATAAAATGTAAATAAAATTAGAACAAAAAAAGAGTAGCTTGCCTGTAATGTACTACTCACCATGCAGCGATGAACATCGGAATGAAAACATGTTAGAATCACGTCATGACTTCACGCCACTAGCCAATGAGAAGAGATGTTGGCGGGAAGAGACGTGCAGCCCCGCCCCAGGTGTGGCCCCGCCTCGATCGACGTCATCACTTGCCACTAACCAATGAGAAGCATTGTGGGCAGCCCCGCCCCAGGTGCACCCCCATGCACAGAGGCGTGAACCCATCTTTTTCCATAAAAGAGCAACTCAGAGAGTTCTTCAAAAAAGCACTTTTACGAACCCTCTTCGTCAGCGAGAAGATCCATATGGCTCCCTTTTAAGGGAGCATTCATTCTCCGTTTTCTCTTTTATTTTCTTTATTTTCGTATTCGGACTCAGCGAAGCAAACGCAGCAAGCAACGTCAACTCAAAGAAAAAGACTCTTTTGAACATCCCGCGGCCGCGCTCAACCGAAGCAAGCCCTGCTTTCTTAAAGAAACACGCACGCTGCTCTTAGGACACACGCACAAACTCGGCGTTCTTCAGCAACAAAGAGAACCATTTTGCAAGATAAGTTTATTGAACTTTTAATGTGATCTGATTCCTTGTTGTCTCTCAAGGTTACCCTGCCTGTGACTTTGCCTAACTGTGATCTTTTCTTTGATCGCACATGTTAGTTTCACTTTCTCTCATCTCTCCCATTTTCCGGTCTCATCTCCCTCATTGTCCGATCTCTCTCTCTCCCTCATTTTCGTTATGCGTTTAGTCTTCTATTTGTTTACGTGTTCTGTATATACATACCTATTTACTCTGTGTGAATCGTAGTTATGTATTCATTAGTTCAATTATTAAATTCCATATAGCCTATTCCTGATTGTCTCAATGCTCATTTACGAAGTCAATGATTTGTTGATCTTAAGCTACAGAGCTGATTTGTTACTTTTAAGTAACCTAATTTTATAAGAACAGGAGAGTTGTTTTCATGGCCAGAAAATAGCTTTCTTTGAATTATAAGAAAGAGATAATTTTGTTGAGAGTTGATGGAATTAATTTTACGACCAGTTTGCGGGACAAACAACTGTTTAATTAATACATTAATTTCCCTTAAAAATTATTCTGATTAATTGATCTGAAAGAGGGACCTTTTGGTATATTAATGATTAAATTATAATTCATTGTAATTGAATATTGATGTATACGAATGGGTCTAAATTTCAGCTTCAATAATTTATTAATATTGTAAGAATATAGATGAATCAACCCGATTCATAAGTTTGATTCCCTATAATCATTTGAGCTAAGTCATATTCCTTACATTACCATTAAGGTGATGGGTGTTTGCTTTAGTTGGGCTCTAGACCATTATATGTTTACTTTAATATTTACTGTTGTTTGTCTGCTGTTATTGATTTCTAACAGTTAAATGAACAAAGTTAAATGTGATCTGATAATGTTGGTTATGTTTTGACATAATCATGCTGTGATCTGAAAAAGGAAACTTATTGAGATAGTTTGGTTTAACTTGTTAGCAGCAGCTTTGTGATTCTTCAGCCTATGATTATCAGTACTTTACTTATAATTCAAAATACTTAATAAACATTGTTCTGGTCAACAGATATTTAGATTACTTCATTTAAAACACAGACATTAATAATCAGCCTGTGAATCTCAACAATGGTGACAATATGGCAATGAGGGCAGTCATGGCCTAGTGGTTAGGGAGTTGGACTGGTAACCCAAAGGTTGCTGGTTCAATTCCAGAGCCGGTGGGAAATGACTGAGGTGCCCTTGAGCAAGGCACCTAACCCCTAATCGCTCCCCGGGCGCCACACAAAGGCTGCCCGCTGCTCTGGGTGTGTGTATCCACGTTTGCAGTGTGTGTGTTAACTACTCACTACTCTGCTCCTAATGTGTGTGCATTAACTTGGATGGGTTAAATGCAGAGGTCAAATTCCAAGTATGGGTTACCATACTTGGCCGTCACGTGTCACTTTCACTTTCACTTTCACTTTCAATCACAACTCATTAATGGCTCCCATCATGCATTGCGGTATGAATAAATTATGATCTGAATTGTCTATGTAATTTACTTTTCCTAAATTGAATATTCTGCTCATCACCATTGTTGAGATGCATAGACTGAATCTTGACATCTGTGTGTGCCTAAAAAATGATTTTTTTTTTTAAAAACAACTTTTAAGAAATCCTTTATATTATATCAAAAATTCTGTGCATTTATGCAGATTCACAGTTATGTTTTAACCAACAACATAAATCGAAGTCAGAAAGAAGGATCTTTATGAGTTCAGTGATCAAGTTCAAATGATGAATGTTATAATATAACCAACATCATCAGACAATTCTTTTCTTTGTTCAACTGGCAGTTACAATTCAGATACAACAACCAAACATAATCTAAAGTAAACATATAATGGTCAAGAGCCCAACTAAAGCAAACACCCATCACCACAATGGTAACTTACAATTTGTGATTTTCTCCTTCAGTGATTCTGCTTGTTAACATCAGGTGTCTTCAATAATGCTCAATCATCACTAAATTAATCACTTAATTATCTCATTAACTTAAACACTCTTGAGTGTGGACTCATACACTCCCAGGAGTGTTAATTTAACACTGGAGTTTTTGCTGTGTACAAAGAGCCGTAGTTAACTGACAAGCTGAGCCATATCACATTAATTATTGCTGCCGATACGTCCGCGATATTAATGCGATATGGCTCAGCTTGTCAGTTAACTACGGCTCTTTGTAGTAAATGCCGCTCCATCTGAAAGCAGGTGAAGGAGATTTACTACACTGTTAGCAATTGATGTAATTTTTACAATAAATTTTACAACAACATATTGTATTCATGTTTTTATTGTAAATGCAAATGCATGATGGGAAATTTATGGACAGTCCTGTAATTTTATTGTAACTACACTGTAGAAGCATTATTTTACAGCCACCGCATAGCATTGTGGGATAGCTGCTGTTTGAATTTTGAAATTGCGCGCTGCGCGGCCAACGGTACCAGAGAATCAAACATTTTTGGAAGAAGAACACATCTCAGGTATGAAACGTTAACATGAAATCTATTATATAAGTATATGGATCTATTAATACCGTTGATATGAGTGAGTGCTGCTGATTGTTTCGTTTGGTATATTTCAGTGACATTAGCTTCAGTAACAGTCGACTCGGGGCGAACGTTACTGAAGCTAATGTCACTGAAATATACCAAACGAAACAATCAGCAGCACTCACTCATATCAACGGTATTAATTTCTCAATCCATACGGAAAAGGACCACATGCAGGTGTAAAGGTACGAGATATTCTCAGTTTTTCGTTTGGTATATTTTAGTGACATTAGCTAGACACGTTAGATCCCTATAATGTTAGCTCAACTCGCCCCGACTCGACTCGCCCACTCCCGGTATAAACAACCTGAACTGACCCCGGTGAAGTGGCGGTGTCTTGCACAATCCATAAGGAAAAAAGTAAGTTACCACATCAGGTACAAGACTCTAGATATTCACAATGGAAAAACAAACATGGTGAGTAGAATCGAGTCGAGCTGAGCTTGTAACGTAACGTTAATAGAAAACCACCACAATGACGATAGCTCAAATAACGTTAGCCCAGACTGTAAAAATAAGCATTAACGTTTGCCCGGTAAGCTTTCTTAGCTCAGGTTATTATTGCATTGATTACACTTGCTACCGGACAGGCTGTTGTAACGTTAACGTATGACTTCTGTTTTGCTGTCTAATCGGGGGTCTTGAAGTCGTGGTGGTTGGCACACTAACGTTAGCATAAACGTAGCTTGCAGATTTTACCAATATCATCCAACTGCAGCCACAAATGGGTGTTCTCGTGCTGGTGGGGGTTCCCGTTTTCGCAGACTGAAACGCCCCGTGACTGTCAACATCCGGCCTCATCTTCTTCGCCTCTTCTGCTGAACTGCTAACTGTCAACATCCGGGTTAATATAACAACATTCGCTAGTTAGTTTTTCTCAAACAGAAGTTTCAAAATAAGATCAGTAGTCTGTAACGTTACGGTTAGCATAAAACTAACGTTAGCAAGCTAAGCCATCTACAGAACGTTAACGTTAGTCCAATTACATCTTAATAAAATTACATTTACGTGTAGGACAAGTTACCTCAGTCCTATCTTTAAGCATAGGAAGACGTCAGCTAGCATCGAACTAGATGACTAAGCCAGCTTTCGAGCGGCTTGATTAGGTTTAATTTACTGATATTACAACACAATCATTTTAGGGAGGCTCCATGGTAGCTAAATATAATGAGAATGTTGTGGTTGTGCAGTAACGTTACGTTCATTATATTCTACGAGTTGAGGACACAGCTCTCTCTATGGCCCTGCCCTAGATATAAGTTAGTTGCTTCAAATAAAGGAACCCTTTGAGATCCAGTCCGAAACCAATACAGTCGTCTTAAAATGTCTGAATTGGATAATAAATAGATTAAATTAACACTTGGGACTGCTGTTGCAGTCCAGTTACCAGATGCACTTAATGAAGGCTCAAACAGTAGGATATTTGACTCCAAGGATTCACTTACTCTTCCCACAGGCACTTTTGATGTTTTCAATAAAGACACAAAATACAGTAATTTCTCTTGAACAATTTACTTTTGAACATTGTAGTACATACAGTATAAAACAAACAGATTTATTGGCATGCAAAAATGAAAGGGATGACAAAATAAAACATGTCACAAATAAAAGAGTTGACGTTGTTCTAACCACACAGACTCAGAGAACAACACTATGGTAGGCAGACATCTTCAATCAGATACCTGCCATAAGCCATGTGCCTCAGCCCCAGGCGTGCGCTCGGCCAATTCCTTCTTTTGGAAAAGCCTTTGAGGCGTAGTGCAAGGCCACTGCCACGGCCTGCAGTCTTATAAATTTGTCTAACAGTTATATGCATCAGACTGTCTTTCTTAAGTTTGAGGTCCCTTGCCAAACTATCATTAATATAAACAGAGGGGTGGAATGGCTTTGCGAGTTCCTGGAAAGTTTTCGAAACTCTGTTGAACACGCCAAGCATAGCCATGTCCATACTCAGTGTCTCTTCAATAATACACTGAAGGACTACAGGTGGTAAGAATGGACTGTCCTCTGTTGTAATGGGTGTGCCTGATGGACAGCTTCGAGATTGGAAGGTGTGGCTGAGATGGGGAGATGGAGAAGGTGAGATGGGTGTGTCAGCTAGTCCTGCAGGGCTAGAGAAAGAAAAGAGAGATCAGTATATTGGCTACCAATATAAGTAAATAGCAATATATGAACACAGTATATAATACCTTTCACTGCTTGGAGATTGTAAGGTGTGGCTGAGATGGGGAGAGGGTGAGATGGGTGTGCCAGCTAGTCCTGCAGGGCTAGAGCGAGAGAGAGAGATATCAGTATATTGGCTTCCATCTTCATGAACACCAAATATAATTAAATAGCAAAATATGGACGCAGCATGTAACACCTTTCTAACGTAAAGGTCTCCAGCAGCTGCCCACACCACCACCTCCTGATAGAGGGCATGTCCACCTGAAAATAAAGTTATGCTTTAAATGTCTTCATAGCCTGATACAAATCCATGTTACAGTACCGTTTACTCATTGATGGGAACTATGGCAGTGTAAATTTTTACAGATGTTGCCATCTCCTTCAGCAAGTACAGTACCTGCAGACAAGGTTAAGTGTAAGGTCTATTGGTGCATGTTAACTGTAGCCTCCAGATAGGACAAAATGATTAAAAGCCTTATATTTCACACTACAAATCTGATTGAGATTTGAACGAACTCACCTCACTGAAATCATATGGCTTTTGGAGGGTAGAATACATTGCATACTGAAATAAACTTACAAACGTGTTAGTTGTTCTGCAAACTAGTAATTTAATAACTAGTAAATTATTGCATCTCACCATCAGCATAAACACACCACAGCTGTTGCTCTGATGCTGGGGAGATGCGCCCTGTGGTGGTAAAAGGGGTGTGTGATTTATTATCAATGATTCTTATTATATGATGCCTACTGATATCCACACTCATTTTGTAGCTTTAAATCATACAAAAAGTGCAACACAATGTGCTTTGAACTTGCATTTAGCAGCAACTAGGGTCCATCAGCGTCACTTTATCAAATCATAATAAATAAATAAAAATCAAGAGACCTGCCTATGTGCGGTACTCCACTAAATGCAATGAATCGTGCTACAGCCACACGTTTTACCTCATCAGACAAGTAAAATGACTTCCATGGTCCATTGGACACCGCATGTGCCAGGTTACTGAAAAGGTTTGAAAGACGTGTTAATTGCAATTCATGCCTTTCAAATTTAACATTGAACCCCTTTAGGAATTGCTGAATCTCTACCATGACTACACATACCCACCTTGAGCCCTAAGAGCATGGTTTAAAAATGGGGTTGAACTACACCTTCCCATGCTAAAAAGTGACCTGGGAGTAGCAGCAATTCCTAGTAGGGACTTAGAACGTATGGAACATATGAACCAAAACCATAAATGGAGAACTAAACAAAAAGGAAGTATAGTCCAAAACAGAACTACCATACTTCCAAAAAAACATAAAACATGATCATATCTAAGTTTTTGGGTTCTCAAAGCAGTATTTGGGTGGTCTAAATAAAAAACAATTAAAGTCAAGATGCAGATGAGGTTTCTAGTGAACCAATGAATAACTACTTTGGGGTGTAAACATGGAAATTGCTTTGAATAGAAAAATATAGTTACTGCAAGACCCAGAGTTAGATATGAACATAGGGAACCAGTATTCAGCTTTCTATGAAAAACCTGAAGATTTCTAGGTAGCGGCCATCTCCAAAGCCACTAGGGTGTCTTGAATCAAAATACTGCATAATCCTCTGTCTTGGTTTGAGAACCTGTTAAGAGTTTTATTTCATGGAATGGCAAGATAAGGGTTGGTTAAAGACCCAAATCTTACTTCAAACAAAATTACAGTTATAGTAAATAGTGCATATATGTATGTACCGTATATGTATATGTGTGTATATATATATATATAAATTAAATGAATATAATTTTATACAAAGTGCTTTACAAGTGATTGCTCTCATTCATCCATTCTTTGAGGCTGAAACAAAATATCATTCAAATTTATGTTCAGCATGGCCAAAAACGTTAATTTCATTGGGAGGTGGGAGTGTATGGTAAGAGTCTTCAACACACAATCCAAAATAGGGGGCATAGAGAAGTTGGAATTGATCCAGAAAAGGTCGGGTTAGATTCTTAGACCTGAAATCGTTATGCATATCAAAAATGTTATGTACTAGGGCTGAACGATATTCGATTTTAACATCGCGATGTGCGAGTGAGCGATAGTCACATCGCCGGAACATGCGATGTGAAGGGTAGTAGCACAGTAGCACCAGCGGGAGATATTACGCGCTTCATGAGGCACGCGCACGGTCTCTTCATAGACAATAAATAAACGCCCGGGTCTCTTGCTCGCTCTCCCTCTCTGCCGTGCACGCGCTGCGCGGTTTGGAGCACAGTCTCTGTCTCGCGGGCACGCTCGCTCTAGATTCCGGAAATTTTAACTAATTCGCGGGCATCAGTGAGCCGCTATCAATATGCGGGAGACTCCCGGAACTTGGGATGTCTGTATCTATAATAATATCGGCATTAGAATTATTGATTTTTCATTAGGCTATTTTTTTGGTGCTCCCTCAGCTCTTGATGCGCATGGTGGGAGCGGCGACGCTGACAGAGGTTTAAAAAGCTGCTGTTTAAATGTGTTCGGCTTTTCTGTTTACAGAAACATGTTCTCTAATCTGTTTAGAAGATTTAATACAAAATATATTAAAGTTTTATATCATTTTGTTTATTTCATATGATTACGAAGACCAACACCAACACTGTTTTACTTCGGCACTTTGGCTAAGAAAAGTTGACTTAAAAGATTGTGAACCAAAATTTATAAAAAATATATTTATTTTAAGTTATATTGTTGTAAACCAATCAGGGGGTTGGTGTAAAGCTGCTGTTTTATTTAAAAATGTGTTCTGCTTTAGTGTTTACAGAAATGTTCTAATTTTGGAATAAAAAATTAAGTGACCTTTTTGTCACTTGTAATGAAGCTTGCTTATTAGTGAAATTATTAATATCATGGAATGGTAATTATTGTCTTTAGCCTGGAGTTATGGCTCTCAATATCGCAATATATATCGTTGGGGAAAAAATATTGCAATGTAATTTTTTTCCAATATCGTGCAGCCCTATTATGTACTGCATGAAATGTACCAACAAAGCATGAATGATGATTCAATAATAACAGCACAGTATTTCAGATAAAAAAGCCACTTCAAAGTGGGTTTACTCACACACAATGTCCAGTGCCCAGGCTGCCAGGCAGGGAGAAGCACCACGTCTTTGGATGCAAAGTCACACTGAGGAAAATAAAAAGAGTTCAAAGAGGAACTTGACCATGAGGTTAAAGCTGAGGTACAAGTTCTGTTACATTACTACTCACAATCATTTTAGCAATGGGAGAAGCCTCATATGGAGGAAGCCAGGTGACCACCACATAGGCATCCACAGTCGCGGTTGCAATGCCCTTTATTTAAAAACAGACGCATAACACACTTTGTGTAGGCAACAAAAGTATACAGTCAGGAAACTTGAATGCACAGATTATGTTAAATGTAACTTACATGTGCAATTGCAGTCTTGACGATAATGTTGAAACAACAATTTGCAATCTAAAAAAAAACAATGATTAATTAGTAAGACAATTAATAAATCTCACACCATAGGAAATACAGTTAAACACTTGGATCAGATTTACCGTTGCTTCAACATCTCGTTCTAGGCCCAGAGTCCAAAAGTCAGACCTTGTGAGGATCGAGTTGTTGGCTTGAACAATTTCCTCCTTAGGGTCACCCTTACTATCCAGTACATAGTCCAGCTATCGGGAAATATACAGAACATTATGAATGCATGTAGGGCTGGGCGATAAAACGATAACGATAATTATCGCGATATAATTTTTCTCGATAAAACGATATCAAGAGTTCGATAAATGTTCGATAATGTTTTTGCGCCAAAAGCGGAACGAATCTCATTTGAACCGCGTGCGCCACACGGACCGTTTATCCGCTCGGCTCAAAGTCCAAACGGCAGCGCAGCGCGAGTTCACCAGACGCGTTTACTCTGATCGGTCTCAGTCACGATCCAGTGAGAAGCGCTTGAATTCAGCGAAGAACACAAATGTCTCAGTGATTTAAACCAGTTTAAAGGCAGATGAAACAGCGCTAACAAACAGGAGAAACACTGTGCGCAACGATAGTCAGAAGCTTCTCCGTCTGCACATTCCCATCATTTACCACGGATTTAACGTTACTGTAACGTTAGCCTAGTAATATTAACTCCACCATGAAATGTGCGTGGGATAGATATATATATAACTTATCACTGCATTCAATATATAATAATATATATATATAATTCAATATATAATAGAATCACATATATATATATATATATATATATATATATATATATATATATATATATATATATAAGTTATTGAATTGTATAATATTATTAATGTAGACAATGTATTAAAGGACTAATGGAATATAATTACAGTTTTTAATAATGTATTTAGGCTACTGGGTTTCATAAATGCCATAGAAACCATAAACTTACATTTTATCTGTGGTTATCATGATCTAAATGCATGACGCTGGATGACCAATGGTTAATTTAAATAAAACTAAAGAATATTACATTTTACCAAATAAAAATAATGTTGTTACTTTTTTTTAACAGATGTTACTGTTTTTGTTAATGAACATAAATTGTATATAGCCTAGTTAAATCTGCATCCTAACTCAAGCTAATACTACTGAAATAAAGATATTTATTTTGTTAAGGAAAAATGACAAATGTTTGAATGTTCTACCTCGGATTTGTGTTTGTCATATGTTCTGACAATAAAGAGTAGTTTAAAAACCCAACGCTCTGGTTTCTACAGCTTTCACTTAGGAGTAAAAATCTGTCTTTAAACTTGAAATAAATAAAGATTTGACATTTATCGATAATTATCGATATCGACTGATATAAAAAAAAATATTGTGATATTTTTTTTGGCCATATCGCCCAGCCCTAAATGCATGTATATTTAAAATGTCTAATTCACAAAAACTAATCTCAAACTTACTAATTCACAGAGTCTTGCGTTTGGTTCTTGTTTCCAATCAGCAACTGTAAAGTTGGGATTAGTACGGTCAACAGCTGAGGAGAGCGACTGTAACCTTGAACCTAATTCAAAATAAAAAGATGAGACAAAAATGAGAGGAAATGTGTTATTGAATAAATATACACAATCACTAATACAATGCATAAAATATAGAAGATTTCCTTACGTTTAGAGGGTGGTGAAAGATCTGGGTCTGAGCTGAACCCCGTTTCTGCTGGCTGAGAGGAGGCGGCAACAACTGGGTCTGGGCTAAGTCCTGTTGGCTGAGAGGCACAGAATTCTGCCTGACCATGCTCATTGAGACACAGCTGAATTTCAGGAGTCACAAGCTTCTTTAATTCCTCCTTGATCTTCTTGTTCTTCCGCTGATTGTAATTGTGAATAACATTACGCATCATGAAAACATGAGCAGATGGCGAGAGCATGTTCATGTAATAATTGTTTTTTTTCATGGTTGAGAAGAGTTGTTCTGCAACCTGGCTGTTAATTCTCCCTGCCAGTTCAGGCACCATCTTTATCCTCCGGAGGATATCTTTCGGGTCTTTAGTGTTTCCCTCATGGAATCTGTCGTAGAGACAATAGTGGTCTGCTGACCCAGTCAATGGATGGCCACCCGGGTCCGGCACAGTTTTCTTAGTGTTAAGCCATGGTAAATTGACCATACCACCATTGGATGCGTACTGCAAGTTTTCGTGGCTGGGGTCCAACAGCCTACCCTCATGAGGGCTGAAAGGCATCGTCTCGGGCTCTCTAAGGTTAGCATGCACTGCCAGACCTCTTGCAAAATCATATATGCATATGTTGGGCATGTGTTTCCAAGATAACAATAAATCAGTGAAGTCCCTTGGACTTTCTGCCCTAATGTTAAATTTCAGCGAGACAACCTGCCCACAGGGGCACATAACAACAGCCCAGCCACCTGAGGAGAACAAGTGTTCAAGGAAGTCAAACTAAATTACCAGCAGTAGCCCAATGAGAAATGGGACATTTTTTTTACTTACCAGATGCTCCCCAAACCTTTTGAAAAATTTTATCAAATTTGCTTCGGGTTTTCATTTCTTCTCTCAGCCTTAGAACTAATTCCATTTTGGAACCTTGGGAATCAATTCCGCACTCCCTGCAGAGCTTTCGGATGGCATGGACCTGTAATAGATTACCAAAATAAAGGTGTACACTGTAAACACATTTATACTAGCTATATTGATTATATAGAATAAACAACAACAAAAAAAACACATAGACCTGTTTACCTTCAAATTGGATACTTCATCCAATAGCCTGTCCTCTGTTACGTCAGTCTCTGTCTGTTCTTTTGGGTGCCTTGTTGTGTGGACCTTTTCATGCTCTGTATTGAGCACCTTGTTGGATTTGCGGGTGTAAGGTCCAATCCACGGGGCCCAGTGGTGGTACGTAGGTTTAACGGCAAAAGGATTTTGTTTATCACCTGAAAGAAAAATAGTCTGCATTGATGGCTCGAAATTAACTTTGTAATTCTTAAAGTGGAGTGAGAAAGACAGGGGGGAAAAAAGGTAACAAAGGAATTATATATCTCTGGGAAACATTATATTTAAAAAGTCACTTACTTGGAACAAAACCACGTGCAATCCTCTCTAAACATAGAGAGTCCCAGAACTCATCAATATCCACCTCCCCATCAAATCCATCTGGTGGATCCTCTAGTTCACTGACTAAAATAAAAAGAAATATCAATATACTGTAGTTAGACCACCTGGAGGGGTGGAGGGGTTCACCATACAAATAAAACCTGTATTGTACCTGCCAAGCTGAAGACACAGCTCTTGTGGAGATCCATGACCACCACAGGAGGGTGATGTCCACAGCGGACACAGGAGAAGTTATAATCATGGTCTGTCAATGCTTCAAATTGTAGGTATCCATGTATTAGGCTATTTTTGTTTGGGTACTGCTGTCCCGACGTCAGCTCCCATGTCTCGATGGCTCGACCCAGAGCTGTGTGAGTCTGGAATAAAACATCAATAATAAATTAGAAAATGTAATTCCATAAAAGTGTGCAACTGGGAAAGTTCCAATTATGTATTTAATGGCCTAATGTCATGACTGTCAGCTAAGAAGCCTCATCCTGCACCTTAGTTCTAATTACTTAATTAATGGCCTACTTTGCATAAAGATATGGAATATGAGATTTACGCATTTAACATGCAGTATGGTCACATCATATTCATAAATCACAAAAATCACACGTATTGAATTTTTGAACATTTGACCTGGAGGCAGTTCCGAAGATACAGGCAAAAATGGAGGGTTAGAATGACTTTGTCATTAAAGTTATGTAAGCCATCCTCCCATTCCTGGTATCGCACCATCATTCCACATCTACTGCATTTTTTCCCATAAGTTGTCACACCTGAAATGAGATCATTGGAGCATTTAGTGGTATATACAACTTGGAAAAGGAAGAATAACTGTCAATTTTAGTTTAAACATGATACAGACCCTCTATGATTCCCTTGACAGTAATGATTTTTGCTGATTTGCTGATGATCAGGGGTTCACCAACGGGAAGATCACCAGGACACTCAGGACAAACACACTCTTTGGGCATCAGATGTTTAGGCACTTCTGTCTCACTTGTCAACCCATACACCTTTGCTGGCAAGTCTGCAGGAAGCCTTTTCTTGTTGTGAATGTACCTAACAATTCTCCCCAAATCCTGACCTCGAGGGGGATACTGAAAATCACTTGAGGTGACAGTTTCCACCTTGTCTTCAGAGCCCTGACTATCTTGAGTATCCTCGCTCTCATCTCCCGTGAAGAGCTCCTTTCTTGTCTGGAAAAAGTGCCATTTTGCAATGGCCTTGTGGACACAGGCCTGTTTGGCTTTAACACAATGGCAATGCCACGTGTTATTTGCTGTGTCAAACATGACCATCACTCTGCCAAACTTGTTATAATAAGACAGATTTGCCTCATAAATGGAAACATATCTTCTTGAGGAAGAGCTTCCCACCACAACATCAACACTGAAGGGGATCCCTTCAGCGTTTGCCGCCGTTTTTTTCAGAAGACATGCCCTCTTCCGCTCCTCGCTGAACCACCTGCTACTGACAATGTCCCTCAGAACATCCTCCCTTAGTTCAATCTGAGGGCTGAGGGGTGGTGGGCAGTATTGCAGGGACTGCAGATGGGCACAATCAAAGGATATAAACCCACTCCTATGCATCACCTCAGTGTTGCGCACACAGGCATCCTGCTCACAACGAATTTGATGGCTTGGCCCCGATGTCCGCTTCTGTACATGGATGGGTGCGCTATTGCTGCTGAAGGACTTTACAACAGCAAATATTCCCCTTTCAATCTCTATTGGCTGACATGCCAGATGATGGTCGGCTGTAATGTCCTCCTTGACAGTTGAGTGGCGTCGTCTCATATGCTGCTTTACATTTTTTTTATTTAGCACTAATTCACACTTTGTGCACTTAACCTTTCTGACCCTCGAACGTAAGCCAACAGTTTTTTTTGGTTGATGAAGCTCTACCATAGCCTCCACAGGGTGTAGCCGGGCTTCTACCATGGCCTCCATAGGGTTTAGTGGGCCTTCTAAGGCTTGAGGTGAAAAAGAGTGCAGTGGGCCTTCTGCTGGCTGAGGGTGGGGTTGGCCTTCTGCCGGCTGGCGGTGGGGTTGGCCTTCTGCCGGCTGGCGGTGGGGTTGGCCTTCTGCCGGCTGGCGGTGGGGTTGGCCTTCTGCCGGCTGGCGGTGGGGTTGGCCTTCTGCCGGCTGAGGGTGGGGTTGACCTTCTGCCGGCTGAGGGTGGGGTTGACCTTCTGCCGGCTGAGGGTGGGGTTGACCTTCTGCCGGCTGAGGGTGGGGTCGGCCTTCTGCTGGCTGAGGGTGGGTTTGGCCTTCTGCTGGCTGAGGGTGGGGTTGGCCTTCTGCTGGCTGAGGGTGGGGTTGGCCTTCTGCTGGCTGACGGTGGCATGTGCTGAGGTGTCGAAGCAGTTGTTTTTTTCTTTGAAACATTAGAATACAAGCACAGCAGTGGTAGTGGGACTCCTTTCTGCAGCCCCATTTGCAGGTATACATCACAACCTCTGAAAGGAAGGTAAAAAACAAAGCAGGCTTTAATAACTGGTCCAAACACAAGTGCCTTCTTGACCACGGCTAGTGTCCTCAACTTATTCATATCAACACAAAGGTTATTAATCTAAACCAATGAATCAGCCAAAGAATCCTTAAACATACCTCCATGCTGTACCACTGTTTTCAGATGGGACTGTAAATGTGTTTCCACTTTTGAGTAGTCACCCTTATAAAGTGGGCAAAAGGGGCAGTGGAGAAATTGGCATCCTTGCTCAAAACATCTTGTGGGCTGGGGCTTGTGACCGCTCGGCAAAATTGACAGATGTAGCTGTAGATAAGAGATATATGGAGCACATTAACCAAGCTCAACTTACTTTTCTCCCCCTCCTAGCACTAGCTACTAGTGCTGAGTTGAATCCAAGGAATCTTCAGGTGAGAAAGCTAAAACTCTGTTAAAAAACTAACTACGTGAAAATGAAGTTAGTACCTGTACCTGTAGAAGACTGTTACACAAAGTTACCTACCACCACCAAAATTCTCCCAAAAAGCAATGCGCCCACCAATGTTATCTGTCACCATAAAGAATCAGCGTGGACGCTACATCATGCCTCTTTGCTAACACGTTAACAATATTAAATTCAAGCTTGATAAAAATGATAATTCTAGAAAATAAATTATGATGGCACTTAAAGGCTTTTGCATCTGAATATATATATATATATATATATATTCTGTTACTAAAACCAATATCCAGATAAAATATATTCTAGAATCGGGTAACACACACCCTTTGAAGTTGAGATGAAAAACTATGATTTTTAAATAAATTTATTATCAGGTTTGAATTTAATTAATTAGCCTTTATCCTGGATTACAAATGAGAAAAATACCTACGTGGAAATCTTTTAGGTCCATGCAACTCAATATTCAGAAAAAAAAAGTTTTTACACAAATGTATTTGCACATCTGAATCAGCATTGTTTTTGCATCACTTTTGACAGTTAAACAAAGCAGTTATTTAGTTATTTTAACAATATAACACACTATTTGAATTTTGGGATCGAAAATAAATGGTGTTTAGCCGGGTGAGATTGAGATTTTTCCTCTTCGTTTTTTACTTTGTAGACGATCCCTATCTGCTGTTTTACATTACAAAATGTATAGGTTGCGATACAGTAAAGGCGATTAAAACAAACACTGTTATCGTCTATATTTTAAAACAGTTCGAACACAACCTGTTTTTCATTCTTATGCCAAATCTTACTGATGTATTTAAGTGTTTCGGAGCTGAATCTCTGACATGTGAAACTTCCAACGTCAAACCAAATTCTGTAGAAGACTATTTTAGACAAATTTACTAAGTTACCACCAAAACGAGGCAATGCGCCCACCAAAGTTATCTGTGTCACCATATCGAAGCAGCTTGGCCGCTACTTATTGCCTCTTACCATCTAGCTAACACGTTAACATCCAACTTAACAATGTAACGTTATGTTAACTTAGTCTTCGCTACAAACTCTAGCTTCTAGCAACAAACATTCTTATACATTGCTTTTTTCTGGCTATTAGCTATGGCTAAAATGAGATAGCATGACATTAGCGGCTACCGAACCATGCTTGCCGCGATTATTAATATCGGATTCGGATACCATACAAGATTAAGAAGACACGACAGCTATATCACTGATATAAAAGAGAATACGTCCCAGTCAATGTTGTAGAAATAAACAATAGCCTACTTACTGACATAATCTCTCATCGAATGACCGCTTGACTTCTTCTCCCGCGAAACTTACGAGGTAAAATTGCAAATATGGAAGGGGAAATGACATCATACCCAGTGTGCCTTGCGAAACGCTTCGCGATTGGTCGATGAAACGCTACCAGGAACGCCCGAAGGGCATTCTTGTGTCATTACGGGAACGCCCAAGCCGCAGCTGGACCCTCCTCGATTTTACGGTCACTGAATAACGTTACTTAGAGAATTAAATTAAGATACCAGGATTTTAATTTAATTCATATTTCAAATAACGAGATTGAAATGGGCTTTAATTAAATGACAATGTTGGTATCTTCATTTAATTATGTAAGTTAGCTATAACGTTAACTGTGATAAAAGCTGAATATAGAATCTGGTATGTTCAGATGTTATAACTTTACTTTGTGCTTGGCCAACCAGGGTGAAAGAGCAGTCATGTAAGCTGTCTTTATCTAAAATAAACTGCGCGTGCGCAACTTAAACTAACCAGCATCATCATTAAATATTTTTTCGGATCCTGGGTTCTGTTGAAAGGCTTTCACTGCTCTCTTTGTCTTCAGAGAAGGCAGCAAATTATCAGGAGTATTTAAATCAAGTTAAACATTTTGTTTGTCTCAAAATATATGTGGCTGCCTGGCAGACTGTATGGAATATTAAAATAATAATAGATTTGTAATTGGTATTTGTTGTGTAATTGGTAATACATTTGGTAATGTTTACATTTTTCATTCCCTAGCCCTCTGCCACAGCTGCTGATATCCAGAGAGAGACCCTACCAAGCACACCTTGCTTAATTGTACAAGGTATATTCTTCCCTAAATGAAAATTACCCCATGATTTACTTACCTCCAAGCCATTCTTTCAGACAAATACAATCTGAGTTAAATACAAGCTTTATAAGCTATATAATATGTTTGAAGCTCAAAAAAGTGCATCTATCCATCATAAAAGAGCTCCACGCGGCTCTGAGGGGTTAAAATAGGCCTCCTGAAGCGAAGAGTTTGTGTAAGAAAAATATCCATATTTAACACGTCACAAAGTAAAATTCTAGCTAACGACCATACGCAGTCTACTTGCATTCAAAGTGCAACTTACGCAACTTATGACGTCAGAAGCAGAGTTGTATAGTCCAGGGGTCAGAAAGTAGAAGTCCTGCCATAGTTTATTCCACCCATGAACTCAGTCAGCTGATTTCACTAATTAGTTCTCTCTCCTGTCTGAATTAGCAAATCCAGGTGATTGGAACAAAATACTGAGGAGGACTTTTACTTTCTGAACCTGGACTTTACACCTCTGACTACATGTCAGCCAAGAGTAAAGAAATAAACCAGAACTGGACCTTATCTGAGCCACAAAATCTGTGTATATTAAATATGGAGTAATTTCAGCCTTAATAAGTCTGTTAACAAGCAGAATCACTGAAGGAATGAAGAGAACAGAAAAAGAGACGAGCAGAAACACAAGACCTACAACTGACTTCAGCCACAGCCTCAGATCAAATCAACTGAAGAGAAAAGAAGACATTAAATCTGTGAAGATCTCAGCAGAGGAGGATTAAACAACTCCACAAACAGCATTACCAGCTTCACTTATTACTAACCAGACTGACTTTATTTCTGTCAGACGTCTACAAAAGTTTTATTGAGAATTAACAGGGGTTTAACTCTAATGTGTTTCATTTAAAGTCACCATAACAGTGATTAGTGCTTCCATTAGTTGGACTATTAACTCTGATTATATCTTTTGTCTTTTCTGGCAGTTGTGACGGTGTGTTTGTTAAACACATTTGCAACAGCAAAGAAAGCTAAAGTGAAATGATATCAGGTGATGATGGTTATCTGATAATGGTTTTATAATCATCATGAAGTATTCTGCTCCACTGACCCTTTTCAAATCTAACAATTGTGTTCCATTAATATTTGCACATCACAAACCCTGAGTTACTTCAGTAAGAGATACATCAGTACTATAAGAATCAGTAAGAAGAATTTTATAAACTTAAGCACTAAATGATCATTTTCTATGACAAACATCAATAATCAGCGTATTAATCTCAACAATGGTGACAATCAAAAGTACCTTGCTGCAATGCATGCTGGGTACCAGCATAGTCCAAAACTCCCAGCATGCATTGCAACATGAATAAATTATGCAGCTGAATTGTCCTATTATTTTGTATAATTTTAAATATTTGCTTTTATTTTTTGCTGTTGTTTTTGTAGTGACATTTAGTAGCTTTTTTGTAATGTTCAGAGTTGATCAGTTTATCTGAATATTTTTGATTGTCACCATTGTTGAGACACACATGTTGATTGTTGATAAGTGTGTGTGTCACAATTTAGGTAAAACTTTTATTCTCAATGTTGTTTAAAATTCTTTGTTAAAATATTTTAACTGATAGGTATAATACTGCTTGATCTCATGCTGCAGTAACACAGGGTTTCTGATGTTATTTGAACAAAACAATTTTATTATGCAAATTACATCAGTGATTCAGGCTACAAAAGCCATCAGCAGGTAACCATCATCACCTGCCCTGGCATGAACAAATTTAGCTTTCTTTGCTGCTGCAAATGTGTTTGACAAACACACTGTCACAGCAGCCAAAAAAGACTAATTAATATATTAAGAGTTAAGAGTCCAACTAATGGAAACGCTAATCACTGTTATGGTGACTTCAAATTAAACATCTCAATAAAGAGTTCTAACAGAAATAAAGTCAGTCTGGTTAGTAATAAGTGAAGCTGGTAATGCTGTTTGTGGAGTTGTTTAATCCTCCTCTGCTGAGATCTTCACAGATTTAATGTCTTCTTTTCTCTTCAGTTGATTTCATCTAAGGCTGTGGCTGAAGTCAGTTGTAGTTCTTGTGTTTCTGCTCGTCTCTTTTTCTGTTCTCTTCAGAGGTGTAAAGTCCAGGTTCAGAAAGTAAAAGTCCTGCTCAGAATTTTGTTCCAGTCACCTGGATTTGCTAATTAGCAGTTTTTCAGCCAGGAGAGATAACTAATTAGTGAAATCAGCTGACTGAGTTCATGGGTGGAATAAACATATGGCAGGACTTCTACTTTCTGACCCCTGGACTATACAACTCTGGTCAGAAGTAGTGTAGTGCGTCATGGCGTAGTGTAAATATCAGCAGTACGTTGCATAAGTTGCGGCGCTTTAGAGTAAAATCTGTATGTTATTGTTCTTTTGGTCGGAAGCTAGTAATTTTACTTCATGTAAGAAAAATATTAATATTTAAAACTTTACAAACTCATTGCTTTGCTTCAGAAGGCCTTTATTAACCCCTCAGAACTGTGTGAAGCACTTTTATGATGGATAGATGGACTTTTTTGAGCTTCAAACTGATGTTGCAATAATGGTCAAGAGCCCAACTAAAGCAAACACCCATCACCTTAATGGTAACTTACAATTTGTGATTTTCTCCTTCAGTGATTCTGCTTGTTAACATCAGGTATTTTCAATAATGCTCAATAGTCACTTAATTAATCACTTAATTATCTCATTACCTTTAACACTCTTGAGTGTGGACTCATATACACTCCCAGCCCCAGGAGTGTTAATTTAACACCGCTCCATCTGAAAGCAGGTGAAGGCGATTTACTACTAATCAAGGGAACCGGCTTTACTGACGAGATGCGCATAACAATATCGTGCGATATATCGCCCATCCCTACAATTAAACCTTTGTAATTTATATAGTTCTAGACACAATTTTCTATGAAATACATAGGCCTACACTTTATTGGCTGAATAACTGGCGCGAAGATGACACACGAGCTCAGTCTGCAGGTAGAGATGGAGGCGGCAAGAGAAAAGGTGAAGACTGGGGAGTGGAAGCTCCGCAAATACACAAATAGAAAGAGCAAAGTGTGGGAGACATTTGCCGAAATAATGAAAGATGATGACCAAAGTGCTGGCTTTGTCATGTGTACTTCTTGCGATGCTATTTACACATGTGATAGCCACAAAACTGGCACGACCAACCAGGCACGGTGCCAAGATTCCAGTTTTGGATGGGCCAGACCAATTGTGGGTGGGCCTTAAATTAAAAACGTTACATTAAAACAAAAAACATTATCCAATCACTGCTTAACCTAATAAAAAATATTGACTAATATAGCCTACACAGTAAATTCCACAGTGTTAAATCAATACTGCTCAGAGCAAATATGGTCCCACTCTACAGAGTGTTAAAGTAACACTAAAGCGGTGTTAAAGTTAATGAGATAATTAAGTGATTAATTGAGTGATGATTGAGCATTATTGAAGACACCTGATGTTAACAAGCAGAATCACTGAAGGAGAAAATCATAAATTGTAAGTTACCATTATGGTGATGGGTGTTTGCTTTAGTTGGGCTCTTGACCCTTATACATTTACTTTAAATTTTGTTTGGCTGTTGTATCTTATAACTGCCAGATGAACAAAGGAAAAAAAGTGATCTGATGGTATTGGTTATATTATGACATTCATCATTTGAACCTGATCACTGACCTCATTATGATCCTTCTTTCTGACTTTGATTTATGCTGTTGGTTGCAGAATAACTGTGATTCTGCATAAATATCCAGAATTTTTTATATAATATAAAGGATTTCTTAAAAGTTATTTAAAAACAAAAAAATCTTTCTTTTAGGCACACACCGACGTCAAGATTCAGACTATGCATCTCAACAATGGTGAGGAGCAGAATATTCAATTAGGAAAAGTAAATTACATAGACAATTCAAATCATAATTTATTCATACCGCAATGCATGATGGGAGCCATTAATGAGTTGTGATTGGTGGCAGCCACTGCAACATGTTTTATTATTGTCACCATTGTTGAGATTCACAGGCTGATTATTGATGTCTGTGTTTCTAAATTAATTAATTTGAAAGTCTTTTGATCAGAACAATGTTTATGAAATATTTTAGTACTGATAATCATATGCTATTAAAATCACAAAGCTGCTGGTAACAAGTTAAACCAAACTATCTCAAAAAGTTTCATTTTTCAGATCGCAGCATGATTATGTCAAAACATAACCAACACTATCAGATCACACTTTACTTTGTTCATTTAACTGTCATAAATCAATAGCAGCAGACAAACAACAGTAAAATTTAAAATAAACATATAAGGGTCAAGAGCCCAACTAAAGCAAACACCCATCACCATAATGGTAACTTACAATTTATGATTTTCTCCTTCAGTGATTCTGCTTGTTAACATCAGGTGTCTTCAATAATGCTCAATCATCACTCAATTAATCACTTAATTATCTCATTAACTTTAACACCGCTTTAGTGTTACTTTAACACTCTGTAGAGTGGGACCATATTTGCTCTGAGCAGTGTTGATTTAACACTGTGGAATTTACTGTGTACTGTTATATTATCTGTGCGTATATAATATTTTAATAGCTTGATGCTCTTTAAATATTTTGTTGCATTTTTAAAAGTTTCGGTGCATAGGACGGACCTATCCGCGATCGCTCTCCATGGTTCTGGCCAAAGAAGAGCGCTTTGGAATCTCCATTACGCATCATACGCATCATGCGCTACGAAGACTAAGGTATAATTTAACTAAAGGTATACTACCACTAAAGGTATATCATTGCTAGGCGTCTTCAGGGCTATCATCCACTCCCGAGGCAGAGGCGCTGAAAGGCAGAGGCGCTGGCGCCCTCCTAGCAACGGCGCTGTTTTTGGTAAAACATGATTTTGACCACTTGATTAAGTTTTGTTTTATAGAAAACTCTTTTTAAAAGATTTTCGTTTTGTATAAATTGTATCTTAATTTTGATCAATGTTTTATCAATCAATTGCCTGTATTTAATAAATAAGAAGCAAATAGCAGACAATGTAATAAGGCGCTGGCACGATCACTTGCATTGCATGTGAACTGGAGGGCGCCGAAACTCAGCTTGTGCCTCACAGATTTGAGAAATATAGGCTATAAATTACAGAAAGCTTGAAATGTCTACTTTTAAATGAAAATATTCAAACCAAAATAAATAGGCTACTCTCTGATTATAATCCATATGAAATGTGCATTTCTCTCTGGCGTTCATGGTGAGTCCGCATCGTCAACTTCATCTTTGCAGCGACACAGAAAACACCAGTTTATTACTAAACAATTAAATGTCTCCTTACTAATTTAGACAAATTCATAATCATTAGTTTAACCGGTTCTTTGTGGCAAGCTTTATGCGTGCGGTCATAACGCTTATTATCCTGTAGGCCAGGGATAGGCAACTCCGGTCCTGGAGGGCCACTGTCCTGCAGAGTTTAGCTCCAACCCTAATTAAACACACCTGAACAAGGCAATCAGTGTTTTCAGGATTACTAGATAGATACAGGCAGGTGAGTTTTTATCAGGGCTGAAGCTAAACTCTGCAGGACAGTGGCCCTCCAGGACCGGAGTTGCCTATCCCTGCTGTAGGCTATAGCCTATTTAAGTAATTAAATTAATATAAAAGGGCGATTTGTCCATGAATGGCTTAAATGAACAACTACTAGTCGACTAGGAAAAAAAAAAAAAAATTTGTCAGAGGCAGCCCTTATTCCACATATTTTCGAACCAGCAGGCCATTCTGGGTTGGGCGAGCGACCCTGCGGAATGAGTGAGCGGAGCGGAATATTCAGAGATGCGCTCTCTGCTCACGAGCTCTGATCGGAGCTCACACACCCCTGCACCCCTAGTTACTACGTCTATGGCCCAATGACGCTACGATGAGCATTTACTACTTTTAAAAAATGCGGGTCAGGAAGCGGGTCGGGTACAATATTTTCTTTTTCTTTTTTTGCGGTCCGAGTTGCGGGCGGGTTAGTTGAAAACGTTGGTCGGGTGCGGGTTGTTTATACATTGACCCGCGCATCACTGGTATCGACAGAGAAACTAAGAAAAGAAAATGTAATGCCAAATGGCTGACGGGTCGTGAATGGCTAGTGTTTGATCACAATAATGTCATCATGTATTGTCAGGATTGCCACATGTAGCCTACTCAAAAAAATATATATTTTGGATATTCTGATTGGCTGGTAACTTTAGAAAGTTACCAGCCACATTGGCTGGTGATCAAAAAAGTTAATTTAGAATCCTGGTTTACTTTAGATTTTGTTTGTCTGCTGTTATTGATTTATAACAGTCAGATGAACATAGAACTAATGTGATCTGATGGTGTTGGTTATGTTTAGACATAATCATGTTGTGATCTGAAAAACTAAACTTATTGAGAAAGTTTGGTTTAACTTGATAATTACAGCAGCTCTGTGATTCTACAGTATATGATTTTCAGTATTTTTAATATAATCCAAAAGAATTAATAAACATCGGTCTGATCAAAAGATTTTAAAATAAATTTATTTAGAAACACAGACATCAATAATCAGCCTGTGAATCTCAGCAATGGTAACAATAACTTTTCCTCTGGCTGCCACCAATCACAACTCATTAATGGCTCCCATCATGCATTGCGGTATGAATAAATTATGAACTGAATTGTCTTAGTAATTTCCTTTTCCTAATTGAATATTCTGCTCGTCACCATTGTTGAGATGCATAGACTGAATCTTGATGTCTGTGTGAGCCTAAAAGAAAGATTTTTTTTTTTTCAAAACAGAAATCCTTTGTACTATATCTAAAATTCTAGATATGTGGAATCACGGTTATGCTGTAATCAACAACATAAATTTAAGTCAGAAATAAGGGTCTCAATGAGTTCAGTGATCGAGTTCAAATGATGATTGTCATAACATAACCAACAGATCAATTTTTTTTTTCTTTGTTCATCTGACTGTTATAACTCACTAACAGCAGCCAAACAAAATCTAAAGTAAATATATAAGGGTCAAGAGCCCAACTAAAGCAAACACCCATCACCATAATGGTGGCTTACAATTTAAGATTTTCTCCTTCAGTGATTCTGTTTGTTAACATCAGGTGTCTTCAATAATGGTCAATCATCACTCAATTAATCACTTAATTATCTCATTACCTTTAACACTCTTGAGTGTTAATTTAACACTCATATTTTAACACTTTACACTCTTGAGTGTGGACTCATATAAACTCCCAGGAGTGTTAATTTAACACTGGAGTGTTTGCTGTGCACCTCTGTTCAAATGTCCTCCACTCTTTTGTTTTTGTATCTCTGTTTTGGAGATTATTTACATCACATTGATCTGGTGCCCCTTTTCTCCATTTGGCCAACTGTCCCTTCAAATATTTGAGAACAGCATTTGTTGGTCCTGCAAACATGTTTATTGAATATACAGTGGGTTCAGGGTGATGGATTACGAAATCTGTCCCGGAATGCATGTGGGCAACAGACAGAGGTGGGAAATCCAGGGGCCAAAGAGTAAAAGTCCTGCCATATGTTTATTCCACCCATAAACTCAGTCAGCTGATTTCACTAATTAGTTCTCTCTCCTGTCTGAATTAGCAAATCCAGGTGATTGGAACAAAATACTGAGGAGGACTTTTACTTTCTGAACCTGGACTTTACACCTCTGCATAGCAATGCCACATGTCAGCCAAGAGCAAAGAAATAAATCAGAACTGGACCTTATCGTAGCCACAAAATCTGTGTATATTAAATATGGAGTAATTTCAGCCACAGCCTCAGATGAAATCAACTGAAAAGAAAAGAAGACATTAAATCTGTGAAGATCTCAGCAGAGGAGGATTAAACAACTCCACAAACAGCATTACCAGCTTCACTTATTACTAACCAGACTGACTTTATTTCTGTCAGACGTCTACAGAAGTTTTTTATTGAGAATTAACAGAGGTTTAACTCTAATGCGTTTAATTTGAAGTCACCATAACAGTGATTAGTGTTTCCATTAGTTGGGCTCTTAACCCTCTCGGTACAGATTGGGCGGTATCGCCCAAAATGGCATACTTTAACAAATGTGTAATTATCTTAAAAACTATTAATGATAGAGAGATGTGGTCTTTTTTGCCGTTTTCCTCAGATTCCGCTGAAAACAATGGCATATGGTATACACACTTCCTTGTTGCGTAATACCACTGCGTATAAGGCCAATGTAATCGATGTTGTTTGGTATATTCCACGTGCAAAGACCAATGGAAAAATTGCTGCTGGGGGGAATATTTTTCTTACCCAATCAGAGGAAGGTTACCATGACATATTCTAGCTAATCAGAGGACTAAGTAGCCTTGCAAAGGGTGGTATTATAGTAAGTGATATGACCCTAAACAGCGTAGAGTGGAGAAGGAGACAGAGAGAGAACGGAGCGGAGTATTATACACCGAGATTTATATGAGAGAGAGACAGAACGATTATAATATTTATATATATATTAGCAATATTTAATATTTATAGCATATTAGCAATTATAGCATTGTTTTTTTATTGTTTTAGCACTTGTATGATGGCAAGTAGTAAAAGATTTACCTTAGAACAAGCTCTGGAACAATTATTGGAAAGTGACGAGGAGAAATCCGAAGCTGACAGCTTTTTGAAAAAACGCTGTATATAAAGTTCATTATTTCATTGTTCTTTACACTTTTGATTGAACAATTACAAATATCTGTCTAGCAAAGGGTTTGAAAAATATACTTTTAGTTCAAAAACTGTTCACTATTGTTGTGTGAGGTGTGAGTTTCAGTAATAAATGACTAAAATAAAACTTTCGTTTTTGAAATTCTCTAGTTTATTGTAAATTTTTTACTCATACTTCCTTTATAAACACATTCTATGCATTCTTATGTTAGCTTACACTGTAAAAAAGAATACATTGATTTTATTGATATCTAATTAATAAAAATGAGGCAACAGATTACAAGCAATATTATTAATTAAATTTAACAAATTAGAATTGAGTAATAATTAATCAAATGAATTCCTTAAAAGTTAACCATTTAAAATGAGTAAAATTTACAAAATATATTTTATTGCCAACATTGAAGACACCTGGTGTTAACAAGCAGAATCACTGAAGGAGAAAACCATAATTAAAGTCACCATTGTGGAGATCAGTGTGTGTTTTAGTTGGGCTCTTGACCTTAAATTATTAACTTTAAGTTTCTTTTGGCTGCTGTACATGAGTTATAACAGTCAGATGAACAAATAGAAAAGATGATCTGATGGTGTTGGTTGTGTTTGAACATAATCATCGTTTCACAATCATTAGATCTGAATCACTGAACTCATATAGAGTCCAATTTATAAGTTAGGTTTACTTTATTAATTATAGCAGCACTGGCCTTGTACGGCATAGTATTTTTAACTTATTTGTAAGGCAAATAATTTCAAAAAAGTTTCTCTTACATAAAAAGGAGACACTAATCAGCCTGTGAATCTCAACAATGGTGACATTTATAAAGCATGTTGCAGTGCATTCTGGGTTCCACCAATCAAAACTCATTCATGGCTCCCATCATGCATTGCTGCATGAATAAATAATGAGCTTATGTTCAGAAGTGATCTGTTCGTCACCATTGCTGAGATTCATACGCAAAATCTTGATGTGTGTTTGTGCCAAAAAAAAAAAAAACAAAAAAAAAAAAAACACCATACATACATATTTATTTATTTTTTATTATTGATTTGATCATTTGGATTTCATTGAAACGGCTAAAAATATTATACTGCTGTAATTAATAAAGTTAACTTAACTCATAAATTGGACTCTATATGAGGTTCAGTGATTCTGGTCTAATAATTGTGAAATAATGATTATGTTAAAACACAACCAACGCCATTACATCACCTTTTCTCTTTGTTCATCTGGCTGTTATAACTCATGTACAGCAGCCGAACAAAACTTAAAGGTGCATTGCGCAACTTTTCATGTTAAAAATACCCGTTTTCTAACCCATACATGCTTAAACAATTGCCTGATGGTCTGAATGAGCCCTTCTCTGATCACTGCGATTGCCTCTATAATCCTGTACAGTAAAATAAATAAGAGGGATTCGGGTCGGAATCTGAGACTGGGCGTGACGTCATGCGCGTTCACGGCACGCTCATATGTCTGGCAGGTTTGTGTATGCGCCGACGCCGCCATTCTCCGTAGAAAATGGATTCTAAGAGATTATAAGAGACCGGCTTGTAGTTCATTTCAAACACCAACGCAAACTCCACGTAAGATAAAAAAAGAGAACTTTTGTCTAGTGCAACCAAAAGGTCCAAATTGGAGTCAGACAGGCGTCGGGGTAAGACGAGAGTAAACATAGGGAAGGCTTTCAACAAATGGAGAGATCTCCGGTCTGCTCTAGGGCTCAAACGGGATCCTCAGTTGGCTTTTTTCTTGATAAAAAGGTAAGATATATCCCATTCTCTAATGTCTGATACGGCCAATAATGACAATAAATGACGATCCATAAAATGTGTAATGCTTTAGCGTAAGCTAGATAAATGTACAATCGGAATAGGTTTTACTAACTTACCATTGTCAGTGATCAGGTTCAGAATGATTGTGATATAAAATGCTGATATATAAGTTAGATACTTAGACACAAATTTTGAGCAAATTACTGCTTAATTACGATGTATTGCTATTGGAATATGCTACTTAGCTGATCAATAAAACAGGCTAAACCCCCGCAAATCTTCGGCGGATTAGCCTGTTTGGCTTTTATGGTAACGTCATAGTGCCACTTGATTGTTTATTACCTTGAGACATTTGGGTGTACTTTGTTGACCGACTGTGTATGGTATGGTATCATGATTACTATTTTGAGCTTTTACAAAGTAATAACTTATATTGTTCATGAACGTGTTTCCATAATAATAGTCATAAGTGGATAGGCTACAGTAAACACATAAGACAGTTCAACATGGAGATAGATGGGAATTTTCTACTACCCCCATTTTTTCCCTCACACATAAGTGTGTTATTTACTCAATTGCCTTTCCTTTCACATATTTTAAATTAGTTTGCAGATTTAAAACTTTATTACCTCTGAAGACATTATGATTGTAAACAAAAGATTTGTGCGGCTGATGCTCCTTGGGTTATGACCAGCTCGTGCTCGTGCGTGTGCGTGTGGTCCGTGAGCGTGCACACCTCTGGTTGCAGTTTCGCTTGCCGCCAGAGGGGGCGTAGTTCTGCGAAAACTCAGACTCTTGCGCAATGCACCTTTAAAGTAAACAATTTAAGGTCAAGAGCCCAACTAAAACACACACTGATCTCCACAATGGTGACTTTAATTATGGTTTTCTCCTTCAGTGATTCTGCTTGTTAACATCAGGTGTCTTCAATGTTGGCAATAAAAGATATTTTGTAAATTTTACTCATTTTAAATGGTTAACTTTTAAGGAATTAATTTGATTAATTATTACTCAATTCTAATTAGTTAAATTTAATTAATAATATTGCTTGTAATCTGTTGCCTCATTTTTATTAATTAGATATTAATAAAATCAATGTATTCTTTTTTACAGTGTAGGGTCTTCTGAATCCATAGATACCAAACACATGGTGTTCCATCTCCATTATATGGTTTATAACCCCAAATGTAAAAATAGAGAAAACGGACCAAAAAGGGCTTAGTCCCCAGAGGGTTAACTCTTATTATATCTATTGTGTTTTTTTGGCCGCTGTGACAACCCTTTGTAAAGAGTTTTTAAAGGTGTTTGTTAATGACTAATAACTAATTTAAAGATGCATTAAACTTAGTCAATGCAGTTAAAACTGCATAAAAAGGTTGACTTTAACAGAATACCTGCCAAATAGTAAGCCATTATTAACTTACATTTTATAAATGCTTAATACATTTATTTATTCACCCTTATTTTACTCAGAGCCTATGGACACCTTGAACTGCAAGATGGGAAAAAAACAAAAAACAAACATATTTTGTTATTTCGTGATATTGAGTCTTTCTTTTGACATTATATTTCTATTAATGCAATATACATTACATGTCAAAACAGCAAAGATCTTCTCCTGGACTGAAGCACAGGCTCTACTTTTCAGCACAACGGTGACCCAAAAAACATTGTTCCAGTATATACCTGTTTTATAACTTACAGTTTATTACTTTTAAAATACATTTCGTGGGTGTGTCTTTTTATCGTACACTGTTAACCCTTTCAACCCCACAGGAAAATCCACACTAAAGAGTAAAAAGTAACATTGACGCAGTGTTGCAGTGAGATAATTAAGGGAATATGTAAGTGATTGTTGAGCATTAGTGATGAACACCTGCTGTTAACAAGCAGAATCACTGAAGAAAAGAGAAACACAAGAACAGAAAATAGAGAAACACAAGAAATACTAGGGATGGGCGATATATCGCACGATATTGTTATGCGCATCTCGTCAGTAAAGCCGGTTACTTGATTAGTAGTAAATCTCCTTCACCTGCTTTCAGATGGAGTGGCATTTACTACAAAGAGCCGTAGTTAACTGACAAGCTGAGCCATATCGCATTAATATCGCGGACGTATCGGCAGCAATAATTAATGCGATATGGCTCAGGTTGTCAGTTAACTACGGCTCTTTGTACACAGCAAAAACTCCAGTGTTAAATTAACACTCCTGGGAGTGTATGAGTCCACACTCAAGAGTGTTTAAGTTAATGAGATAATTAAGTGATTAATTTAGTGATGATTGAACATTATTGAAGACACCTGATGTTAACAAGTAGAATCACTGAAGGAGAAAATCACAAATTGTAAGTTACCATTAAGGTGATGGGTGTTTGCTTTAGTTGGGTTCTTGACCATTATATGTTTGCTTTAGATTTTGTTTGGTTGTTGTATCTGAATTGTAACTCCCAGTTGAACAAAGGAAAGAGTTGTCTGATGATGTTGGTTATATTATAACATTCTTAATTTGAACTTGATCACTGAACTCATTAAGATCCTTCTTTCTGACTTCGATTTATGTTGTTGGTTAAATTGAGAATTTTTGATATAATATAAAGGATTTCTTTAAAGTTTTTTTTTTTTTTTTTTTAAATCATTCTTTTAGGCACACACAGATGTCAAGATTCAGTCAATGCATCTCAACAATGGTGATGAGCAGAATATTCAATTAGGAAAAGTAAATTACATAGACAATTCAGATCATAATTTATTCATACCGCAATGCATGATGGGAGCCATTAATGAGTTGTGATTGGTGGCAGCCACTGCATCATGCTTTATTATTGTCACCATTGTTGAGATTCACAGGCTGATTATTAATGTCTATGTTTTAAATGAAGTAATCTGAATATCTATTGATCAGAACAATGTTTATTAAATATTTTGAATTATAAGTAAAGTACTGATAATCATAGGCTGAAGAATCACTAAACTGCTGCTAACAAGTTAAACCAAACTATCTCAATAAGTTTCCTTTTTCAGATCACAGCATGATTATGTCAAAACATAACCAACACTATCAGATCACATTTAACTTTGTTCATTTAACTGTTAGAAATCAATAACAGCAGACAAACAACAGTAAACATTAAAGTAAACATATAATGGTCTATAGCCCAACTAAAGCAAACACCCATTACCTTAATGGTAACTTACAATTTGTGATTTTCTCCTTCAGTGATTCTGCTTGTTAACATCAGGTGTCTTCAATAATGCTCAATAGTCACTTAATAATCACTTAATTATCTCATTAACTTTAACACTCTTGAGTGTGGACTCATATACACTCCCAGCCCCAGGAGTATTAATTTAACACCGCTCCATCTGAAAGCAGGTGATGGTGATTTACTACTAATCAAGGGAACCGGCTTTACTGACGAGATGCGCATAACAATATCGTGCGATATATCGCCCATCCCTAAGAAATACAACTGACTTCCAGCCATTACGCACTATTACACTTATTATTAACCAGTATGACTTTATATTTGTCATACATCTACAGAAGTTGTTATTGAGATGTTTAATTGAAAATGTTTGGTTTGAAGTTTCCATTTTAAAGATAAATGTTTGCTTTAGTTGGGTTCTGGACTCTTGACTCTTTACTCTTGACTTTTTAACATTAGGTTCTCTCTTGCTGCTTGAACTGTGTTTTTGCAGATCACACATGTGCATACACACATGGTTAGTGAATGATTGCAGTTATCTTGATTGCAATGCCCAAATCATCATATAGCCTGTTCAATCACTAACCTCATTCAGAGTTTAATTCTGTATTATAAGTGTTATATTTACCACCACTGTTAAACTACAGCAATGAGTCACAATGATGATTTTTTTTTTTTTTTTTTTACACATCATGAAACAAAGCTACACTGTATTGTAGAAACACAGAGATATCAAAAATTAGCACGTGAATCTCAACAATGGTGGCATTATTTTATTTATGCAGCAGTGCATGCTGGGAGTTTTATACTATCCTGAAACCCAGCATGCATTGCAGAAAGGTACTTTTGATTGTCACCATTGTTGAGATTCATATGCTGATTGTTGATGTCTGTGTGTGTCTGAATCCAGCAAGAGTTCTAAATGTTTTAATGCACTCTATGATTTCAATATCCTTCAAATTAACTGGTTACAGAAATATTACTGTATTTCATGTTGTATATTAACAGATAAACAATAAATATTAAATACCCATAAAGTCAAAGCTTATATACAGAATGTGATCAGAGAATCAGACATGTCCAGGATGATTATGGCATCATCACAACAGCCTAAAACACCTGATCATCTTCCTCTTGGCTTTTTCTTGCTATAACAAATGTGTTTTATAAACTCACAGTTACAGCATCTAGTGAGAAACTAATGTTATAAAGTCAAAGGTCAAGAGACCAACTAAATCAGGGGTGTCCAAACTCAGTCCTGCAGGACAGTGGCCCTCCAGGACTGAGTTTGGACATCCCTGAACTAAATCAAACACTGATCTACATCATGGTGACTACACACTTTATTATTTTCACTAAAATATCAACAACTAAATATCTGTTAATTCTCAACAAGAACTTTTGCACATGTATGAAATAAATAATGTTAAACAGGTTTGTAAACTGGTTTCACACTAGTTGGAAGTCACTTGTAGTTCTTGTGTTTCTCTTCTTGTTTCTCTGTCCTTCAGTGATTCTGCTTATCATGTGTTCATCAGTGTCTCAATTCACTCACTTCTTTTAATTCACTCTGTCAAGTGGACTGTATTAGTGAACTAATGTAGGGAATAGTGAATGAGGGTAAAGGGTGTGATTGGGAAAACAGCCTCTGAGTGTCGACTTTGAGCGCTGTTAATTTACAGTACATTCCTGTAGAAATCACTGGTGATCCCAGATTATTTTAGTTCAAAATATGTTTGAGCTTATATATCTCAATATTAATAACAGTCTGGTTAATTTTGAGTCTTGAACTATAAACTCTCAAGTGTTGGCTTTCTAAATGTATGTGTGTTATGTTTCTATTCAGAATTACTTATGAGCAGTAACCTTTTTATTTTGGGCATTTCATGTATGCAGCACTTGCCAAAATTGGGGGTGAAGGGGAAGGGGTTAAAGACACTAATCCCACAATGATGTGCTGGTGGTGACGTCAATCTAAAATATTAACCAACCTGCCCTGGGTCCATGAGGGCAAAGAGACAGTTTTTTTATATAAATATCACTGCCGAAATGAGCTATAGATTCAGTTGAAAATAATCAGAAGATTTAATCTATTAACATACCAGGGACACAAAGAAATAAGGTAAAATGTGATTTTAAAACAATATTAATATTACTGTTAAGAGCTTAAGTACAAGTCACTGGTGTCATTTCTAAACATTAAAATGCAGAAAAAAAAAGACTATTCAAAAGACTATTCAGAGACAAATGTCAGCTTAATTTGTTTAAATGCAACAACAGGTGATTTATAGACATTTAACTAAACTTAATAATTATAACTGGACTGTGAAGGAACTGAAGGTAAGAATTATGTATTTCATTTTCTAAATATGTTTTTTTTTTAATACTAAATAGCCAGTCAACTAATGAAATAACTGAATGTAAATTGTATTTTTTTTTTTTTTTTTATGTAAGTTTTCACACCTGTAGTAGGGTTAATGGGGGCCCCAAAAGGGAAATACTTTATTTTAAGGTTTCACGTTTAACTATTAACTACAACTTTTGCCTCAAGAAACTCCTAATTTGCTGCTTTTTAATAGTTAGTAATGTAGTTGTTAAGTGTAAGTATGGGGTCGGAATAAGGGATCTAAAATATGATCATTCAGAATAAGGCATTAATTATAAGGGGGGCATTTTACCCCAAGGGGGCATTTCCCCTCACTCTACCCTTATGCTTTAAAGCAGTGGTTCTCAACCCTGCCCCTGAAGGACCCCCAACACTGCACGTTTTCTTTGTCTCCCTTATCAAACACACCTGATTCAACTCATTAGCTCATTATCACATGGGTTAATGAGCTGATGAGTTGAATCAGGTGTGTTTGATTAGGGAGACAAATAAAATGTGCAGTGTTGGGGGTCCTTCAGGGGCAGGGTTGAGAACCACTGCTTTAAAGGGATCATGAACTGGATTATTTTATGATTTATAAAGTTTCCTGGGGTGCCCTTATATTGTTAGTACACAGCAAACACTCCAGTGTTAAATTAACACTCCTGGGAGTTTATATGAGTCCACACTCAAGAGTGTTAAAGTTAATGAGCTAATTAAGTGATTAATTGAGTGATGATTGAACATTATTGAAGACATCTGATGTTAACAAGCAGAATCACTGAAGGAGAAAATCACAAATTGTAAGCCACCGTTATGGTGATCAGTATTTGCTTTAGTTGGGCTCTTGACCCTTATATTATTAACTTTAGATTTTGTTTGGCTGCTGTTGGTGAGTTATAACAGCCAGATGAACAAAGAAAAAAGTGATGGTGCTGGTTAGTGTTGTAGTAGGGGGTGTCCTGCATGTTTTCAAACCGCCCATAGAGGGTGGGATCTCACTCACAGAATGTACACAGTGTCAGCCGTCTTTCTTTGGAAGCTAAGCTATCGGGTTCTTATTCTGTGGAGAAAGCTAAGTAGTAGGGGTTACCATACATCCTCTTTTTGCCGGACATGTCCAGCCATCGAGATTGTCCAAAATGTCCGGGATTCAGCTTTTGCTTTTGTGGTCGCCATTCATTGTTTACATGCACACCTTTTGTTTCAATCTAACTGAATTCATTCCGATTGGTGAATCTGATTGTAGTGTTTACATGAACGCTAAACAAGTGATCGGTTAATGTGCGTTTTAACATTGTTAAGAAAATTCCCGCTCCTCCGTGAGAGATACGAGACCGGTGCGTCTCACAGGTGTCGGTCATCAGTAATCACGCCGCCGGCCTCACGCCGTTCTCCCGCGCCCCTCAGCCTCGTCCTGCTCGCCACAGTAAACATAATGAATGGCGACAGAACGCAAAAGCCGAATCCCGGACATTTTGTGCGATCCCAAAAGCCCAGGCAGACACACGGAGACTAGTAGCTTAGCTTTATTGTTTACAACTGCTCTCTAACCGGTAGGCGTGGCTTGGGAGTGGCCTCCTTGTGCAGCGAATGCAGTGAAGTGCATTCTGGGAGTTGTTGTCTGTTGCCTACGAATGCAGTGAAGTGCATTCTGGGAGTTGTTGTCTTTCATCCATATAAGCCAAAAATACATTTCTGGCTTTTCTCATTCACATTTCTACGACATAAATGACCCAATTTAAATACACATTCATCTTTCCAGAGATGAAGTATCCCTTTAATCATGGCACAATGTTTCTCCTGGTTTCCACGGCAGCGCTGTTTGATCTAATAGAGATACACTGTCAGAAATAGGGGTACAGTAGGAGTCCATTTCTGTCCCCCAAGGTACAATCTACACTAACGTATCCCATAGGGCTTATTATTGGACCTCAAGGTATATACCTTTTTGAGGGTGAAAAAGGTACATATGTTCCCAAGCATTAAAAGGTACACATATGTACCGTTTCTTTTAAAGGTTAAGGTACAATATCAAAAGACAGCCTCTGCTAAGTAATTTTTTTTGTAAAAAAAAAAAAAGAAGTTTTTTTAAAGGTTTTAATGATACCTTAATTATTTAGAGGTAGATTTTAACTTATCACTATATTTGAGTAGCCTTGAAATAAAGGAAATTATTTTGTAAGTCAATTTGTTGATATTAAATCATTATAACATCAAAAAACAAAAATGGTGCACAGCAAAAACTCCAGTGTTAAATTAACTCTCCTGGGAGTTTATTTGACTCCTAACTCAAGCAGGGGCGATTCTAGGATTTTCATTTTAGGGGGGCTCAGCTCCCAATGAGGGTATGATGTAAAAAAAAAAAAAAAAAAAAGTTAGTTTATGGTCTAATGCTCACTATTAACTAGTTTCATTCATTCATCCAGTAACATGCATATGGCAGGGTTTTATAATCACTGAGGTCCTGAATGCAATGTATTTAGGGGGGTTCGGGGGCATGCTCCCCCGAGAAAATTTTGATTTCTCTGATCTACATGTGTGCATTTTAAGATGTTTTGAAGGCCAAAAAAAATTGGATGACAATAGCTTTAAAACCATGTGCGGGCAGCTGTTTTTTTTTTCTCACCTCATCAGCATCACACTCTTTTTCTCTTTGTTTTTATCTTGCTCTGTCTTTTCCCCTCCTAAAGCTGAGCTTTGACTGATATAGGCTTTTTATTTTTGTCTGTCAGTGAAGAAAGTAATTTCAAATCATTTAACTAACCAGCTAAATGTGTATTAATGTAATTGTCTATTGGCAATATGAATAATCTGTTCTATATTTATTTCTATTTATTAAAAATAACAACATGAATTATCAATTTGCCACTTCTATAAATCAAGTAGCCTACTTAAAAGAAAATCACAAATCCCTTTACTCTACACAGTAAATTCCCCAGTGTTAAATTAACACTGCTCAGAGCACATATGGTCCCACTCTACATGGTGTTAAAGTAACACTGAAGCAGTGTTAAAGTTAATGAGACAATTAAGTGATTAATTGAGTGATGATTGAGCATTATTGAAGACATCTGATGTTAACAAGCAGAATCATAAAAGGACGGCATTCATTTTCTAATATCCGTACTCTTTTTAATATTTTATACTCAGGACAAAACAATAGCTCCGCTGAGGTGATCATCTCGTTAGATGCCGAAAAGGCATTTGATAGGATAGAATGGGCTTATCTGTTTAGGACATTAGAGGAGTTCGGTTTTGGGGATCGATTGATTTCATGGATACGTTTATTATATGCTGGCCCTCAAGCTTCAGTTTATACTAATAATGCAAAATCTGAGTATTTTACTTTATCACGGGGTACGAGCCAGGGATGTCCTCTATCTCCAATACTTTTTGCCATAGCTATTGAACCCCTTTCAATAATGCTTAGAACACTTCCGATATTTCAGGGCATAATCCGCAAGGGAACTGAATATAAATTGGCTTTATATGCTGACGACTTGTTACTCTGTTACCAGCCCGACTGCATCTATCCCCGGGATAATACATCTATTAGATGATTTTGGGAAATTTTCTGGGTATAAATTGAACTTACAGAAGAGTGAATGTCTACCCATAAATCAGTCTGGCCAAAAACTAAAACAGAATGACATACCCTTCCACTTGGTGAATTCTAAATTTAAGTATCTTGGTGTTAAAGGTGAACTAAGTAACTTTTGTACCTTAACTGAACAGCTTCAGAGTCATTGGAATGGTTATATTACTTATTTCGGGTTGAATGGTGGTCGTTTCGCACCCCCCTGGTGCCTGTGAGCGGAAAATCCGCACTTGCAACTTTGAGCCGGCGGGCCGCGTCAGGAAGTATCGCGTGATATCAGGTCTCGCGATGTAAACAATTGCTTTAAGGCCAAAAGAAATCTGCTAAAATGCTGTCATTATTGCGCTCCCTCATGTTGTTCGAACCCGAATGAAGAAGACGTTTTAAAGAATGTCCCGTCTGCTTTGATGTCGTTGATCTATAGCCTCTGGTGTCTGAGAATCTCCAACAAGTTTTTACAACAGTGTTGTCAAATATCTATTCCGAAGCTGTGGGGGGTGCTCTAGAGAGAAACCTGCGATCAAAAAGCGAGAATACAGCGAAGAAATCCCGAAACTACTGAGCCCCGCTTTAATGTTACGCTTTCTTATTCCGCCTTAAAAGCAGCAAATTTTACACCTTTGGTTTCATACATGAAGTCCGCTTTTTTAAGATGGGCAACTCTCCCATTATCTCCACTAGGTAGGATAAACGCTGTTAAAATGAACATTCTGCCAAAATTTCTTTACCTCTTTCAAGCTATTCCTCTGTTTTTACCCAAATCTTTCTTCAAGAATATAGACAAACTAATAGAGTTTCCAAAATTTTGCTCCAAAAAAGTCGGCTAAGTGGAGGGCTTTCCCTGCCTAACTTTATGTATTATTACTGGGCGGCGAATATTCAGAAATTAGTGTTTTGGGTACAGACCCCCCTCTTTACCATGGCGCCGCTTAGAAGCTAAGTCTTGCATTTTAACATCTCTCCCTGCTATGGTATTCTCTTCTCTCCCTATGTCCCTTTCACATTACACGAAAAACCCAATAGTATGCTCTTCTCTCAAAATATTCTTTCAATTTCGGCGCCATTTTAAAGGGATAGTTCACTTTGAAAATAAATTTTGGTATGTTTTAGCTTACCTCAAGGGCATCCAAGATGTAGGTGTCTTTGTTTCCGCAGTCAGAGGTGGAGAGTCCAGGGGTCAGAAAGTAAAAGTCCTGCCATATGTTTATTCCACCCATGAACTCACACAGCAAAAACTCCAGTGTTAAATGAACTCTCCTGTGAGTTTATTTGGCTCCAGACTCAAGAGTGTTAAAGTTAATGAGATAATTAAGTGATTGTTTGAGCATTATTGAAAACAGTGTTAACAAGCAGAATTACTGAAGGAGAAAATCTCTTTTTTAAGTTGCCATTATGGTGATCAGTGTTTGCTTTGGTTGGGCTCTTGACCCTTAAACTAATAACTTTAGATTTTGTTTGGCTGTTGTATCTGGGTTATAACTCTCAGATGAACAAAGAGAAAAACAATTCTTAAAAATTATTTAGTTTTTGAATAGTTCTCTAAAAGACAGCAGTGCATAGGCTAATTATTGACAGCTTTCCCAAATCATAAGTCTGCTACGCTATTTCATATTTATAATTAGTGTACAGTATCTAGCAGTAATGTTAATCTAGTGCTAGTAATTTGTCCTGCATTAGTTATTAATTAGTTTTGCATGAATTGTGAATTTTTTTCATTATTTCTCTGGGAAGTATTGAAAAATAGTAGTTATTGATTAGTTATTAGTGAACTACCACTTAAATCTGTAAAAAAAATCAGTAGTTCTCTGGGAAGTATTAAAAAATAGTAGTTATTGATTAGTTAATAGTGAACTACCACTTAAATCTGTGTGCTATTACTTACTAATTCGTTAATCAGAGTTACTTGTTAGTTAATTGTAGTTACTAGATTGTTAATATTGTGTTACTCATTTGTTCCTGTGTAGTTATTCATTAACGAAGGATCCGTATTTTAAAGTGTTACCAGATTTTCTTTTTCTTTATCAGAACAACTTTTAAGAAATAATTTGAATTATATTGAAAAATCTGGAACTTAATCTGTAGAATTACTGTGATGTTGTAATGACCAATATACATTTAAGTCAGAGATTAGGCTCTAATTGAGTTCAGTGATTCAGATCAAATTATGATTATGTTCAAATATAACCAACACCACCTGATCAACTTTCTTTTTGTTCATCTGGCTGTAATAACTCAGATCAACAGCCAAACAAAATCTAAAGATAATCATTTGAGACTTCCGGTTAGCGAGTGGGATGGAGTAGCAGTGTTTTTCCAAGCTCCGACCACACAATCTCTATTTTTGGTATTATTCAGTCAGTTTAATCTTAACCTCGCTATATCTGCCTTTAAATAGTGTTTGGACAGTCCCAGCCGGCCACTATGTCTAAAGCCGCCAAACAATCGAAGAAAGAACTTGCATCACCGGACTCTGCTATCGACAATGTTACTTTGGCTAATATGCTAGCGGAACTGCGCGCAGACTTGTTAACTAAGCCTGACTCACTGTCCGCCAGATTTGAAAACAAACTCGCGGTCATCGACGCGAAATTAGACGGTGTACAGACCACGATCGCTAATCATGAACAACGTATTTCCGACCTGGAATCTGGGCTGAATCAAATGCAGTCACTGGAATCTCAGCTTTCCAACTTGGCTGATGACAACGCTAAACTAAAAGCCAAAATTACTGATCTGGAGGGGAGGAGCAGACGGTGCAACGTGCGTCTCATCGGGATACCCGAATCTGTGGAGGGAACACGACCAACAATATTCTTCTCTAATCTCCTGATGGACATACTGGGCCAAGATGTGCTGACTTCTCCACCGGAGCTTGATAGGGCTCATCGCGCGCTGAGACCCAAACCAGCAGAGGGGGGTAAACCTAGAGCCGTGATCATTTGCTTCCACAAATTTCAGACCAAGGACATGGTAATTCGTGCTGCCCGCAAGAAGCGAGACGACCTAAAATACGATGGCAAGTCAGTGTACTTATACGATGATTACTGTCCTGAGGTGATGGACCAACGAGCTGAGTACAAAGAAGTCATGCGTCAGCTGTTTACTCTCAAACTCAAGCCGTCACTGCTATACCCAGCGCGACTGTTTATTAAGGCTGATGACGGGGGGAGAGACGGCGCCTCTTTTCAGTGAAGGAAGCTCAACAGTTTTTGGCTTCATACCAGAAACCTGGATCTTTGATGGGAAGTGGTGACTGATCCCTACAGGAGGCGATTTGCTACTCATGGTACTCTTGTCTCTGAGTATTTATTTATTTATTTTTTTTTTTCTCTCTCTCTCTCTACTTTTTTTCTTTGTACTCACATGGACGGATATGACTGGTAGCCTAGTTAAACTATGTTCTCAGATGGTCTGATGGGTTTACAGGAAGGCCGTTTTATTTTTTTGTGTGATGTTTTTGTTGATATATACTTACATGCATATATTTAGTTTCACTCTAACCTACATTTTAATGTAACCCCTGTTTGAAATAAGTACGACCATGGGCTATGTAACCGTCAACACATGGACAATGAGTAATGTGGAGTATCTTGTGAGTGCAGGCCAGTGTGAGTTGCAGTAAAGTGTCGTCTTTTGTTTTGGACTGTATTAATAACTCAGCTGTCCATGCTGGCACGAAATGTATAGAGAGGGAGGGGGGAGGGGGGAGGGGAAAGAAGAAATAATCTGAGCGTTTATTCAGAGGTGTTTTGAAAGAAATATTAGTTAAATAATTTGTTCATACGATTGTGTGGTGGAGTGTGAGGTTTAAAGGGGAAGTAGCTCCGGAAGAATTTTGATAAGTAGATTACATGTTTGGGGGGAGTGGCGCTTGGGTGGGTGGGTGGGTGTGTGGAGGGGGGGGGGGGGGGGGCTTGGCATTTTTCCCTTTTTTTTCTTTTTCTTTTTTTTTCTTTTTTTTTTTTTTTTGTCAAGCATATCACTCATATATTACACTATAATTTTAACCTACTTTTGCCTCAATGGGAAGTAGACAAACAATGAATAACATTCGCTTCATATCATGGAATGTCAAAGGGGCAAACCAACCTACTAAAATAAATAAGATTATCTCCCACCTCCAAGATTTGAAAGGAGATATAGTATTTATGCAGGAGACCCACTTACCTACAGGTCAGATTATGCGCTTAAAAAGGAGTAGGTTTAGTCAGGTATATCACTCCAAATTCAGTGCAAGAGCCAGGGGTGCTGCCATTTTGATCCAAAATAATATTCCATTTGAAGCAGATGATGTTATTACAGACTTAAATGGCCGGTTCGTTATTGTATCAGGGACACTCTGTAACACTAAAGTTGTCTTGGCCAGCCTCTACGCACCAAATTGGGATGATGAACAATTTGTTTCAAAAATATTTACTTCTATTCCTAATATTGAAACACATCATATTATCATTGGGGGAGACTTTAACTTTGTGCAGGATGCCAATTTGGACAGATCGTCTCTTAGACCGCATTCCCTTACTAAGTCTGCCAAGCTACTAGCGTCCTTTGCAGAAGAGCTAGGCATGTCTGATCCATGGAGGTGTAAATACCCTGGAAAAAAATCCTTTTCTTTCTTCTCACATGTCCACCGCACCTACTCTCGAATAGATTTTTTTCTTATAGATAACAGACTGTTGTCGAATGTTCTATCATGCGATTACCATAGCATTGTGATCTCAGACCATGCTCCAACGTCACTAGACATAAACTTCCCTAATCACAACCGTTTTTTTAAACCATGGAGATTTAACTCAAATTTGCTTGCCGACGACCCTCTGGTGGATTCTTTAAGATCAAGCATTAAACTATTTCTTGAAATAAATGACAATCCAGACGTTGCGAGGGGTACCCTGTGGGAGTCCCTCAAAGCATATTTAAGAGGCCAGATAATTTCTTACACAGCCCACCTCAGAAAACTGCCATGTCTAGACAAAGTGAGCTAGCACAAAAAATTCTCGAAATTGACGATAGCTATGCAAATAACCCAGACCCCTCACTTTATAAGAAGCGTTTACAATATCAGACAGAATTCAACCTTTTAACGTCAAACGATGCAGAAATGCAACTGCTTAAGTCGAGACAAAGAATTTTTGAGTCGGGGGACAAGGCTGGTAAACTCCTTGCCCAGCAAGCTAGAGCTGCAGCAGCATCTAGGTTCATTCCTAGTATTATATCTTCATCAGGCACCATTACCACGGACCCAAAACTTATTAACGAAACGTTTTCTAAATTTTACTCTGATCTATATGCCTCTGATCACCCTAATACCAGTTCAACAAGTGGTTTAAGTTCTATCGAGTTCCCTAAAGTGGATCAGGGACTAGTAGATAATTTAGCTAAGCCAATCTGTACAGCGGAAATAATGGGAGCGATAACTACGCTGCAGAGTGGGAAATCACCCGGTCCAGACGGATTCACAGTAGAATTCTACAAGAAATTTGCCCCACTTCTCTCTAAAGTGCTAAGTGACATGTATAATGAAGCCCTATCACTTGGCAGACTTCCTCCAACCCTGACCAATGCCACAATTACTCTTCTCCTAAAAAAGGACAAAGATCCCTTACTTTGCAGTAGCTTCAGACCCATATCATTACTAAACGTGGATTACAAAATTCTTGCTAAGATCCTAGCCCTCCGCCTTCAGAAGGTGTTGCCAGGGATCATTTCAACAGACCAAACAGGTTTTATGCTGGGGAGGCACTCATTTCATAACACCAGAAGACTTCTAAACATTCTGAACATGCCCAGCTCCAGCACTCCTGAGATATTGGTGTCGCTGGATGCTGAGAAAGCTTTTGATAGGGTAGAGTGGAGGTTTCTTTTTGAAATGATGGATAGATTTGGTTTGGGTTCAGGTTTCATATCATGGGTGAAATTGTTATATTCATCCCCAGTAGCATCTGTACAAAAGAACAATGTGCTCTCACCATCTTTCCAGCTTCACCGTGGCACAAGACAAGGGTGCCCCCTGTCCCCTTTGCTGTTTGCCATAGCCATCGAGCCTTTGGCTATCTGGCTAAGATCTGAAGAAAAATTTGAGGGCATTTCACGTCAAGGGACGGTACATAAGCTATCACTGTACGCGGATGACTTGCTCTTGTATGTATCCAACCCGTCTTCCTCTCTTCCTGTAATTTTAGAAATTTTAAAACAATTTGGCCAACTGTCAGGATATAAACTAAATTTTGGGAAGAGTGAGTCATTCGCAATCAACAATCTAGTAGGTAAATTGCCAAACCATGTAGCCCCTTTTAAGTGGGTGGATCAAGGCTTCAAATATTTGGGTATTTTCATCACCGGGTCCTTGGCAAGCACTTTTAATAGTAATTTCAACCCTTTGCTTAAAAAAGTCGAGGAAGACTTCAACAGATGGTCTACTCTGCCCCTCTCCTTAGCTGGCAGGGTCAACCTAATCAAAATGACCATCCTCCCAAAGTTTCTTTATCTATTCCAACATATCCCCGTACTCATCTCAAAGAAATTTTTTGCCAAAGTAGATAAATCAGTCTCTCACTTTCTTTGGGGTAACAAACCAGTGCGCATGCGGAAAAACATATTGCAGCTCCCTAAAAGGTCCGGGGGTCTGGCCCTCCCCAATTTTCTACATTATTACTGGGCTGCTAACATTCAAAAACTCCTATACTGGACAGTCGAAACGGTTGCCATTCAGCCAGCCTGGGTCCAAGTAGAACTTTCCTCCTCTAAAACCCTATTACAATCATGGTTATGCTCCCAACTCCCAATGTCAACTACTGACATTAGTGTTAACCCTGTAGTCACTCAATCGCTTAAAATATGGATGCAATTTAGAAAGCATTTTGGCCTGAAGCATCCCTCTATCCTTGCCCCTGTAACCCACAATCACAGTTTCAAACCTTCTACACAGCAAAAACTCCAGTGTTAAATTAACACTCCTGGGAGTGTATATGAGTCCACACTCAAAAGTGTAAAGTGTTAAAATATGAGTGTTAAATTAACACTCAAGAGTGTTAAAGTTAATGAGATAATTAAGTGATTAATTTAGTGATGATTGAGCATTATTGAAGACACCTGATGTTAACAAGCAGAATCACTGAAGGAGGAAATCACTAATTGTAAGTTACCATTAAGGTGATGGGTGTTTGCTTTAGTTGGGCTCTTGACACTTATATGTTTACTTTAAATTTTGTTTGTCTGCTATTATTGATTTATAACAGTCAAATGAACAAAGAGACAATGTGATCTGATGGTGTTGGTTATGTTTTGACATAATCATGTTGTGATCCGTAAAACAAAACTTATTGAGATGGCTTAACTTGTTATTTACAGCAGCTCTGTGATTCTACAGCATATGATTTTCAGTATTTTTCATATAATCCAAAAATATTTCATTACCATTGTTCTGATCAAAAGAATTTCAAATAAATTCATTTAAAACACAGACATCAATAATCAGCCTGTGAATCTCAACAATGGTGACAATAATAAAGCATGTTGCAGTGGCTGCCACCAATCACAACTCATTAATGGCTCCCATCATGCATTGCGGTATGAATAAATTATGATCTGAATTGTCTATGTAATTTACTTTTCCTAATTGAATATTCTGCTCATCACCATTGTTGAGATGCATAGACTGAATCTTGACGTCTGTGTGTGCCTAAAAGAAAGATTTTTTTATTTTTTTTTAAAACAACTTTTAAGAAATCCTTTGTATTATATTTAAAATTCTGGATATTTATGCAGAATCACAGTTATGCTGTAATCAACAACATACATCTAAGTCAGAAACAAGGATCTTAATGAGTTCAGTGATCAATTTCAACTGATGATTATCATAATATAACCAACAACATCAGATCACTTTGTTCTTTGTTCATCTGGCAGTTATAAGATACAACAGCCAAACAAAATCTAAAATAAATGTATAATGGTCAAGAGCCCGACTAAAGCAAACACCCATCACCATAACGGTGGCTTACAATTTGTGATTTTCTCCTTCAGTGATTCGGCTTGTTAACATCAGGTGTCTTCAATAATGATCAATCATTACTAAATTAATAGCTTAATTATCTCATTAACTTTAACACTCTTGAGTGTTAATTTAACACTCATATTTTAACACTTTACACTCTTGAGTGTGGACTCATATACACTCCCAGGAGTGTTAATTTAACACTGGAGTTTTTGCTGTGTATTATGGACCCTGCCTTTCAACTCTGGAGCGACAGAGGTATCACCGCTATCAAAGTCTTCTATGACAATGGTACCTTCATGTCTTTCGCCGACCTATCAACCAAATTTCAACTACCTGCTTCTCACCTTTTTCGCTTCTTTCAAATTAGGCATTTTGTACAAAGAAATTACCCTGACTTCCCAAATCTACCACCAGAGACTTTGGTAGACACTCTTCTCCAAGTAAATCCCAATCAGAGAGGAGCTATTTCTCATATCTTTAAAGCCCTTGATTCCACTCTCTCTAATTTCCCCCAAAAAACCAGAGATCTATGGGAACAGGACTTGGGGCATATTGAGGAAGATCAATGGGACCAGATTCTAGAGCTAGTCCATAACTCTTCCATCTGTGCACGGCACGGACTGATTCAATGTAAACTAATACATAGGACTTACTACACCAACCACAGATTGTCTAAATTCTACCCCAATGTTATGGATGTCTGTAATCGGTGCAACCAATCTCCTGCAGATTTCATTCACATGTTTTGGTCATGTTCAAAGCTAACAGAGTTTTGGTTTAAAATTTTCAACACTCTTCACAAAGCCTACCATTGTATATCAAACCCAAATCCTTTGTCTGCGCTTTTTGGTATTTCACATGGCAGCACTCTAATAGCTGAAGCACAACATTCTTTGGCCTTCTGTACTCTGCTTGCTAGGCGATTGATCTTACTTAACTGGAAGCAAGCCTTACCTCCATCATATGACAGATGGATTAAGGAAGTTTTACATAACCTAAAACTTGAGAGGTTAAGGTTCTCCCTTAGAGGCTCCTTGAAGAGATTTGACAAAACTTGGAACCCCTTGCTTTCCATCATAGATTCTCTAAATATCATTCCTGATGAGTGAAATGTTTATGTCCTCTGGACACACAGCGTAACTAACCACAATGCTACTTCTTATTTTTTTTTTTTTTTTTTTTTTTTTTTTTTTTTATTTATTATTATTTTTTTTTTTCTCTTGTTTGTTGTTTAGGAGCGGGTGGCTTCAGGGTCTAGGACCCATGTAGGGGACAGGGATATTGTAATGTTGGAAGTGTGGGGGGGAGAAACTGGAAAAAATGTGAGCACTGTTGCATATTTATAATGTACTGTTTCTCATTGTGTGCATTTTGTATTTTGGTGCTCAATAAACATATAAAAAAAAAAAAAAAAAAAAAAGATAATCATTTGAAGGTCAACTGCCCAACTAAATCGAACACTAATCTCCATAACAGTGTCTAAAATTGTGATTTTTCTCCTTCAGTGATTCTGCTTGTTAACATCAGGTGTCTTCAATAATGGTCAATCATCACTCAATGAATCACTTAATTAGCTCATTAACTTTAGCACTCTTGAGTCTGGAGCCAAATAAACTCACAGGAGAGTTCATTTAACACAGGAGTTTTTGCTGTGTGAGTTCATGGGTGGAATAAACATATGGCAGGACTTTTACTTTCTGACCCCTGGAATCTCCACCTCTGGCTCTGAGCAGTGTTAATTTAACACTGGGGAATTTACTGTGTACTCTTACTCTAATATACACTGTTAGACCTTACCGGGTTTTTTTACAGTAAAATACTGGCAACACTGTTGCCAGTAATATACTGTTAATTGTACAGTTATTTACTGTAATCTAAAGTTTGTTTCTGTAAAAATGCACTAAATTAAAATTCAAGGTAACTAATTACACTTGCAGAAACCAACTGTCTTAAATTAACCAACTGTCATTTAAAAGTATGAACTAAAATTTATAATGCATAAATAACGTGAGCAAAGTATTACTGTGAACTTCTTTCATTTGAAACCACTAAAAAACTATTGCACACATAAAGATATTTCCACTGGATCAGCAACTACACAGTCACCGCCTGTTAAATAAAGCAACATGCAGCATATCATCAATGTTTCTAGGTCTTCTCCTGGACTGAAGCACAGGCTCTACTCTTCAGCACAACGGTGACCCAAAAAAATTATTTTACAGTAAACTACTGGCAACAGTGTTGCCAGTATAAACCTGTTTTATAACTTACAGTTTATTACTGTTAAAATACATTTTGTGGGTGTGACTTTTTTATCTTACACTGTTAACCCTTTCATCCCCACAGGGAAATCCACACTACAAAGAGTAAAAAGTAACATTGACGCAGTGTTACAGTGAGATAATTAAGAGAATATGTTGAATAATAAGTGAATAAGTGAAATAAGTGAATATTGAACATTAGTGAATAATGCCTGCTGTTAACAAGCAGAATCACTGAAGGAAAGAGAAACACAAGAACAGAAAATAGAGAAACACAAGAACTAAGACTGACTTCCAGCCATTACACATTATTACACTTATTATTAACCAGTATGACTTTATTTCTGTCATACATCTACAGAAGTTATCGAGATGTTTAATTGAAAATGTTTGGTTTGAAGTTACCATGATAGAGATCAGTGTTTGCTTTAGTTGGGATGCTGACCCTTTATAACATTAGTATTTCACCGGCCGAATGATCTGTGTCTTTGCACTTGTGCACACACACAGTTTGTGAATGATTGCAGTTATACTGATTATGATGAAAAAAAAAATCATTGTATAGCCTGTTCATACATTAAATCTCTTTCAGTTTTTAATTCTGTATCAAAAGTGTCATATTACCACCACTGTGAAACCATAGTAATAAATTACAATCATCATTTTTTTAACACATAATGCACAGCCTAAAAAAGAAACAGAGCTACAATGTCATGTAGAAACACAGAAATATCAAAAATCTGCATATGTCTCTCATCAATGGTGGCAATAATTTATGTGTATTTATTTATTCATGCAGGAGTGCATGCTGGGAGTTTTATACAATCCTGGAACCCAGCATGCATTGCGACATGCAAGTTTTTATTGTCACCATTGTTGAGATTCATGTGCTGATTGTTGATGTCTGTGTGTATCTAAGAGAAGCAGGAGCTCAAAATGTAATAAAGCATTATATTATTTCAATATTCTTCAGAATAACTAATTACAGAAACATTGCTGTATTTCATTATAGATTAACAGATATATGATTAATATGAAAAAGCCATAAATCCAAAGCTTTTACACTGGTTAAGATCAGAGAATCAGACATGTCCAGGATGACTATGCATTCATCACAACAGTCATAAACACCTTATCACCTTTCTCTTGACTTTTTCTTGCCATAACAAATGTGTTTTATAAACTCATAGTTAAAGCAGTCAGAGAAAAACTGGTATAATTAAGTTAATGGTTCAAGAGCCCAACTAAAACAAACACTGATCTCCATCATGGTGATAATAACTTTATTATTTTCAATAAAACATCAACAATTAAATATCTGTTAATTCTCAAGAATAACTTTTGTACAAAAAAAAAAAAATTATGTTAAACTGGTTTGTAAACTGGTTTCACCCTCAGTGTTGCTGGAAGTCAGTTGTAGTTCTTGTGTTTCTCTTTTTTCTGTTCTTATTTTTTCTGTCCTTCAGTGATTCTGCTTATCAGGCGTTCATCAGTGTCTCAATTCACTCACTTCTTTTCATTCACTCTGTCAAGTGGACTATATTAGTGAACTAATGTAGGGAATAGTGGATGAGGGTATAGGGTGTGATTGGGAAAACAGCCTCTGAGTGTCGATTTTGAGCACTGTTCATTTACAGTATATTCCTGTAGGCTATTTTTGTTTTCTACAGTATATTACTGTTTTAATGGAAAATGGTATGATACTGTCTGAATTAGGCCTTTTTTTACAGCAAGGGTTAACAGTGTATGTATCATGATACACTCCTCCTGATTCATTATTACTCAATACAAAACTATATTTATTAATACAAAACAAAATAACTCCACATGATGTTTCTCTCTGGGCCATCTAGTGCTTTCAGACAATGATGTGTGTCTTTAATCATTTCTGTGCATGGCTGCATAATGTAATGCCGAAATACAAAATAATATGTTTTAAAGTTTAAAAAGTAAATTAAAATAAATCATGATCGTTTTCTAAAGTATGTTTTCATGGGTGTTAATCGCTTCATTTTTGTAGGAATAAAAAACAACTATCACACTGTGATAAGGGCTGAAGGTGAACGCAGCGAAACGTATTGGTATTGGATGAGAAACCGAACCGTCCCATGTTGCTCCCAATGCTCCAGTAACATTACATTATGTAAATTGCAATGCATTTATGACAAAGAACTGCACCGATGCAGATGTAGACCTAATATCATAGCAATCTAACAATGAATGCACTCACGACAAACCTTGTACTCTCTGATGTTCGCTCTGCTCGGCGCCCCTGCAGATTGAAAAATGCGCTAACTCCAAGCAGACTCAGATAAGGGGAGGAGCCGAAACTTGACCGCCGTTTCAAATTAGTTTTTTTAAAGGGGACTGAAGCGATCAAAAATGTATTAATCAAATATTTTTAAGGGGGGCTGAAGCCCCCCTAAAAAGGGCCTAGTGACGCCCCTGAACTCAAGAGTGTTAAAGTGTTAAAATATGAGTGTTAAATTAACACTCAAGAGTGTTAAAGTTAATGAGATAATTAGGTGATTCATTGAGTGATGATTGACCATTATTGAAGACATTTGACATACTGTACCCCTATTTCTTAGCCTGGGAAAACCCAGACAACTTCCGGCAAATTTAGATTTGCTCTGCAAGTAGTCTGGCAAAGAGCTCATTCAAGTCCATTTCCCCATGCCGAGAAATCGCGGCACCAATCAGAAACGTTGAGGCGGGCTTTACAAGATGACGATCGCTCTGATTGGTTTTAGGTCTAACCTATCCAATTGTGCCCAGTAGGGCTGGGCGATTTAAATCGCGATATTGTTATGCGCATCTCGTCAGTAAAGCCGGTTCCTTGATTTAGTAGTAAATTACCATCACCTGCTTTCAGATGAAGCGGCATTTAGGGCTGATGAGATAATTAAGTGATTAATTTAGTGATGATTGAGCATTATTGAAGACACCTGATGTTAACAAGCAGAATCACTGAAGAAGAAAATCACAAATTGTAAGTTACCATTAAGGTGATGGGAGTTTGCTTAAGTTGGGCTCTAGACCATTATATGTTTCCTTTAATATTTACTGTTGTTTGTCTGCTGTTATTGATTTATAACAGTTAAATGAACAAAGTAAAATGTTATCTTATAGTGCTGGTTATGTTTTGACATAATCATACTGTGATCTGAAAAGTGAAACATATTAAGATAGTTTGGTTTAACTTGTTAGCAGCAGTTTTGTGATTCTTCAGCCTATAATTATCAGGACTTTACTTATTATTCAAAATATTTAATAAACATTGCTCTGATCAAAAAGACGTTCAGACATCAATAATCAGCCTGTGAATCTCAACAATGGTGGCAATAATAAAGCATGTTGCAGTGGCTACCACCAATCACAACTCATTAATGGCTCCCATCATGCATTGCGGTATGAATAAATTATGATCTGAATTGTCTATGTTAGGGCTGGGCGATTTAAATCGCGATATTGTTATGCGCATCTCATCAGTAATGCCGGTTCCTTTGATTAGTAGTAAATCGCCATCACCTGCTTTCAGATGAAGCGGCATTTACTACAAAGAGCCATAGTTAACTGACAAGCTGAGCCAAATCACATCAATATCGCGGACGTATCGCCAGCGATATTTAATGCGATATGGCTCCGCTTGTCAGTTAACTACGGCTCTTTGTACACAGCAAAACCTCCAGTGTTAAATTAACACCCCTGGGAGTGTATGAGTCCACACTCAAGAGTGTTTACGTTAATGAGATAACTAAGTGATTAATTTAGTGATGATTGAGCATTATTGAAGACACCTGATGTTAACAAGTAGAATCGCTGAAGGAGAAAATCGCAAATTGTAAGTTACCATTATTGTGATGGGTAGTTGCTTTAGTTGGTCTCTGACCCTTTCATGTGTACTTTAGATTTTGTTTGGTGGTTGTATCTGAATTAAAACTGCCAGTTGAACAAAGTAAAAAGTGATCTTTGTTGGTTATATTATGACAATCATCATTTGAACTTGATCACTGAGCTCATTAAGATCCTTCTTTCTGACTTCGATTTATGTTGTTGATTACAGCATAATTATGAATCTGAATAAATGGCCAGAATTTTTGATATAATATAAAGGATTCCTTAAAACTTGTTTTAAAAAAAATCATTCTTTTAGGCACACACAGATGTCAAGATTCAGTCTATGCATCTCAACAATGGTGAGGAGCAGAATATTCAATGAGGAAAAGTAAATTACATAGACAATTCAGATCATAATTTATTCATACCGCAATGCATGATGGGAGCCATTAATGAGTTGTGATTGGTGGCAGCCACTGCAACATGCTTTATTATTGTCACCACCATTGTTGAGATTCACAGGCTGATTATTGATGTCTGAACGTCTTTTTGGTCAGATCAATGTTTATTTTGAATAATAAGTAAAGTCCTGATAATTATAGGCTGAAGAATCACAAAACTGCTACTAACAAGTTAAACCAAACTATCTTAATATGTTTTACTTTTCAGATCACAGTTTGATTATGTCAAAACATAACCAACACTATAAGATAACATTTTACTTTGTTCATTTAACTGTTATAAATCAATAACAGCAGACAAACAACAGTAAATATTAAAGTAAACATATAATGGTCTAGAGCCCAACTTAAGCAAACTCCCATCACCTTAATGGTAACTTACAATTTGTGATTTTCTTCTTCAGTGATTCTGCTTGTTAACATCAGGTGTCTTCAATAATGCTCAATCATCACTAAATGAATCACTTAATTATCTTCTCAGCCCTAAATGCCGCTCCATCTGAAAGCAGGTGATGGTGATTTACTACTAAATCAAGGAACCGGCTTTACTGACGAGATGCGCATAACAATATCGCGATTTAAATCGCCCAGCCCTAGTCTATGTAATTTACTTTTCCTCATTGAATATTCTGCTCCTCACCATTGTTGAGATGCATAGACTGAATCTTGACATCTGTGTCTGCCTAAAATAATGATTTTTTTTTTTAAACAAGTTTTAAGAAATCCTTTATATTATATAAAAAATTCTGGTCATTTATTCAGATTCACAGTTATGCTGTAATCAACAACATAAATCGAAGTCAGAAAGAAGGATCTTGATGTGATTTGGCTCAGCTTGTCAGTTAACTACGGCTCTTTGTAGTAAATGCCGCTTCATCTGAAAGCAGGTGATGGCGATTTACTACTAATCAAGGAACCGGCATTACTGATGAGATGCACATAACAATATCGCGATTTAAATCGCCCAGCCCTAGTGCCCAGAGGCATTTGAGCAACGTCCACTCCGTTGGTGAAGCGCACCAACTTTTAAATGCAGCATTATTATATTCAGATCGCAAACACATGAGGACAGTCTCCATGAAAGACCCACTGGCAGATGAACGTGCTACTACATTTCTCTCCGAAACGGTAGGAAATTAAATTAGATTTAATAGAGGATTTTAACTGTGACAAGATGATTGACAGGGCAGTTTACGTGACAGGACGCACGCAACAGATCCGTCCGATAAAGATGACGAAGTAGTATGTCCCAAAGCTTGCCTACTTTTTTGCTACACATTCAAAAGTAAAAACCTTTTCTTCACAAAAAGAGTACATATTTTATGGCATAGTGTAACATAGGCGAATTGGGACGCAGCATATGGCTTTACACATGCCGATCGCTCTGATTGGTTTTAGGTTCTATCCAATTGCGCCCAGGGGCATTTGAGCGACATCCGTTGGTGACGCCCCTTTGGAAATGAGTTATTAAAGAAGCTTTGCCAGACTATAACTCAGTTACTACTGAGAATGGTCTGGTTTTAACCACACTGTTAACCCTTGCTGTAAAATTCTGACAATATTATACCATTTTCCATTAAAACAGTAATATACCGTAGAAAATAAAAGTAGCCTACAGGAATATACTGTGAATTAACAGTGCTCAAAGTCGACACTCAGAGGCTGTTTTCCCAATCACACCCTATACCCTCATTCACTATTCTCTACATTAGTTCACTAATATAGTCCACTTGAATGAAAATAAGTGAGTGAATTGAGACACTGATGAACACCTGATAAGCAGAATCACTGAAGGACAGAGAAAAAAGAACAGAAAAAAGAGAAACACAAAAACTACAACTGACTTCCAGCCACACTGAGTGTGAAACCAGTTTACAAACCAGTTTACGATTATTTCTTCCATACATGTACAAAAGTTCTTGTTGAGAATTAACAGAGATTTAGTTATTAATAAAATTTGTTGTCACCATGATGGAGATCAGTATTTGCTTTAGTTGGTCTCTTGTCCGTGGACTTCTTACCATTCATCTTCCTCTGACTGCTGTAACAGTGAGTTTATAAAACACATTTGTTATGGCACGAAAAAGTTAAGAGGAAGATGATCAGGTGTTTTTTTTTTTTTTTGAGATGATGTCACAATCATCCTGAACATGCCTGGTTTTCAGATTTCTCCTGTATATAGTCATTGAAATTATAGTTATCTCATATTTAGCATATATCTGTGAATCTACAAAATGAAATCAATATTTCTGTAATCAGGTCTTCTGAAGAATATTGTAATCATATAGTGCATTCAATTTTATTTTACTCCTGCTTGACTCAGACACACACAGATATCAACAATCAGCGTATGAATCTCAACAATGGTGAAAAGTTTCATGTCGCAATGCATGCTGGGTTCCAGGATAATATAAAACTCCCAGCATGCACTGCTGCATGAATAATAATAATAATAATAATAAAGAAATATTGCCACCATTGTTGAGATTCATGTGCTAAATTGTGATATCTCAGTTTTTCTAAAACACAGTGTAGCTCTGTTTCTCTGGCTATGCATCATGTGTTAAAAAAAGAGTCATTGTATCTTATTGCTGCGTTTTCACAGTGGTGCTAATGCAACACTTTTGATTGAGAATTAAACTCTGAATAAGTGAGAAAGAATTCCTTAGTGAATGAACAGGCAATATGATGATTTTGTCATCATAATCATTATAACTGCAGTCATTCATAAACTGTGTGTGCGCAAGTGTGACTTGCAAAAACACAGCTCAAGCAGCAAAAGAACAACTAACATTTTAGCATCAGCATCCCAACTAAAGCAAGCACTGATCTCTATAATGGTAACTTCAAACCAAACATTTTCAATTAAACATCTCAATAACAACTTCTGTATGACAGAAATAAAGTCATACTGGTTAATAATAAGTGTAATAATGTGTAATGGCTGGAAGTCAGTCGTAGTTATTGTGTTTCTCTATTTTCTGTTCTTGTGTTTCTCTTTTCTTCAGTGATTCTGCTTACAATCACTTACATATTCCCTTAATTATCTCACTGCATCGCTACTTTTTACTCGTAGTGTGGATTTCCCTGAGGGGTTGAAAGGGTTAACTGTGTAAGATAAAAAAGACACACCCACAAAATGTATTTTAACAGTAATAAACTGTAAGTTATAAAACAGGTTTATACTGGCAACACTGTTGCCAGTAGTTTACTGTAAAATTAATTTTTTGGGTCACCATTGTGCTGAAGAGTAGAGCCTGTGCTTCAGTCCAGGAGAAGATCTACAAACATTGATGATACGCTGCATGTTGCTTTATTTAACAGACAGTGACTGTGTAGTTGCTGATCCAGTAAAAATCTTTTTATGTACAATAGTTTTTTAGTGGTCTCAAATGAAAGAAGTTCACAGTAATACTTTGCTCACATTATTAATGCATTATAAATTTTAGTTAATACATTTAAATGACAGTTGGTCAATTTAAGGCAGTCGGTTTCTGCAAGTGTAATTAGTTAACTATAATTTAGTCAAGTCAAGTCAAGTCATCTTCATTTATATAGCGCTTTTAACAATGTAGATTGTCTCAAAGCAGCCTTACAGAGATAAGCGTATAATTTAAGGTAACAGAGATTGTTTCGGCTTTACAGCAGAGTTAAGTTATTTCCATCTAAACTTAGCCTTAATCGATCTGGTTCCGTCGCAATGATCATTTGTCACTAAATTTGGGGCCGCCAAGACGACACCATTCTCTCTACACAGACTTTAAACGCGAACCTGTGAGAAACGCTGACGGCAGTCACATGCGCATTTAGAATGGGTTCTATAGTTATGTGCGTTAGAATATACGCAGGTTTGGAATTCCCTACAAGCCAAGCCTAAACAAAATACTTGTCTTTCCTTATAAATTTTGATAAGGAATTTTATTTTATTTGTTGCTTTGGGGTAGGACCGCAAGACGAATTTTCCCGACAACGCCTTATCTGTAGAGTGGTAGTGGGATCCTCCATAGGGAGAGACTAGTTGGCACTTCAGCACTGCGTTGTCATCGGTCCAGGTGAAGGTCCTTCGTCAGATCTGGATACGGCCTGGATCCGGCAGGCTGCGGGAAAACCTTGGGATAAACACAGACACTAAAATTAGCGTAGATGCCATTCTTCTCATGATGTAACGAGTACATCAGGATTTTTGGGAAGTGTTCCCGGTTCCGGCTGGCCTAATCTATGCAGCATAACATTAAATTATAGAAGTCTATAATGTATTATGTGAAAGCTAGGTCAAAGAGATGTGTCTTTAATCTGGCTTTGAACTGACAGAGTGTGTCTGCTTCCCGGACAATGGTAGGAAGACTGTTCCAGAGTTTTAGTGCTAAATAGGAAAAGGATCTACCGCCAGCAGTGGATTTTGATATTCTAGGTATAATCAACTGGCCGGAATTTTGAGATCGTAATAGACGTGACGGACTATAATGCGTTAAGAGCTCGCTCAAGTACTGCGGAGCTAAACCATTCAGTGCTTTGTAAGTAATCAGCAATATTTTAAAATTTATGCGATGTTTAATAGGGAGCCAGTGCAGTTTTGACAGAACTGGGCTAATATGGTCATACTTCCTGGTTCTGGTAAGAACTCGAGCTGCTGCGTTTTGGACCAGCTGTAGTTTGTTTATTAAGCGTGCAGGGCAACCACCCAGTAGAGCATTACAATAATCTAGCCTTGAGGTCATGAACGCATGAACTAATTGTTCCGCATTTGTCAATGAGAGCATATGACGTAATTTAGATATATTTTTAAGATGGAAAAATGCAGTTTTACAGATACTAGACACGTGACTTTCAAATGAAAGATTGGTATCAAAGAGCACACCCAGGTTCCTAACCGACGACGAAGACTTAACAGAGCAGCCATCAAGTGTTAGACAGTATTCTAGATTATTACGTGAGGAAGTTTTTTGTCCAATAATTAGAAACTCTGTTTTTTCAGAATTTAGAAGTAGGAAATTACAAGTCATCCAATTTTTTATATCCGCTATGCATTCCGTTAATTTTGTGAATTGATAAGTTTCGTTAGGTTTTGAAGAAATATAGAGCTGAGTATCGTCAGCATAACAGTGAAAGCTAATTCCATGTTTCCTAATGATATCTCCTAATGGTAGCATGTACAGAGTGAACAGCAGCGGTCCTAATACTGAGCCTTGTGGTACGCCATACTTAACCTGTGATCGATGAGACATCTCATCATTTACTGCTACAAACTGATAACGGTCAGATAAGTATGATTTAAACCATGCTAGTGCATTTCCTGTAATGCCAACATAATGTTCTAATCTATTTAAAAGAACGTTGTGGTCGATGGTGTCAAATGCAGCGCTAAGATCGAGTAACACTAATAGAGAGATACAACCACGATCGGATGATAAGAGCAAATCATTTGTGACTCTAACGAGAGCTGTTTCGGTACTATGGTACGGTCTAAATCCGGACTGGAAATCCTCGCAGATATCATTTCTTTCAAGAAAGGAACACAGTTGTGAAGATACTGCCTTTTCTAATATCTTTGACAGAAAAGGTAGATTCGAGATCGGCCTGTAATTGACTAATTCTGAAGGATCAAGTTGCGTTTTTTTAACAAGCGGTTTAATCATAGCCAGCTTAAAGGTTTTTGGTACGTATCCTAGAGACAAAGACGAATTAATGATATTAAGAAGAGGATCTATGACCTCTGGAAGTATTTCTTTCAGTAGCTTAGTCGGTATAGGGTCTAACATACATGTTGTAGATTTAGATGATTTAATGAGTTTAGTAAATTCTTCCTCTCCTATAGCAACGAATGAATCAAATTTTTCCTCAGGGAGACTACAATGCACTGCCTGATGCGATACTGTAGTAGACGGTTGCATAGTTATAATTTTGTCCCTGATATTATCAATCTTATAAGTGAAGAAGTTCATAAAGTCATTACTGCTGTGTTGCTTGGAAACTTCGGTGCTTGAAGCTTTATTTTTCGTTAGTTTAGCCACCGTTTCAAATAAATACCTAGGATTATGTTTATTTTCTTCTAATAGGGTTGAAAAATAAGCAGATCTAGCAGCTTTTAAAGCCTCTCTGTAAGTAATTGAGCTCTCTTTCCATGAAATGCGAAATACCTCTAGTTTTGTTTTCTTCCAGTTGCGCTCCATTTTTCTGGCTGCTCTCTTAAGGGCCCGAGTGTGCTCGTTGTACCACGGCGTTGGACTATTTTCTTTAATCTTCTTTAAGCGCAACGGAGCAACTGTGTCTAAAGTGCTGGAAAAGAGAGAGTTAAACGTTTCTGTTGTAATATCTAGTTCTTCTAAGCTATCTGAGATGCTGAGATGATGAAACTGATTAGGAAGATTATTAATAAAGCAATCTTTAGTAGCAGAAGTGATAGGTCTCACATATTTGAAACACGGAGTCGGCTTTGCAGCCTTGGCTAAATGCAAATTACACGAGACTAGATAATGATCTGAGATGTCATCGCTCTGCTGCAGAATTTCAACGGCATCCACATCTATTCCGTGTGATAATATTAGATCTAGAGTATGATTACGACGATGAGTAGGTCCTGACACGTGTTGTCTAACTCCAATTGAATTTACAATGTCTTTAAATGCCAATCCCAATGCATCTTTTTCATTATCGATGTGTATATTAAAATCACCAACAATTAGTACTTTATCTGCAGTCAATATTAATTCTGATAGAAAGTCCGCAAATTCTTTGATAAAGTCTGTATGGTGCCCTGGTGGCCTGTATACAGTAGCCAGCACAAATCTCAAACGTGATTTATCGTTTACACTATATATTTTTACATTAAGCACCAATGCTTCAAAAGAATTATATTTAAAACTTGATTTCTTAGTGGTTTTGAAACTATTACTATAGATTACAGCAACACCACCCCCTTTGCGTTTCAGACGAGGCTCATGTTTATAACAGTAATCTTGCGGGGTTGATTCATTTAAAGTAATGTAATCGTTTGGTTTTAGCCAGGTTTCTGTCAAACACAGCACATCTAGGTTATTATCTGAAATCATATCATTAACAATGAGTGCTTTTGAAGTAAGCGATCGAATATTCAGCAACCCAAGCTTTAGCATTTGCTCATCTGTATTATAGCTGTTTTTTATTTGTTGAACATCAATTAAATTTTTAACCTTAGTTGGGTTTAAACGTTTTTTGGATTTCCAAATTCGGGGAACAGACACAGTCTCTATATGATGATAGCTAGGTGAAAGAGGCTCTATGTGATGGGATTTATCTGACCTTGGTGACGAGAGGCCGCTAGCAGACAGTCGGTTTAGCCAGTCTGTCTGCTTCCTGACCTGAGCCCCAGATTGTCATGTTTGAGCTCTAAGACTATGAGCCATATTACTAGAGAGAAGAGCAGCACCATCCCAGGAGGGATGAATACCATCTCTTTTCAACAGGTCAGGTTTGCCCCAAAAACTTTTCCAATTGTCTATGAATTCTATATTATTAAGCGGACACCACTTAGACAGCCAACCGTTAAGCGAACACAATCTACTAACTATCTCATCACTCCTGCGAACAGGAAGGGGGCCAGAGCAAATTACAGTCCTTGACATCGTACTTGCAAGTTCACACACCTCTTTAATATTAATTTTGGTGATCTCCGACTGGCGGAGTCGAACATCATTAGTGCCGACATGAATAATGATCTTAGAGAATTTACGATTAGCATTAGCCAGCACTTTTAAATTTGCTTTGATGTCAGGCGCTCTGGCTCCCGGCAAACATGTGACTATGGTGGTTGGTGTCTCTATTTTCACGTTCCGTGTAATAGAATCGCCAATAACTAGGGCACAATCATTCTCAGTGGGTGTTTCACTGAGCGGGGCAAATCGATTTGTTATGGTAATCGGAACGGAAGAGTGGTTTTTAGATCCGCGACTAGAGCGATCCCTCACTGTCACCCATTTGCCCGGCTGCACGGGCTCTACTTCAGCCAGAACCGACTCATGTAAAGTGTGCACTATTCTATGCGCATCCAAAACATCTAAAGCACTAGCACTCTTACTATCCTCAATTAAAGTTCGGATGCGTGTTTCTAATTCTGAAATCTTCTCTGTCAACCTAACTGTCTCCTTACATTTATCACATATAAATCCTATATTGTCGACAGAGAAGCCTATACTAAACATGTGACATGAAGTGCAAGTGACAATAACAGGACAAGACATTACTCACCGTGTTTGTTGAGTGATTCTTACTCACCTGAGCTTTTTATGAACTCAAAGGCGCGGACGCGCGAGAGAAAAATAAATAAATAAAATAGCTGAGCGCACGGGTGGCGCGTTAACAGGCTAGCGAATTACTAGCGTTTTGTGCTAGTAGTACTAATAACAAAAGCTAGCGATGTCAGGTTAATCTGAGATGTTGGGTAAAATGTAGTAGTATAAACAACTAGAAATGGTAGTAAAATGATGGTTCAGAACAAAGAAATATATGGCTAAGACGGAGCTTATCGCACCGAATCAAACAAACACACTCACAGCAGGCAGCGAGGCAGACAGGAGCAATCGATCAGCAGACAGGAGCAATTTCGTCAAACTTTCAGTACCGAAAGTACTGAAAGTAGTGCATTTTTACAGAAACAAACTAGATTACAGTAAAGAACTGTACAATTAACAGTATTTTACTGGCAACAGTGTTGCCAGTATTTTACTGTAAAAAAAACCGGTAAGGTCTAACAGTGCAGGCTACCTACACTGTAAAAAATGTTCGTAATTTTAACTGTAAAAAACTGTAAAAAAGCAACGAAAAAAAAAAGTTAATTCCTTAACGGTATGTACCCTTACTATATACAGTGAAAAACTGTAATAGCTCTCACGGGACATTTCATGTAATTTTACATTAATATACTGTTAAATGTACGGATTTTGGAAGTACACTGTAAAAAAAAAACGTAATGTTGCATTTACCGTACCTTACCGTAAAAAATACTGTAGCAAATGTTTACTAATTTTACAAAGTTTTACATCATCGAACTAAAAATTACGTTGAAAAACTGCCAGCTGGTTGCCAGTACTTTACCGTAAAAAATACGGTATAAATATTTATGTTTTACGGAATTGGACTAAAGTTTACGGTAAAAAACTGGCAGCTGGTTGAAAGCGATTTACCATAAAAAATATGGTTGTAATATTTTAGGTTTTACAGCAGTGATCTAAATATTACGGAAAAAAACTGGCAGCTGTGGTTGCCAGTACTGTACCGTAAAAAATACGGTAGAATTTTTTTTGCTTTTACGGCACTGAACTAAAGTTTACGGTAAAACACTAGCAGCTTGCAAGTGCTTTACCGTAAAAAATACGGTAGTAAAATTTTAGGTGTTATGGCATTGAACATTGAACTGAACTTTTATATAAAAAATAAAAAATAAAAACCTGCCAGCTGTGGTTTCCTGTAATCTAATTATTGAGAATTACCAGAGGTTTAGACGTTGATGTTTTATTGAAAATAATAAAGTTTGAAGTTACCATTATGGAGATGAGTGTTTGCTTTAGTTGGGCTCTTGACCCTTGACTTTTTAACTTTAGATTTAAGGCCATTGCACACTGAGTCCGAAATTTTCGTATGCATTTTTTCGTGTTCGTCAGCCTTAAAATTCGTCACGCACAGAAACCTTGTACACTGAGTCCGATGCGTATTTATTAAACCTTTGCGGAAAAAAACGCAAAAAAATACAAAATGGATTCGTCAAGCAGTGAGGATGATTTTGTTGCCCTCTTTCTTCTTAAAAAGAGAAAAAGAAAGAGGAAATATTGGGTCCATCCAATCCTGAGATTGTGCCGAGAGGAAGGAGAGTTTCACCTCCTTATCAAGGAGTTGCTAAATTATCCCGAGCGATTAAAAATTTACCTCAGAATGTCAGTGGAACAGTTTGATGCTTTGCTAGCGATACTGGAGCCACATATTAAAAAGAAGACCACCAATTTCCGTGAACCAATCGATCCTGAACAGAGACTGGCATGTCTATGGACGGACACACACACACGCGGCCGGCAGAAGCGCTGGGCAGACAGAACAGCTGTTTACAGGTTATATTTTATTCAGTGTCTTTGTAATCCGCATTTTGTTTTTCATACAGTACTTGTGCTGCGAGACGAAGTGTATCAACTTGTCAGACGTCATTCTGGATTTTGTCGTTCGCTTGTACGGTGGCTCTGAATTGTCAAAAAACCTCTCAAAATACTGGCTGTGGATGCGAAAAACGCAGAAAATCGAACCCGATCCGAATTTTTTTATTACAGACGAAAGTTTCGTAGACAGTGTGCAAGCATGATTGACATAACATGAGGTCGAATTTTTTTTTTTACGTGCGAAAATTTCGGATGCGAATTTCGGACTCAGTGTGCAATGGCCTTTACTCTGACTGCCTTAACTGTGTGGTTATATAACACAAACGTTATGGCATGAAAATCAGAGAGAAATTGTGACCAGGTGATGATGGCAGGTTAACCTGTTAAGCTGCAACGCCACTTTTGAAAAATCCCCAGAAATGACATACCCAAACTGAAACAGATACAGTTCATGAACCCTTTGTACTAAAACCACAAGTATGATCTCGTTTGAAAGCTGACACCTGGCAGTTTATTGTAAATGTAGAATTAATTATTGTCGTAATGACAAAAATTGTTATAAATAGCTTCAAAGTTTTGTAAAGTTATTAGAAATTATTTTTTATGAAACATCCTCATGAAAATAAAATTGAAATTGGCACTGGAGCAATCTAGAAATGCACTACAGCTAAAGCCACATGTCTAAACATTTTATGTTTAAAATCTGAAGATAATAAGCCCAAAACTCTGTATTTAGTTAAATGTTTTTCAAGACCATGTCATGTGACTAACAGTTAGGGCTAGCTAGCATGTTAGCTTAGCACACCATCAATACACGACAATATATGAGATTAAAACCATATTTATGCTCAAAACGTACTTTATAACTCAAGCCGAATGTTTTAAATAATCTTCTGTGATCTAATTTAGCTTCAGATAAAAAAATCAGGCAGAAAATATATTATTTGATAGTATTATGCACAATGATGAAGTCTATATAGATTAGCATTACATTATAAATATAATCTATTATTATAAAAATACCTGGCATGGCTTGAAGAACACAGGCAAATCAGATATCATTGCAATCATGTTTATTGTCTTCAAAACATCTTTTATCTGCATGATTACAGCCGATCTCTGTTAGCTGTGTGTGTGTTCGAGGCTTCCTGGAATGTCACATGATCATGGCTCTTCTTCATGTGCCATATATGGACTATATTACTGTGCATATAGCGCCCTCAGGCTATTGGTATGAATTGAAAACACTGTGAATTAGAATACCAAACGCTCATAAAGATTACATTGACGCATTTGGGTATAAATTCAATAAATATTATTCCTGTCTATAGAAATATGATGTGAATCTAAAAGAATCTATCAATATTTCTCCAAATCTGCACATTTTTGAGCTAAAGCCCTGAGGGACGTTGTTTTGTGTATCGCTGTCATGACGACAGCACGGGAGTTTTTTATGAATGGGAGCGGCTGACGCGCATAATTCATATTAAAGGTATCGACTCATTTTTTCATTTCATAACTCCTGACACAAATTAAGACATAACTGTCACTATGAGTTTCTCAGAATACAATAGTGGTCAAATACTGAAACTTGAGTCTTATATCTTTTTAATGATGTATAGTTTGTCAAGGTATAACATTAAATCTGATAGTAATTTTGAATTAAATAAATAAAAAACGCTTCAGTGCGCCGACGCACTGGTGAAGCTTAACAGGTTAATGATGAGATAATCGTCATATTGTGGCCTGAATCACTGATCTCATAAAGAGTCTTATCTCTCACTTTATGAGCAAATTGATAATATTAATTATAATATTAAAAATAAATATTTCATATTATTGAGTATAATATCTCTGTAAGTGAGCAACAGATAATCTGAAGAACTTTAAAAATACATGGTGTAGAAAAAAGTTTTGAACTATTATTTGATTTAAACCAACACAGAAATCAAGTTTCAGCGTATGAATCTCAACAACGGTGACAATCAACACAATAATCAGATAAAACTCTGAACATCACAAAACAAGCTACTAAAAAGCTGCAACAAAAACAACATCAAAAATAAAAGCAGATATAATAATGAAAGAAAATACTAAGGCAATTCAGCATAATGTATTCCTGCTGCAATGCATGCTGGGAGATACTGATGAGTTTTGATTTGGAGGCTCCATCAAGTGCACTGCACTTTTATCATCACCATTGTTGAGATTCATATGCTGATTCTTGATGTCTGTGTGTGTCTAAAAGATCCAACAATTCAAACAGTTATTGTACACAATGTTTTAAAAATTCTTCTGATTATCACAGCAATGATGGATCACATGCTGTAGAAGCATAGGGCTACTACAATCAATAATGTAAAATTAATAACACATATAATCAAAGATAAGAGCTCAGTGAATTAAACATGGTGATTGCCATCACTGATACACAACCATCATCACATGATTTATTTTCTCTCTGATTTCCTAGCCATAATCAACATGTCTTATAAACACAGAGTTACAGCAGGCAGAGAAAACCTAATGTCAGAAAGTCAAGGGTCAAGAGCCCAACTAAAGCAGTCACTGATCTCCATCATGGTGACTTCAAATGAAAGAATAAATCATCAACATCTAAACCTCTGTTAATTCTCAAACAGAACTGTAGATGTCAGACAGAAATAAAGTCAGTCTGGTTAGTAATAAGTGAAGCTGGTAATGCTGTTTGTGGAGTTGTTTAATCCTCCTCTGCTGAGATCTTCACAGATGTAATGTCTTCTTTTCTCTTCAGTTGATTTCATCTAAGGCTGTGGCTGAAGTCAGTTGTAGTTCTTGTGTTTCTGCTCGTCTCTTTTTTCTGTTCCTGTTGTTTCTCTAAATGGACATTCCCAGAATTCCCTGTGTGACACTTCACATTTGATACTATTTAATTTAAATAATTATGTTTCTTCTTGGTTTTTGTTATCAGTTTTATACATTTGGGGTTTATATTACATCATATATTGTTTAATGAATGTTTATGGCATTATTTGGAGTCATGTGTGTGTCACCATGATGGTGTTTTGTGTTTGTGTGTATGACACTGTGCACCTTCTAAATATTAACATTTGCCTCAGTTTGTGGAAAACTAATGGTATACTTAAATCATCGTGTGCTTTTCTTTTTTATCTCTTGTGTTATTATGATGGTTATCAGTATATTACAAAGATATAAAGCAGACTTTAATACTTTAGTGAAATTTAATGATAACATTTATCGGTTTATGTAATATAACGGTTGTCCCATGAAAACTAAAAGGTTCCTACTGTATTTTTTATGGTAAAGTACTGGGAACCACAGCTGATGTTTTTTTTTACCACACATTTAAATCCTGCTGTTTTTTTTAACAGTGTATTTCTGACAGTGTAGTTTCATAGCCCCTAAACCTCTGTTATCATGAAAAAAAAAACCAGGAAATTTCATTTTTGACAATATCGGACTTTTAAAGAGCAGATAATGCTTTTCACTTTTTATTTTGTTGTTTGATTATTATTAAGTGTACAGACACTATTAGGTTTATTGCGCACTGTCACTTTAAGACCGAGTGTGCAGATCCATTTGCAATGATGCACATCCGATATTCTCACAACTGTACATTCTGCAAAGACTGTGTTTGAAGTCAGTTGTAGTTCTTGTATTTCTGCTCGTCTCTTTTTCTGTTCTCTTCTTTCCTTCAGTGATTCTGCTTGTTAACAGGCTTATTAAGGCTGAGATGACTCCATATTTAATATACACAGACTTTGTGGCTCAGATAAGGTCCAGTTCTGGTTTATTTCTTTGCTCTTGGCTGACATGTGGCATTGCTATGGCCTGCTTGTGGCCCAGATCTGGCAAACAGGAGCGGTCTGCCCAAGTGCCATCATTCCACGCCGCATGTGGGCCAGATCAGTATTCCACAAGTGCCAGATGTGGGCCGGTTCAATGTTGCTATCTAGGAGTAGGTCTAAATGTTTAGTGTTTTTTTATTATACAGATTTTCTTATTAAAACACTGTTGTATTTCATGCTGTAGAAACATTACTGTAATCAATTATATTAAATAATAACACACATGACAGTCTAGAAGAGATCAGCTGATCAGAGCACTACATCTTATACACTTACATCGTTATCATCATCATCATCATCATCATCACATTGCTGATATCATCTGGTCACAAGACAAAAATAAGAAAACAAATTATCCAAAGGTACACCGCCACATTTGCGCCAGAAAACTACTTTTCGGAGAGCCTCTACTCTTCCCTGTGGATGACCTGTGAACTACTTTCTGAACGATCTAAATATCTGCGTTTTGAATTTTAGAAAACTGAATTTGAAGTTCTGAATTTCTTCTTCATCTTGAAAACTTGAATCTGTATTTTTTAAAACTGTATATTTGCAGTCTAAGAATTCAGAAAAAAAAACACACACAGCTGTTTGAAAATACATGTCTATAGAATTCAGCCATACAAAAAACATTTACATTCGTTACATTTAAAATGCTCAACATCTGTCTGAAGAAATCTAATTCAGAACTATTTAAAATTCCACATAATATTCAGTTTTGTTAGATTACACTTGTCTGTAGTTCAAATTTACACATTTCAAAATTCAAATCATTTTGTCATATTATAAGCTCCACAGTGTCGTCTGTATGCGGAAAACTCAAAGGAAAAATTTCTCCTTTTTAAGCGTATCGTTGTCGTGTAAACGTACCCTTACTCTTCACTTTTTTTCTCCTCTACACAGAAAGAATGGGACATCTACACACTTCTCTCGTTTTGCTTCTCCTCTTCTGTTCACCATGTGCTGGGAAAACTTTCTTTACTCATCTCAGAACAAAGTGTATAGAAGACTGCAAGCTCAATGGTGGCGAGTACAAGTGCAAGTCTATTGATAAAGATGGACAATGCCAAGAAATGTACTGTTCACCTCAGGAAAAGATGGACTACTGGGGTAGGCAATGCTGGGAAGACAGTAAGTGTGGAAAGCATGGTCAAGACTACTATTGGTGCGGAACTGGTACCTTTCATTGGGGATACTGTGGGCTGGTGATGGACGACAAGAACCACTATGGATCTAAGACAGGTTCACTGTGTTACGACCACTGTGACCAAAGATATCAAGACTACTATTGGTGCCATACTGCGGACGGATGGGATTACTGCTCGCCATCAGAAAACACAGATTACAATAATAAGCAGTGTAAAAAAGACAGTCCATGTGGAAAGCAGGGTAATAACTACAACTGGTGCTGGCTGACGGAGGGAAGCTGGGGTTACTGTGGGCTTGTGGAACCAAAGATGTTTCTTCACCTGTCTATAAGTCATTATAGTTGCATAGACGAGTGCCAGTATTATGAGAGTGGTGATTACTACTGGTGCCACACTGCCAACAGCTGGGACTACTGCTCTCCAGAGGTAGATGTAACCTATAAAGGCAAGCCCTGTCGCTCAGACCACTCATGTGACTTACATTATTATATGTACAACTGGTGCTGGACCTCAGAGTCAGATTATGATTACTGTGGACCCATTGAATCTGGAGAGTGCACTTACATCACCTCTCAACATCGCAAGAGGAGAGCCCCAGGTGGCAAGAAGAAAAAACAAAAAACTCCAAGTGACAAAAAACTGATATGCACACTTAAGGACGAGCCTAACAAGATAACATCCACCCTTACTGCAGTTCCAGCGCCTAAAGACATCGCTAATGGCAGTAAATGGAGTAACGAGGCGGAAAACTTAATCAGTCGCTGGGACAATGGCTATCTGGTGGACCAGGCAAAATCAGAACTGATCAAATCAGATCATCTCCGTATCGACATGCAGGGCACGTTTAACCGCAACAATCAGAGATACTACAACCTGCAGATCCAGATGAACACAAACCGGGGTCCTGGTCAAAGCACCACCGTGTCTCAGGTAATCGTGCCTAATGGAGTTCCAGAAGAACACATCCGTAGAGCCTTCCAGGAGAGCTTTGATCGCAGAGCTCGGATTCTTGTTGAGGTTTCAACCCTAAATCAGTGTTCACTGTAAACAATATGCTGTAAAAAAATGGCCAAATTTTGACAGTAACATGCTGTTTTCCATTAAAACAGCAACATACCATATAAAAAAATGCATTCTGGGTGATATTTGTCATTTTCGAGAAAGTAGCCTACAGGAATATACTGTGAATTAACAGCGCTCAAAGTCAACACTCAGAGGCTGTTTTCCCAATCAAACCCTATACCCTCATTCACTATTCCCTACATTAGTTCACTAATATAGTCCACTTGAATGAGTGAACAATTTCATAGTTAAATCAGTTAATTTGCTAAATTAATTAAAACCCAACAAGTTAAGCCAACTCATTTCATTTGAGGACACCGATAACATCAATTCAATTAAGTTTATAAAACACAATAGTTATAAGTACCCTGAACGTGAGTCCACTAAAACTAGGATATTTCTTAATACACAATTAAACTTTACACTGCATTTAAATATCGTATTACTGACAGTGAAAAACACTGAAATTACAAACTTTAAATGAACTTTTAAGCTCTTGCAGTTACTGTTAGCTCACAATATCACACACAATGTCAAATCCTATAAGTTAAGCTAACCTTCGTGAAAAAAGTGTGCTTAATTGTATTAAAAGCTGACTTTTTTTTGTGTGCTTCAAATCATAAAAGTATACTTTTTGAAAAGTGCACTTGCAGATAATATAATATAATTAAAATGAAAGACCACTTAAGTGTACTTAAAGGAATACACTTTTTTTTATTGTCACCATTGTTGTGAATCATATGCACAATCTTGATGTCTGTGTGTGACTATATGATACATTTGCTCAAAACATCATGTGCACATGCTTTTTATATACCTTCAAATAAGTCATAATTATAATGTTTTTGGCACCAATAATGCAGTTCCACAAGGTTGGTGGTTATTAATGCCAAATATAAACACAAATCTTTAAACACAATATTAGATGCCCATTTTGTGATGATTATGTCATCATCAACATTGAGCTGATAACACCTCAAACCTTTTCTAGGCTTTCGCTGCCACAACAATTGTGTTACACACTGTTACAGCAGCCAAAGAAAAGTTAAAGTAAAAAGAAAGGGGACCAAGAGCCCAACTAAAGCAAACACTGATCACCACAATGGTGACACTTCAAATGAAACAAATATCAACATCTAAACCTCTGTTAATTCTCACTAAGATCATCCGACAGCAATAGTCAAAGTAATTATGTCTAAATGAGACCATAAATGACGTTGAAATATGTCCACAATGGCCACATTTGAACTCGTTTTAACCTTGTACGAAGGTTCGATGAACGTCTATATCGGACGTGCAGAACACATCAAAAAAAGACGTCATATAAACTTTCATTCTGGCTCCTCAGTGGACGTCATTTCAACGTCCGATTTTTGTAACAAAGACATTGAAAAGACGTCTTTCGGACATCATTTTGCTTAGTGGGTCTGGCCTGGTTGTAAAGTAGTTGTAGAGTTTTTGACTGCATCAATAATAATGTATACGATGGGTTATATATTAAATGTTCTAGCATAAAATTGTTAGACGAGCTTTCTTCCAACTTGCCTTCTCCATCACGACGTGTGTGTTCGCGCGATGTTGTTGGTTACCTAGTAACGAACGTACGGTGGCCGAGAGTGTTCCGTCAACTTCCGTGTGTTCGCGCATCTATGTTGCCTTGTAACGAACGCAATCTGGCCGAGATAACGCGCTGGCGGCAGGAAACTTGTGCCTGCGCCTCGTTTACAATGTTATATATAAAGCTTGCAGGACAACTTGGTTGGCATTGCCTTTTCAGCGTGAGAAATGCACGGTGTGGCGTGTGAGCGTGTGAACTGGCTGAATTGCGTGTGTCTCACGGCCAATGCGTGAGACTTGAGAACCCTGGAGACACTGCGCGGAAGTGGGAGATGGCCGCTCCTCCGCGAATTGCTACGGGACACTACACGGTTTAATTTCGTGCTGTTTGTCTCTTTTACTGTTTTATCCACTCCTTGACATGTATGTTAAGAGTGTGCTTGTGCGAACTATCCATAAGGACTACCAGTCCTGTGCCTCGGGTTTTCCTTCTCGCCTCGATCCGTCTTTTACTTCACCTGGACAGAACACACACCCTCTGGCAGACGTTACAACAACAACCCTCTCCGTTTTCCACAACTGTTTTATTCAACCAGTTCTAACTGCAAAGATGTCACTCTCTCCATAACACTATGAAAGAAGAGTAAAAAAAAAAAAAAGTAAATAAACTTAATGTCATCCACATGAATTCCAAAGAGATCAGATACAATTAGGGCTGGGCGATTTAAATCGCGATATTGTTATGCGCATCTCATCAGTAATGCCGGTTCCTTGATTAGTAGTAAATCGCCATCACCTGCTTTCAGATGAAGCGGCATTTACTACAAAGAGCCGTAGTTAACTGACAAGCTGAGCCAAATCACATCAATATCGCGGACGTATCGCCAGCGATATTTAATGCGATATGGCTCCGCTTGTCAGTTAACTACGGCTCTTTGTACACAGCAAAACCTCCAGTGTTAAATTAACACCCCTGGGAGTGTATGAGTCCACACTCAAGAGAAGAGTGTTTATGTTAATGAGATAACTAAGTGATTAATTTAGTGATGATTGAGCATTATTGAAGACTCCTGATGTTAACAAGTAGAATCACTGAAGGAGAAAATCGCAAATTGTAAGTTACCATTATTGTGATGGGTAGTTGCTTTAGTTGGTCTCTGACCCTTTCATGTGTACTTTAGATTTTGTTTGGTGGTTGTATCTGAGTTAAAACTGCCAGTTGAACAAAGAAAAAAAAGTGATCTTTGTTGGTTATATTATGACAATCATCATTTGAGCTTGATCGCTGAGCTCATTAAGATCCTTCTTTATGACTTCGATTTATGTTGTTGGTTACAGCATAACTGTGAATCTGAATAAATGGCCAGAATTTTTGATATAATATAAAGGATTTCTTAAAACTTGTTTTAAAAAAAATCATTCTTTTAGGCACACACAGATGTCAAGATTCAGTCTATGCATCTCAACAATGGTGAGGAGCAGAATATTCAATGAGGAAAAGTAAATTACATAGACAATTCAGATCATAATTTATTCATACCGCAATGCATGATGGGAGCCATTTATGAGTTGTGATTGGTGGCAGCCACTGCAACATGCTTTATTATTGTCACCACCATTGTTGAGATTCACAGGCTGATTATTGATGTCTGAACGTCTTTTTGATCAGAGCAATGTTATTAAATATTTTGAATAAGTAAAGTCCTGATAATTATAGGCTGAAGAATCACAAAACTGCTGCTAACAAGTTAAACCAAACTATCTTAATATGTTTCACTTTTCAGATCACAGTATGATTATGTCAAAACATGACCAACACTATAAGATAACATTTTACTTTGTTCATTTAACTGTTATAAATCAATAACAGCAGACAAACAACAGTAAATATTAAAGTAAACATATAATGGTCTAGAGCCCAACTTAAGCAAACACCCATCACCTTAATGGTAACTTACAATTTGTGATTTTCTTCTTCAGTGATTCTGCTTGTTAACATCAGGTGTCTTCAATAATGCTCAATCATCACTAAATGAATCACTTAATTATCTTCTCAGCCCTAAATGCCGCTCCATCTGAAAGCAGGTGATGGTGATTTACTACTAAATCAAGGAACCGGCTTTACTGACGAGATGCGCATAACAATATCGCGATTTAAATCGCCCAGCCCTAGATACAATCAAGTGTTTTCTTACTGAAATGTGAGTATTACATTATTTACAAGGACGTTTGGGCAAAAGTAACCATTCAAAATACAACTACTGTACATATTAGCTAAGTATAACTTCACAAGCCTTTATATTCTTTATAACATTTAACACAACAACAAATCTCAGCTTGAACGAAAGCAGCAAAAGTATCACACTTTCTATTACCTGGCTGCGTCACTTCCGTGATCCACTTGTAACAGAAAGTTAACTTCAAAATTAACTCATGAGGTTAGTTAATGTAAATGCTCCACTGTCCCTGCCACACCGTGTACTACATAAAATTCCATTTACACCTGGTCACATAAATGTGTTTTTGCGAAACGGATTTAAATCCGATCTTCAATTCCCGCGCTATATGCAGATTTAATGAAGTGCACGTCACGAAAGCAACAGATATGAGTAATGAGCTGCATTTTATTGATCATCAGCTAAAATTTCTAAATCAGAGACCGCAATAAGAGAGAGCGGCAACAGCCCTGGTAAGATCATTTCGTTTCTTTACTTTTAATGATGATGATTGTGTGTTAAGAGTCTGCGATTTACTTTCACTTTGATTTGCGATAGTTTGCACGTTGGCTTAATGAATAGATGCTCATCTGCGGTGACGCGCGTGTTCCAGTAGCGTCGTCATATCTGACTATAACCTTACATATATAACACGCTCTCACACGTTTCTATTTCAGCATTTTTGGGAGGAGTACAATTTACATATGTGGTTTCAACAACCAGATGCATTTACACTTGTCCAGTTTCGTCTGGAATGCGTATCAGACCTCCTCCTGAAGTGGTTTGAGCGATCGGATTCAAATCCGTCTTGAATGCGTTTCGGAGGGCATTTACACCTGGTCTCTTCACGATCGGATAGCTATCCCATCTGAGAAAACGCATGAAGTGGCCAGGTGTAAACAGCCCCTAAGTTAGATTACACCTTATACCCAGTGGGCATTTGATGTCAATTTAACATCAATATGACATCAAATTGATGTCAAAATTACGTCAAGAAATAGGTCAAAAATGAAAGTCAAATTGACGTCAAAGTGTTGATGTCAATTTGATGTCAAGATTTTGACCTCTGCTGATGTCATTTTGCCAAACAAAAAGGTGAAATGCATGGCCGTACACTTATTACCAGCATCACTTTAAACTAACCAGATTTACTTTCTTTAATTTCCAGTTTAATGAAATCATATTTTGTATTTTAAAGTCACCATGATGGTGGTTAGCGTTTGCTTTAGTTGTGCTCTTGACCCTTTACTCTTTAACATAAAAATTTCTCTGGCTGCTTTAACTGTGTGTTTATAAAGCACAACTGTTGTAGCTAAAAAAGCCATCAGAAACTGAGATCAGGAGATGTTGGCGGTTTATTGATGATATCATCATGTAACTGCCTGAATCCCTGAGCTTATTCAGTGTCTAATGCTTTGATTATATAGGACTTGTGGTATAAAAGTGATTTTATTCATGATAAAAGTAATTTGATTCTACAGCATGTCTAGCAATGTTATCAAATATTATACTTGGTTTTTAATAACTATTTAGTGCACAAAAACGTTTCATCTATGGCAGTACTTAGACACACACAGACATCAAGAAACAGCATAGGAATCTCAACAATGGTGACAATCAAACAAAATATCCAGATAATCAGATCAACTCCAGCTGCATAATTTATTAAAGCCGCAATGCATGCTGGGAGATGTGGGTGAGTTTTGATTGGTGGTTCCCAGCATGCACTGCAGCATGAAGCATTTCACTGATTGTGACCATTGTTGAGAGTCACACACTGATTCTTGATAGCTAAGTAATAATGTTGAGTTTAATGCATTAAATGTTTTTAAAATCCTTTATTAATTAAAAAAAAATACTCATGCTGTAAAATTAAATGGCTTCTATTATAATACAACATTAAAATCACAAGTCCCATATAATCAAACATCAGACACTGAATAAGATCAGAGATTCAGGCAATTACATGATGATAATATCATCACTTTCAATAAATCGCCAACATCTCCTGATCTCATTTTTTCATGGCTTTTTTAGCTACAACAGTTGTGCTTTATAAACACACAATTACAGCAATCAGAGAAATTTTATTTTAAAGAGTCAAGGGTCAAGAGCACAACTAAAGCAAACGCTAACCACCATCATGGTGTCATCAAAATATGTTTAATAAATTTTAAACTATTTAAATATTATATTTATTTAAACCGGAAATTAAATAAAGTAAATCTGGTTAGTTTTAAGTGAAGCTGGTAATAAGTGTACGGCCATGCATTTCACCTTTTTGTTTGGCAAAATGACATCAGCAGAGGTCAAATCTTGACATCAAATTGACATCAACACTTTGACGTCAATTTGACTTTCATTTTTGACCTATTTCTTGACGTAATTTTGACATCAAGATGCCCGCTGGGTAGCTCTCTTCTGGCCTAATCAAACACAACACAAGATGATTCCTGGCTGCATTATGAGTCTGTGATTTCTGTTATTCAGAATTGTCTATACACCTCCTTCTGACTGGAGTCTGAAATACACCACAGAGAGGTTAAGTTCATTGCTGAGTCGTAGTCTGTCCGGCAGGTTGAAATTTTAAATTGGTAACTTAGCCAGGCTTGACTGTTTGCATTAAATGTGACTTAAAGGTGAACTAAGTAACTTTTTTACCTTAACTGAACAGCTTCGGAGTCATTGGAATGGTTATATTACTTATTTTGGGTTGAATGGTGGTCGTTTCGCACCCCCCTGGTGCCCGTGAGCGGAAAATTCGCACTTGCAACTTTGAGACGGCGGGCCGCCGGCAGCCGCGGCAGGAAGTATCGCGTGATATCAGGTCTCGCGATGTAAACAATTGCTTTACGGCCAAAATAAATCTGCTCAAATACTGTCATTATTGCGCTCCCTCACGCTGTCCGAACCCGAAGGAAGAAGACGTTTTAAAGAATGTCCCATCTGCTTTGATGTCGTTGATCTACTAGCCTCTGGTGTCTGAGAATCACCAAAGAGTTTTTACAACAGTGTTGTCAAATATCTATTCCGAAGCTGTGGGGGGAGCTCTAGAGAGAAACCTGCGAGCAAAAAGCGAGAATACAGCGAAGAAATCCCGAAGCTACTGAGTGCTGCTTTAAATGTGCAATGTGTCCCTATCTGATCCTGACGCATAATAAATAAAACTTGTGTTATTCACACACAGCAACAATGGCTCCACCCAGACGTCACCGACGCGGAAGCATGGATGAACCACTTACCATGTCGTGAGATATTGTTATTGTTGTAATATTTAATGTTAATGTTTGTTATGGCTTTCCCATTGATGCAGAGGATTAATAAAAACCCAACCCAGCTCATTGGAAGAACTTCCCAGCCAGCACAGCCATGTGGGGCCCAAATGGGTTTGACCTGGGCTATCTAACTGGGACCCAGCCAGTTTTGTCCTCGGTTTCCATGTTGGCCCCACATGGGTTTGCCCAGATGAAATGAACACTGCTTAGTGTGCACAGTACAGGCTGTTTAATGTAACACTGAATCAGTGTTGGAGGTAATGAGATAATTAAGTGATTGAATAATGATTGTGCATTAATGATGAACACCTGCTGTTAACAAGCATAATCACTGAAGGAAAGAGAAACACAAGAACTACTTCCAGCCACAGCCTTGGATGAAATCAACTGAAGATAAAATACATTAAATCTCTCAATGTAAAATTAGCTAAGAAGCTTGAAATGTCATTGATGATAATGAACCCCAAATGGACGCACAAAACGTAACGGAAAACATTGCAAGGTGTAATGAGACGCAATGTTTTTTGGTGACTAATGATAACTTTGCTAGAAGAGGTATTGCTAATGAAAATCAAACTTGATATATGCTGGTAAATAAGTATCAGGCGGACAGCATAGGCTACGTACCACTCGAAATAGATGTTGTCCCTAGTTTCACTTGTAATGTTATATGTGCAGCTAAGAATACTAAATAATTTTTAAGTAAACTACAACAGTTTTGACGATGTTAGGTAAAGTGATGGTGAAGTTATGCCGTGGCGATCGACTGACCAGCTGATTTTGTGATCTGAGACTATTTCTGGCATTAGGCATAACATTTGTACCTGCAGTGTTGAACTGTGTGTTTTTTTTGTTTTTTTTTAGGTATGAAGGACCACTGTCATCCACTCCCATGAAAAAACGCCCAGTACTGACAGATCTCACTCTAACGAGCATCGGCTCAAGTGATTCTGATAAGTGAGTGTGCCTGACTTGTTTCAGGTCCTACTTTTCCCATCACAGGCATGTTTTACTGTGAACTAGATGTCATTATCATGACTAATTAAAAAGTTCACATTTCTGCCGCAGAATGTTATGTCACATTACCTTTTTATTATTTAGTCCAGTCAATTTTTTGTGTTCAACCTGTTACAGAGACAAGCATACCTCTGAAAAGGCCCGCAAGGGCTCAGCAGGTGTGGAAGAATTGACCAGGCTTGAGTGCAGGTAGGTCATAATGTGCACTGTGATTGCAGCTTCTTCTAAGAGCTTTTCAGTGTTACTTCTTTCTGATTTTGTGTTAATTTAATGTTCTGTCTTATATAATGCTGTTTCTTAGCCTTGGTGAAATGAGCATTGGTGCGGATGAACATCTGGATGAACAAGCCATCAATGACTTGAGGAATAGCACGTGAGTATTTTGATCATCGCAGTTGATGTCACTGAAGAATGTTATCTCGGTGTATATTATGTTATTGACTGTTTTGTCTCATCAGGATTGACTGGGCAGTTAACCCTCCACCTGTAAATGCATCAGATACTGATGATGAGGAGCAGGACAGCTCTGATGAAGAGTACATCCCTCCACTTTCTCTTCGGTAAGTTTCCTAATGTCTCTTGTACTGCAACTTAATACTACCATCAAGTCACATATGTATAGCTTAGAATTCTTGGCTGTATTCGTACTGTTGAAAACAGCCTGGTTGTTCTGGTGACCTACTCTACAAACTTTTTTTATTATGGAGGCACAACTTTATAAAAAGACAACGTATATCAGACAGTTGAAACGACAACCATCACTAATTCATTCCAGTGCATTGCCCAATTGGATGTTCCGAGACAAAGTGTCATGTCAGCCCCCATGTTTGCATGCGGAATAAGGTGAATAGGTGAAATTTCAGGCTATGATGTTGATAAAATGACTCACATGCCAGTTCTCCTTCAGACACTGCCTTGCAATGAAAATGTTTGTTCATGTTTTTGGTAACATATCTATGTTTGTACTGTTTGACTGAAACAGGTTGGGTGGAGCTTTACCAAATGTTCCAAACTTTGATGCGCTGCCAGTTAGGGATGGGCGATATATCGCATGCGATTGTTATGCGCATCTCATCAGTAAAGCCGGTTCCTTGATTAGTAGTAAATCGCCATCACCTGCTTTCAGATGGAGCGGTGTTAAATTAACACTCCTGGGGCTGGGAGTGTATATGAGTCCACACTCAAGAGTGTTAAAGTTAATGAGATAATTAAGTGATTAATTAAGTGACTATTGAGCATTATTGAAGACACCTGATGTTAACAAGCAGAATCACTGAAGGAGAAAATCACAAATTGTAAGTTACCATTAAGGTGATGGGTGTTTGCTTTAGTTGGGCTCTAGACCATTATATGTTTACTTTAATATTTACTGTTGTTTGTCTGCTGTTATTGATTTATAACAGTTAAATGAACAAAGTAAAATGTTATCTTATAGTGTTGGTTATGTGTTGACATAATCATGCTGTGATCTGAAAAAGGAAACTTATTGAGATAGTTTGGTTTAACTTTTTAGCAGCAGTTTAGTGATTTTTCAGCCTATGATTATCAGTACTTTACTTATAATTTAAAATATTTAATAAATATTGTTCTGATCTAAAGACATTTAGATAAATTCATTTAAAACACAGACATCAATAATCAGCCTGTGAATCTCAACAATGGTGACAATAATAAAGCATGTTGCAGTGGCTGCCACCAATCACAACTCATTAATGGCTCCCATCATGCATTGCGGTATGAATAAATTATGATCTGAATTGTCTATGTAATTTACTTTTCCTAATTGAATATTCTGCTCGTCACCATTGTTGAGATGCATAGACTGAATCTTGACATCTGTGTGTGTCTAACGAACGATTTTTAAAAAAAAAAAAACAACTTTTAAGAAATTCTTTAAATTATATAAAAAATTCTGGCCATTTATGCAGATTCTCTAACCAACAACATAAATCGAAGTCAGAATGAAGGATCTTAATGAGTTCAGTGATCAAGGTCAAATGATGAATGTTATAATGTAACCAACAGCAACAGATCACTTTTTTCTTTGTTCAACTGGCAGTTACAATTCAGATACAACAGCCAAACAAAGTCTAAAGTACACACATAATGGTCTAGAGCCCAACTAAAGCAAACACCAATCACCACAATGGTATCTTACAATTTGAGATTTTCTCCTTCAGCGATTCTACTTGTTAACATCAGGTGTCTTCAATAATGCTCAATCATCACTAAATTAATCACTTAATTATCTCATTAACTTTAACACTCTTGAGTGTGGACTCATACACTCCCAGCAGTGTTAATTTACTGGAGTTTTTGCTGTGTACAAAGAGCCGTAGTTAACTGACAAGCTGAGCCATATCGCATTAATTATTGCTGCCGATACGTCCGCGATATTGATGTGATTTGGCTCAGCTTGTCAGTTAACTACGGCTCTTTGTAGTAAATGCCGCTCCATCTGAAAGCAGGTGATGGTGATTTACTACTAATCAAGGAACCGGCTTTACTGATGAGATGCGCATAACAATCGCATGCGATATATCGCCCATCCCTACTGCCAGTCATTGGTTTGGAAGAGACTGTACACGACCTCACTGCAGAATTTGAGTCTGAACCATCTACAGATCCTGACAGCTCCACTGCCTCACCAGCTGATTCAAATGTGCCAACTGTACAGAAGGCAGAGGACATTGTTGGTGCCAAGGCATCGATTGTGTATGATGACTGCTTGAAGTACCTTGCGGCCTTTGTTACACCACCGGTGAAACGGTGCACAGCAAAAAATGTGACCGGTGCAACATGCCAACACCATCCACCGTTCCTGGTGAACATCAAAGGGAAAGGCACTGCAAGCATGTTAGAATGGGTATGTGACACTTTTGTTATGACAATAAATATGTGAATGTACACTTCAAATGGACACAAACATGTACTCTTACCTCTAAATGTTTTTAAGAAAAAGTTAACTGGTACAAAAACTACTATAGCTGTTTTATAAGTCTATCTGTTCTTATCATTAGAGCTGTGCTGATGGACACATTGTGTGGCGATGGGTTTCACAGCCCTTGATGAAGTACGGACTCCAGGCTGGAGACTTTATGCTGAGCACCAACATCCTGCTATCAGGAAACAACTACGCTAAAATTGCACTGCTATTTAGATTTATGAACATGGGCATTCTTGGCCCAAACTATTTTTTCACCACCCAAGACACGTACTGTGTTGACTCCATCAAAAATTACTGGATGGAAAAAAGGGCAGATGTGATTGCAAGACTTCAGGACAAAGATGTTGTTGTCCTTGGTTAGTGATACACATACAGTTTATCTTTCTAGTTCTTTCTTTATTGTCCTACAACAACTGATGTTTACGTTGTCAAAAGTCAGAAATAAGTTGTTGTTTTTAGATGAAGGAAATTGATACTTTGTTGAATTCAGACGTTGAGGAGTAAGATTGTTTTTGCTCTGCATTTTATTATAGATGTCATTGTGTGTATATTATGTGCTTTATATTAATCACTTTCATAACAAAACATGTAATAAATTGTACACACAAATAAATGTATTTGAAATATAAAGTGAATGAAGAATTTTTTTAAAGGGTTAAACCCTTCTTAACCCTTTAACGTCCTCACCAAGAACAAACACAACTATGGAAAATCATTTTCTTGCAGTTTTTTATTTAGTTGGGGCGATAATAAAAAGAATCAATGTTTACTATTATACTGCTAGAAACGAATCTAAATGATTTCACTTTCATTCAGTGTCCAAACCTCAAGAAAAGCCAAATGGGTAACGCTTTAGATTATAGCCCGGAAAGTACTGCGTAATTAAGACAAATTTACAGCTTAGCTTTCAGTAATTATAGTGTACCTATTAAGTACTTGCATGTAAGTATAAGGGAACAATAATTATGCAAAGTTTGGGGAATAAATGGGTAACAACCAGGAGAATTAAAACAATATTTATACTGTAAGTATTATAGAACTAAGGGGTACTTATTCTACTATTATGATACGACAATCTTACACTCTTAAAATGGATGTGTTAAAAACAACACAATCTGTGTTATACAGTGAGGAAAATAAGTATTTGAACACCCTGCTATTTTGCAAGTTCTCCCACTTAGAAATCATGGAGGGGTCTGAAATTGTCATCGTAGGTGCATGTCCACTGTGTGAGACATAATCTAAAAAAAAACATCCAGAAATCACAATGTATGATTTTTTAACTATTTATTTGTATGATACAGCTGCAAATAAGTATTTGAACACCTGAGAAAATCAATGTTAATATTTGGTACAGTAGCCTTTGTTTGCAATGACAGAGGTCAAACGTTTCCTGTAGTTTTTCACCAGGTTTGCACACACTGCAGGAGGGATTTTGGCCCACTCCTCCACACAGATCTTCTCTAGATCAGTCAGGTATCTGGGCTGTCGCTGAGAAACACGGAGTTTGAGCTCCCTCCAAAGATTCTCTTTTGGGTTTAGGTCTGGAGACTGGCTAGGCCACGCCAGAACCTTGATATGCTTCTTATGGCGCTTTTCCACTGCATGGTACGGTACGGCTCGGTTCGGTACGGCACGCTTTGGCGCTTTTCAACTGCATGGTACAGTACGGCTCGGTTCGGTACGGCTCGCTTTAAATGGTACCACCTCTGTTGAGGTTCCAAGCGTACCGTACCGATACTAATATGTGACGTGAAAACACTGCAGATCACTGATTGGTCAGACAGAATCATCACTTGGTCAGCGTCATTGTATTTACGACACGAGACACTAAACCCGCTAGATTTAAATAGCCAGTAGACAACAGCCAACACCGTAGCGCCTGGTTAAAAGTATTTGCTTAAAAAAAAAAGAGTATAAACTTCAAAAAAAGAAATGGCTGAATCGTGGTCAGTGGACGAGGTGCAGACGTTCCTCTCGTTGGTTGCCGAGGAGTGGATGGGGAAACACGGAATGAAAAATTCGCATTTAATGTGATGATGTCATGGCAGTAGAGACGGTAATAACGATCAGTCCCACCCACTTTGAAGCGGTACTAACTGCAGTGGAAAAGCAACCGAGCTAAAGCGAACCGAACCGTGCCGTACCGTTTTAAGTCGTACCACGCAGTGGAAAAGCGAAGCGAGCCGAACCGTTCCGCGCCGAGTCGAACCGTACCGAGCCGAACCGAGCCGTACCATGCAGTGGAAAAGCGCCATTACAGAGCCACTCCTTGGTTATCCTGGCTGTATGCTTCGGGTCATTGTCATGTTGGAAGTCACATTTTTTCATTTTTCATTTTTCTTTTTTCCTGGTTTGTCATGGCCCCCTAGTATAAGCTTTAGATAGCTTCTTTGGGGACCAGTTCACATGCATGATTATTTCTTTGTTCTTTGTTTTATCTCAAGTGCATATGAATATATACGTGTATGTGAATAAAAACGTTCTTCTTCTAAAAAAAAAAAAAAAAGAAGACCCAGCCTCGACCCATCTTCAATGCTCTAACTGAGGGAAGGAGGTTGTTCCCCAAAATCTCGCAATACATGGCCCCAGTCATCCTCTCCTTAAAGGGGTCATGACATGAGAAACCAAATTTGCCTTGATCTTTTGGCATATAAGAGGTCTTTGTACCATTAAAACGTCCTGCAAGTTTCATACCTTAAGACGTCCTCCCCATTATAAACAAATCATTTATTTAATCAAGCTCTAAATACAGCTCGTTCTTGATCCATGGTATGAAGTGACGTCACGGTACGAAGTGACGTAGCAGTCGTTTGCATATGACCGCCTCCAGCGTAGACAACTACGCTTCAAGCGCAAGATAACTACCTCATTTCATCATCGCATCTGTTACGCGCTTCACATGTGTTCAGTCGACGTGCAGCGAGTGGGTCTGTTTACAAGAAGATTGCGATGTCATGACACGCAGATGTGCTGTTCCTGGCTGTGGACAAACAACATGTTTGAATAATATACACTGCTGAAAGATAGACGTCAGGGGAAAATGGATGCAGTTTATTTTTTGCGGACGTCCCAGTCACGGCAGAGTTAATAAGCGTGTGTTCTCCACATTTAAAGGATGAGTGACAGTTGAGAACAATCGCAGTTTGATGTTGGCTTTGCCAGAAAACTTTTGTACAAGATAAGGCCGTGTGGACTATTCTGGGCTCAACAACGACGCAAACTGTAAGTAATGTAGGCTATTTAAAACTTAAACTTTTTAAAAACAATTGTAGTTTAATCAGAGTTGTATAGTCCAGGGGTCAGAAAGTAGAAGTCCTGCCATATGTTTATTCCACCCATGAACTCAGTCAGCTGATTTCTATCTCCTGGCTGAAAAACTGCTAATTAGCAAATCCAGGTGACTGGAACAAAATTCTGAGCAGGACTTTTACTTTCTGAACCTGGACTTTACACCTCTGCAGAGAACAGAAAAAGAGACGAGCAGAAACACAAGAACTACAACTGACCTCAGAGACAGCCTTAGATGAAATCAACTGAAGAGAAAAGAAGACATTAAATCTGTGAAGATCTCAGCAGAGGAGGATTAAACAACTCCACAAACAGCATTACCAGCTTCACTTATTACTAACCAGACTGACTTTATTTCTGTTAGAACTCCTTATTGAGATGATTAATTTGAAGTTACCATAACAGTGATTAGCGTTTCCATTAGTTGGGCTTCTTAACTCTTAATATATATTTTTGTCTTTTTTGGCTGCTGTGACAGTGTGTTTGTCAAACACATTTGCAGCAGCAAAGAAAGCTAAATTTAATCAGGGCAGGTGATGATGGTTATCTGTTGATGGCTTTTGTAATCATAATGCTGTTGCCTAAATCACTGATGTAGTTTGTATAAAAAAATTGTTTTGTTGAAATAACATCAGAAACCCTGTGTTACTGTAGCATGAGATCAAGCAATATTACACCTATCAGTTAAAATATTTTAACAAAGAATTTTAAACAACATTGAGAATAAAAATGTTACCTATCAACAATCAGCGTATGTGTCTCAACAATGGTGACAATCAAAAATATTCAGATAAACTGATCAACTCTGAACATTACAAAAAAGCTACTAAATGTCACTACAAAAACAACAGCAACAAATAAAAGCAAATATTTAAAATTATACAAAATAATAGGACAATTCAGCTGCATAATTTATTCATGTTGCAATGCATGCTGGGAGTTTTGGACTATGCTGGTACCCAGCATGCATTGCAGCAAGGTACTTTTGATTGTCACCATTGTTGAGATTAATACGCTGATTATTGATGTTTGTCATAGTAGAGTAACATTTAGTGCTTAAGTTTATAAAATTCTTATAGTACTGCTGTATCTCATACTGCAGTATCTCAGGGTTTATGATGTGAAAATATTATTGGAACACAATTGTTAGATTTGAAAAGCGTCAGTGGAGCAGGATACTTCATGATGATTATAAAACCATCAACAGGTAACCATCATCACCTGATCTCATTTCACTTTAGCTTTCTTTGCTGCTGCAAATGTGTTTAACAAACACACTGTCACAACTGCTAGACAAAAGATATAATCAGAGTTAATAGTCCAACTAATGGAAGCACTAATCACTGTTATGGTGACTTCAAATGAAACACATTAGAGTTAAACACCTGTTAATTCTCAATAAAACTTTTGTAGACGTCTGACAGAAATAAAGTCAGTCTGGTTAGTAATAAGTGAAGCTGGTAATGCTGTTTGTGGAGTTGTTTAATCCTCCTCTGCTGAGATCTTCACAGATTTAATGTCTTCTTTTCTCTTCAGTTGATTTCATCTAAGGCTGTGTCTGAAGTCAGTTGTAGTTCTTGTGTTTCTGCTCGTCTCTTTTTCTGTTCTCTTCTTTCCTTCAGTGATTCTGCTTGTTAACAGGCTTATTAAGGCTGAAATGACTCCATATTTAATATACACAGATTTTGTGGCTCAGATAAGGTCCAGTTCTGGTTTATTTCTTTACTCTTGGCTGACATGTAGTCAGAGGTGTAAAGTCCAGGTTCAGAAAGTAAAAGTCCTCCTCAGTATTGTGTTCCAATCACCTGGATTTGCTAATTCAGACAGGAGAGAGAACTAATTAGTGAAATCAGCTGATTGAGTTCATGGGTGGAATAAACTATGGCAGGACTTCTACTTTCTGACCCCTGGACTATACAACTCTGAGTTTAATTCATTATGAATAATCACCTTGTTTTTACTTAGTTTAGCCTACTTATTGTTTTATGACCGTCATGTTCATGCCCCGTAGGCTATTAAAAGATGTAGGCTGTTAAACTGACAAAATAGTTTCACACTTTCTATGTGGACGGGCTGATGCATTCTTGTGTTGATGATTCATTTCCTCTGATTTCGACTCAAACATCATTGCAATCGCCATCGCCTCACACGCATCACCCATTACTATGGTAACGGTAAACACAGCTCCGCAAAACCCACACGTTTTGAAAAGGGGGCGTTAACAATTGATGCATAGGCACTGACATTATCTAATCATAACAGTGGGTGTTAACACTGAACTCTTAAAGGGGAAACACCCCCAAAACAGACTGTTTGAATCAGAGCATGAGAAACAGGGCGGGGAAAGGTCATAAATCACTCAATTTTAAACGTTTTTTTGTCCAAAAAACTATAGTAATACTATAATTGCACCTAAGGGAACACAATAAAAGAAAAGAAAAAAACATGTCATGACCCCTTTAATACAGTGCAGTCGCCCTGTCCCATGTGCAGAAAAACACCCCCAAAGCATGATGCTACCACCCCCATGCTTCACAGTAGGGATGGTGTTCCTGGGATGGTACTCATCATTCTTCTTCCTCCAAACACGTTTACTGGAATTATGACCAAAAAGTTCTATTTTGGTCTCATCTGACCACATGACTTTCTCCCATGACTCCTCTGGATCATCCAAATGGTCATTGGCAAACTTAAGACGGGCCTTGATATGTGCTGGTTTAAGCAGGGGAACCTTCCGTGCCATGCATAATTTCAAACCATGACGTCTTAGTGTATTACCAACAGTAACCTTGGAAACGGTGGTCCCAGCTCTTTTCAGGTCATTGACCAGCTCCTCCCGTGTAGTTCTGGGCTGATTTCTCACCTTTCTTAGGGGAAAGAGACGTAGAACTCTTAACTTCTGGAGTTCATCTTTGATCCATGTCCCCAGGGGAGGAGGACCTTCACCCACACTTGCCGAACCAATAGGACTCAGGCCGAGAAATCCCCTCATTCGAGATAAGCTGTTTGCGTTGGTGGAGCAAACACCAAGGGGTGAGGCATACTGCCTTGATGTTGCACAAATTGGCTGTCCCCCCAAAAAAACTGCTCAACTGCCAATTCCAACTGGAATGCCTTTTAGAAACTCTCATACCCACCAAGTCCCTTCTGTTTGTGGAGAAGGTCAAACAATGTACTGCTCAGGTAGGTGGATACTGGCTTCACAATGTGTCTTAAACTTAACCCATCATCGTTGTCTTTGAAGGGTGTGTTATTGTTCTTAACAATGTAATAAGAATTTGAAGAGCTCTGTAACATGAATCTGTAGTATGATAGAAAAACACAAAATATAATGACATTTTTCATGGCTGGTATAATGGCTGACTTTAAACTCTTTGAACTACTAAAACTAATGGTGTCCACTGAAAGAAAAAATAACATTTTGACAGAACGTGCAAAGTAGCCTACCTTCACTACCTTCATTATCAGTTGGCATGACCAGAGGATTAATCACTGTAGACATCTTTTGCAATTTTGGAACAATATTTCCTTCCCATTTTCGAAGAAAGAGGTCAGCCTTCCCAGGAAACATTTTTTTCAAACTCAGTGTCAAGCTACAACACAGGATAGAATACACAATTACAACACTACTGTGTTTCCTCAGTATGTTCACAAAATATTGAGTCTTTTCAAGTCAAGTCTATGCAATCTTTAGAGAGGCATTGTGGGTCATTCCAGGTTATGAATAACAGTAGAAAAAAAAAATTCAAGTAAGGCATGTCTACAAATCGAGGATATTTTTCAAAAATCTGTTGGGGACTTGTTTGCGACCCATAACCTGCGATTACTGTATGTTTTCTCCATGCCAGATTTGATGGTATTGAGGTTTTCTGGAGATGGTTTCATCCTTTTGATCACAGTCGTCCACTCCCGAGAGGACTCCTCCTCCACTTCAGCAGTTATTTCCAAAGTGATAGACACTCCAGAGGAATCACTGATTCGACTACGTTTGCGCTGGTAGCGACGCTGATCATCATGAAGTTTCCTCCGTAGATTCCGAAGTCTCATCTCAATAAATCCACTGTGGGAAACTGGGTCATAGAAATGTTCCTGGATGAAAGGGGGAGGATAACAATTGTAACTTTCACAAGAACCCATGATGTGTGACGGGCAAACCAGCAGACTGGATGTACTTTTGGTGTTATTGTAACTGTAATATTGGTAATTTAAAAAAATAAAATAAAACCAATTACAGTCACTAAATTTTCAATTGATTTGTAACCTGTTAACTAATTAACATCACACTTACTATTCCAATTTGCATTTATTTAAAGTGGGCTTTGTGTGTTTTAATAAGTGCAACTTACAAATCCTTCATTCTCTTCTCCCATCTTGATCTTCAGAGAAGAAAACAGTGTTACCACACTTTCTGCCAACATCCGTTTCTCTTCATTACAAGGGTAACTATAAGCAAAATAAAGACATAACATGGAAGAATTACCCAATTCAACACATACATAATACATTAAAATAAAATACAGGAACCAAAATCAGTCAGTTTTCTCTGCTGCTGATCAGCAGTTTGTTTTACAAGTTTTTTCCCCAATTATGTTCAAATTATTAAAAGTAATCAGTGTGTTTTCAAAGTATTCAACATCTTTATACGTTATCGCATTCACAGTTGTTTTAGTTAATTTCTCAACTGTAAACTTACAATCCACTTTGTTCCACCAACGCACTGACTCCTATCTTCATAAGGAGCTTTCTTGATGTCTCTGAAAGCATTCGTGAAGCTTCATAATCCTTATATATGTGACAGGTGGATAATCTGGAGTGTTTGTTTTGGTTCAGTGGAATGGGGTAACTCTAAGTGGTTGCGTATATTTTAATTGGCAAGGCACGCCCACTGGCGTTGAACTGCAGCCTGATAGTGAGAACACCTGTGCGGCACAATTATAGATGGTGCGTTAGGTTCTAGGGCATGATAAAAAGCCTGTTTAAGCGGAGCATTGTGATTCCTCTCTGTGTGGTGCCCAGTAATAGGATACCGGTGTATTTTGCTTTGCATCTTCTGGTGAGCGGTTTGCTTTATTGTCCTTTTCAGTCGCAGATTATTATGATCTAAATATAGCCCATGTTTGTCATCAGGATGGTGTGTGCGTGAAGTGGCAAGTGCAGGGAGTATAACGTTCGCTTTAACTTAATTCCCCTACGAGGTAAGAAACATTATGATCGGTTTCCTCTTCGGGGGTTAACTCAATTGAAAATAATGTAGCCTATTCATGTTTTTATTATAGGTGCGGCCCAGGAGCGCTAGCTGCTGTTCTCTTTTAATACTACCATTGGTGAAATTGATTCGCTGTCCCGTTCGCACGACTGACGCGGAGTGCTTTGGACTACGGTTCCGACCGCGCTCGTTGTGAGCTCTGCTCGCATATGAAAGGTCATGCTACTGCGCTCTGGGAGCTGTTATATCCAATTACTATGCTGGTAGCAGAGTCTATTTAGCGCCACTTGAACGATCTTAAATATTAGTTTTAATGAGGAAGTGCAATGTCATTGTGACCGTGTAATTTTCTTTTTCTTTTTTTCTTGTTTTGATTGTTTGTTTTTGGTAAATCTAATTGCCAGTAGCCCCTACTTAAGGTGAAATTTCATTGTGACTGTTTGTCATTTCTTTTCTTTTTGTTTTCTGGTTTGTTTGCTGTTTATAAATCTAATTGCCAGTTTGCCTCTATTTGACCACAGCAAGAACTGCGATAGTGAAGCTTAACCGAAGGGGGGAGTGTATTTTCCTTCTTTTTGTATTTGTTTTATTTTTGGGTGTCACCGGCTTTAAATATTGTTCTCTCACAGGTTTGCTGTGTGGGTTGTCCTTTCTGTGAAAGTGAGCTAATTGTGGTCTCTTGTTTAAGGTGGGTAACTAATTGGTAAACTGTGAATGAGACCTATTAGATGTTTTTAATTAAATAATTTTCCTGTGAGCAATAAATATTGTACTTTTGTAAGTCACGTCTCTGTCTTTGATGCAAACCGAACCAGCAGGGTCCTTCTCATTGTGGTAATTCATTTGGTTTAAATTTCCTTTTAGTGGTATTTTTTTTTATTATTTACTTTCCTGGGTTGAGAGGTAACCTAGGTGGCGTAGTCGGAGTTAATAATTTAGCCAAAGGTTACAAATATACTCAGACCTTTGCTTTCAATTAGTGCTCGCATTGTGTCTACATCAATTATACTATGTTGATGCTGGAAATGTTAAAAGCACAAAGTAGTTCTTATTAGATGAGTTGGTGATTCAGTTACTCAAAGTCACTCACTTATATTACCCCTGAATGAATCAGCAGTTTTGAATGAGCTGATGAATGATTCACTCATTAAGACATCACTTAAGACTTGTGGTGTAAATTATTGAATGATTTGACCATAACTCATTACTATCCTTGATATTCTAACATAGGTCATTTTTATGTGTGTGTAGACTCTAGTGTGTGTGGATTGAGTTGCTGCACTTCCCCCCACATGCACATATGTACATATAAATGCAGGAATTTAGTCCCCCCTTGGATAGGTAGACAGCGGTCAGAGAGTCCCCTCTTGGTGAGTGTAGAGCGATATTGGTCTGTTAGTAATTGTGGCGAGCACGACGAGGTCGAGGGCCGTGGGAGGACGGCGCGAGGCCGGTGGCGCGATTGATAATGAGCGACACGTGCGCGACGCACCGGTCTCGCAGCCCCTCACGGACGACTGCTGGCAACACAAAACAGAAACAACACATCAAATAAAATCCAGGCCTGTCCTCTCTCGCTCTTCACTGTCGTCGCTCCTCCTTTATGCTTCCGCTCCTCCGTGAGAGATGCGAGACCGGTGCGTCGCGCACGTGTCGCTCATTATCAATCGCGCCACCGGCCTCGCGCCGTCCTCCCACGGCCCTCGACCTCGTCGTGCTCGCCACAGTAATATAGACATGTATGTGTGTGTGTGTGTGCAATGGCACATAACAATGGCAAGTAAATTGTTAGGGACTGCATAACCAAGCATAGAAAGTATCTATAAGAGAGAGCGTTAAATAAGAAAAATAATATTATGAATGATAAGAGGAGTCTTCTCACCTCTGCTTTTGAACTGTTGCCGCTGGGCCGTCTGTATTTTTACACCGTTGTAGATTTAAATGGTCTTTCCTCAAGCAATTATTTTTTATGATAACTTCTTTTTTTTAAATTGTACATTGTATATGTTTATCTATGCACATTGTGATCTCTGATGCCTGTGTGAACATAAGACAGACTTCACTTTTCACATACACACACACACACACACACACACACACACACACACACACACACACACACACACACACACACACACACACACACACACACACACACACACACACACACACAGAGTTCCATTGCAGGCTATGAAGTCCCCTGTCGGATAGGTAGACATCGTTCAGAGTTGCAGGTCCTGTAGTGTTTAGGATATGCAGTATGAGGTTTACGACAGTGATGTTTTACGTTATGACGCACGGGGGTACGCCTGCCGTATTACGGTGTGTAAACAACAGAGCACTAGCATTAAGCCCACGAGTGATGACGGCTGTCTGTGTAATAACTGTCTGATATCACAGTAAAGTATACTAGATGCACACGTCTGTTTTCTTGTCAAATACTCGAATGAGAACATCACATTGGCGACGAGGATAAAAAAAAAAAATAAAAAATAAAAAGATGTCACTGGGAAACACCGTCGCTCTGCAAGCCTTCGATACCGAAACGGATCCGAGCTCAGTAGGACCACGCTGGACAAAATGGATGCAAAGGTTTGAGAACTATATTACAGCAGTGAACATCACCGGAGATGCAAGGCAGAAGGCATTATTACTGCACTTGGCGGGAGAGCGCGTGCATGACATCTATGACACGTTAGCAGCAGAGGAAGATAAGTTTGCTGATGTTAAGCAGAAGCTAAGCACGTATTTTACGCCTAAAAAGAATGTCCAGTACCAAGTATATATATTCCGAAAGGCAGTACAGCAGCCGGGCGAGAACTTAGACACATACTGTACCAGACTACGCATGCTAGCAAAGAATTGTGAGTTTGCCGACGTAAGCCATGAAATAAAAGCACAGCTGATCCAAAGCTGCAGTTCAACCAGACTACGTAGAAGAGCGCTTAGAGAGCCCGAAAACAGCCTGGATGACCTTCTCGAATACGGGAGAACTTTAGAACTGTCCGAGCAACAAGCAGCCGGCATGGAGCAGAGTGTAGCTGCATCAGTGAATGCAGTGCATCAGAATGGGCGAACAGCTACCAGCCGACGCGCCGGGAGAGCAAAGCCCAACGTCCAGTGCAGGAATTGCGGTGGAAATTATCCACATGACGGAAACTGCCCAGCAAAAGGAAAAGACTGTAAAGCATGCGGGAAACTAAATCACTTCGCCAAGCAGTGCAGGACAAAACAAAGAACACCTGGAAAAGACTTTGAAATAAAACACAGAGACAACAGTAAGCAACACAAAACGCACAAGAAAGTGTACAACATCACCAGCACAACACAGAGTACCACACATGACTCGTCTAGTAGTGATGAAGTTTATGTATTTGCTGCCAGTAGCAACAAGAATATCACTCAACCACGCACACACATTTGGCTTAATGGTGTAAAAATTGCAGCAATGATTGATTCCGGAGCTGCAGTGAACATTATTAGTGAATCAGTCCTCCGTACCCTGAGACCATGCCCACAGCTCAGCCCAGCTGATATAAAGATATTCCCATATGGCAACACTGAACCACTGCCCATAACCGGTGCATTCACATGTAGCACAGAGACAGATAATAAGAAAACCACAGCCGAGTTCTATGTAATGAAGGGTGATAGCTGCTCTCTGCTAGGCTACAACACCGCTAAAGAGCTAGGCCTCATCAAGATCATCAACACTGTGTCTGCTACAACCGGTCAAACAGTAGCTGACGAGTTGGTACAGAAACACCCAGAGCTGTTCGAGGGCATTGGCATGCTGAAAGACTTTCAGGTAAAGCTTCACATCAACACTGACATTCACCCAACCTGTCAGCCACACAGGCGGGTGCCTTTTCACATCCGACAGAAGGTCGAAGAGGAGCTGAAACGGCTTGAGGATGACGACGTCATCGAGACAGTCACAGGCCCTACGCCATGGGTCTCCCCCATCGTGACACCACCCAAACCAAAGGATCCGGACAAGGTTAGAGTCTGTGTCGACATGAGACAGGCCAACACCGCCATACAGCGTGAACGCCACATCACTCCCACCATGGATGATGTAATTCACGAGTTGAATGGAGCTACAGTCTTCTCCAAGCTTGACCTGACTGCTGGTTACCATCAGCTAGAACTCCACCCCGACAGCAGGTACATCACAACCTTTACCACACACCTTGGTTTGAGACGATATAAGCGCCTGAATTTCGGGATATCTTCAGCAGCAGAGGTGTTCCAGAATGCGATCTGCCAGACGCTGCAGGGCATCAAAGGAGTAAAGAATCTGAGTGATGACATCATTGTGTATGGTAAAACACAGAAAGACCATGACGACAGCCTCAGAGCTGTGTTCCAGAGACTGAAAGACAGAGGGCTCACACTCAACAAAAAGAAATGTGAGTTTAACAAAAGTAAACTTGAATTCTTTGGATTTATTTTTTCAGCTGGTGGAATCTCAGCCGACCCGAAAAAAATTGCTGCCATTCAGCAGGCGAGTGATCCACAAGACCAGACTGAAGTCAGGAGTCTGCTAGGAATGGCGAACTACAGTGCTCGTTTTATCAAAGACTTTGCTTCCATCTCTGCACCACTACGTGAGCTGACCAGAAAAGACACAACATGGCACTGGACCCCTGAGCATGCCAGAGCACTACAGACGATCAAAGACAGCCTGACCAGCAACGTGGTAATGTCATACTTTGATCCAGCCAAAGACACAGAGCTCGTGGTAGATGCTAGCCCAGTCGGTCTAGGCGCTGTTCTCTACCAAAAGGATGGAAAGGGAGAGAGGCATACCATTGCATACGCCAGCCGTGCTCTCAGCGACGTAGAAAGACGTTACTCACAAACGGAAAAGGAGGCACTGGCCATTGTGTGGAGCTGTGAACACTTTCACTTATACCTGTATGGCAACCCATTCATCCTTGTCACTGACCACAAAGCTCTAGAGGTCATATGGAACAACCCTCGTTCAAAACCACCTGCAAGGATCGAGAGATGGGGACTGAGACTACAGCCCTACAACTTCAGGGTAGAATACAGGAAAGGTGCAGACAACCCTGCCGATTACATCTCCCGTCACCCCATCCCGATGCAGATGAGCGAAAGCACAAGAGCGGTGAAAGTGGCAGAGGAGTATGTCAACTTTGTAGCTGAGCATGCCACACCAAAAGCCATGACTCTCCAGGAGATAAAAGATGAAACACTAAAAGACCCAATCCTGCAAAAGGTTAGTGCCCACATCAGAGACAACACATGGCACAAAATTACAGGCGACACACAACATGCTGAAACACTGAAAAAGTACAGACAGATTAGTGGGGAGCTCACGGTGTCCCACACCGACGACATCATCCTGCGAGGTACGAGAATTGTCATCCCTGCATCCCTCGAGCACAGAGTGTTACAGCTAGCCCATGAAGGACACCAGGGCATTGTAAAGACTAAGACACTGCTCAGGTCAAAGGTCTGGTTTCCTAACATAGACCAGAAAGCAGAACTGACGGTCAAGAGCTGTTTAGCATGTCAAGCCAACACACCTATAACACAGTCCGAGCCACTGAGAATGTCTGAGTTGCCAGAAGCCCCCTGGTTTAACATCAGTGCAGATTTCCACGGGCCACTTCCAACTGGAGAATATCTACTAGTTGTCATAGACGAATATTCTCGCTACCCAGTTGTTGAAATTATAAGATCTGTCTCAGCCAACACAGTCATCCCAATCATCGACAAAGTGTTCTCGATGTTTGGAATTCCCAGAGTTCTAAAAACAGACAACGGGCCCCCTTTTAACAGTGACCAGTTTTCCAAGTTTGCAGGCCATCTAGGTTTCCACCATCGGAAAATAACACCTCTCTGGCCTCAAGCAAATGCAACAGCAGAACGTTTCATGCGCACGCTTGGAAAAGCAATCCGTGTGGCAGAGACGCAGAACACCCCGTGGAAACAGAGACTCAACACGTTTCTCCGTGAGTATCGCGCCACACCACACAGCACCACAGAAGCGTCACCTGCTGAATTGTTGTTTAAGCGCAAAATTCACACCAAGATCCCGTTGATCACCACAACCTGCGAATGCAACAATGATCACATCATCAGGGAGCGGGACACTAATGCAAAAGCAAAGATGAAATCCAACTCAGACGCGCGCCGTCGTGCTAAGCCAATCACATTCACCCCTGGTGACAAGGTACTCTACCAACAACCCAAGCACAACAAACTTACTACCCCATACAACATCAAGCCATACGCTGTGGCAGAGGTCAATGGCTCCATGGTCACAGCAACCCGAGATGGACATTCCATAACACGGAATTCGTCTTTCTTCAAAAAAATTATCTCCAAGACAAAAGATGCGCCCACAGCTCTGGATGAGGAGGATGAGAGAATTGTTGATAATGAGGACATTGTTGCTGTGAAACCAAGGTATCCTTTTCGAGTTAACCGCCAGCGTCCATCATACCTCAAAGACTATGAGCTTGAGTGAAGAATGTTTACACCCAATACAGCAATAGATTAGTCTAAAGGTTTCTGAATGACCGTTCTGTCTAAAAGACTAACCTAAAGGTTCCCAAAGGACTGTTCTTTCTCTTTTCAAAACCATTTGCACAATGCATAAGAATGTACTTCAGTGATTATGAAGTACTGTTGCACTTTGATGCTGTTCAATATAAATTATCTAATTATTTTATTAATTTTTAACTACAATAATTACTTCCAGCAATGTTTTTAAGATATGAAGGACTTAAAATCACACACAGAGATCAAGAATCTACATATGAATCTCAACAATGGTGACAATCAAACAAATGCTTAATGTTGCAATGCATGATGGGAGCCACCAATCAGAACGCATCAATGGCTGACATCATGCATTGCAGCATGAATAAATTATGCAGCTGAATTGTCCTGTAATTTTCATTGTTTTTTCTGTTGGCTTTTATTTTGCTATTGTTTTGTTCTGACTTTAGTAGCTTGTTTTGTGATGTTCAGAGTTGATCTGTTTATCACTAGTTTGTTTATTGTCACCATTGTTGAGATTCATATGCTGATTATTGATGTCTGTGTGTTTAAACACAATTACTTCTTTGCTCAAAGTATTTTCAAAATTTTTCATATTGCTGTTGGATCTCAAACTGTAGAATCTCAGAGCTACAATCACCAATACTAAAACAAGACATCAAATATATAGTCAAAAATTTAGACTCTGAATTACATCAGTGAATCAGGACACTACATTATAATGTTTTTATCATCAAAACATATTGTGAGCAGGTCATGTTTTCTCTTACAGTAACAAATGTGCTTTATAAACACAGAGTTGTAGCAACCAGAGAAAAACTAATATAAAAAAATGAAAAGTGTCAAGAGCCCAACTAAAGCAAACACTGACCACCATAATGGTAACTTGAAAAGAAAAATTCCATAAAACATTACCGTCTAAACTTCTGTTGAATCTCAAG